>NC_092806.1:127883631-128201971 GCF_040954645.1 Diabrotica undecimpunctata
ACAGTTCAATTCTTGCACATAAAAGATTAATAGAATTTTCATGTTTGTTTTAGAGATAGACGAGTTTCAAAGAATTTCTACAAAATACATTAATCTTGTTCAACAGTTGGGGGACACCATAGAAAAGGAAAAAATGAAAGCAATAGGAGCTAGAAACATTTTGCAAAGTATGGAAAAACAGAAGGAAAATAACCAGGAGCAATTACAGGTAATAAAATAATTTGAGAATTTGTGAGTATTTTCCTACTTTTATATCTTATTATCTTAGTAGAGGTTAATTGAGTATAAATTAAAAACAAACAAAAATAATATCCAAAACTGATAATGTACCAACATTTATACTAACTACTCAATCAATTTGTTATAAAAATAGATCATGACGATTATTGTTTTAGTTTTCTGATGCCTTGTCATAAGAATTTTAATACAATAAGGATTCGAATCATTGACTGACTAAGCCTATATCTCTATACGCGGTTCATTTTATTTTTTACAAAATAACAATTAATGACATGAAGTCTGATCAAGATTATGTATACAATATATCAACTAGATGTTTATGCTCTAAGATCGACACATTGACTGAGAATTATGTCATTCCAAACCAGGGGTTTTCTACGGTTGCATATATACTGGTTAAATAATTATGGATCCGATTTGGTATTCTCTTAGAAATCCATACAAACCAAGGGCGAGATTTCGTATAAGAGATTTCTCAAAACGTTCGCTGATTGATTGGTGTCAATAAAACCAGAATAACACCCTTGCATTCTTAGTCAGATGGAATAGTAAAGCGAATAAATCAAACAATTTGTAAAACCTTTCCAACGTTGTATCCAAATGTCCGAGAGATTGGAATTAGTACATTCATTTGTTTCCAGTAGCCCACTGAACGACTATACAATTAAACTACTATCCATGCTCCCGCTTGATCTTCAGTTCGGACAGAAATAATTTCCAAGATACCGATACAGGCGAGGAATAGATCGACTAAATGAAGTTCAGGATGAATAACACTCACGACTTTGCAAACAACATATCCAGATAGCCAGTAGTAAGATGAAACGTCAATATAATTCTCAATCCACGAATGTCTTCGATATAGATAATCTTGTAGGGAGATATAATCCACAACAATGTCTAGTCATTTGTTGTAAACGTTTTCCTTATTTGTTTCTTTATCTTACATGTATTTTATGAAAACTGTTATTTGTTTTCATAATATATATTTGTGTGAGTCGTTAAATCAAGATATCAACTTATCAACTGGTGACGTGATCTAATCTTCACATTACTGGTGTTGTGGGGTCCAGCGGGATAACTTTTAAAATCAAATAAAAATAGAACAGATTTTATCAGATATACATTTTACACTTTCGAAAATATTTTGAAATAATTTAAACTCTAAACCAAAATATGAAATTTTTACCTACAAGTAAAAAATTATGAATCAGTAAATGTTGCTGATTACTTAAGTTGTATATTTCCTGCAAAATGTTTTACCTGAGTTGTAAAATAATGTGCCTTTAAATATTCAGCAAAACTTATAGTTTTTACATGACGGCTGTCCGGACCACTTTAGTAGGAATGTACGAGACTTTTAATAACTACAAAAACCACTGGATTGGAAGAGGCGGTCCAGTTGCTTCTGCTTGGCCAGCAAGGTCGCCGATTTTAAATCCATGCGATTATTGTATTTGGGGATACATAAAAGCATTTTTTTATTCCGTTCCAATACAAAATCGTGCATAACTCTGGCTAAGGATACAAGATGCTTGCAACGAATTTACAAATAACTTTGGATTTTTTGCAAAAATTCGCCGTTCTCTAAGCAAAAGAGCAAATTTATGCATATAGCATAAACGATGCATCACATCGAGCATTTTCTATAACTATCTACCTTTGATATTTGTTCTTTTGTGTTAGTTTCGGTCCATCGTAATAAATACTTTGTTTTTAAAAACCTTTAAATTAACTTTTGTTTCAATTTGATTTTTTGCTTCTTTTCCCATTTTTTTACGAATTGTGTGAGGCATTTATTAAAACACAAGATAATTTATAAAATTAATTAAAGTACCCGTTAATGTAAGTTTCATGACGAAAAAACTGTACTAGAAATTAATAAGTGATTAAATCGATTCAACTCTGGAAAAGAAATAATCGTACCAATTTTCATTTTTCTAAATAGAAGCTTTCTGGAGGTATTTAAAAAAACTAGTTACTAAAGAGCTCTAAGTCCCTTAGGAAGCATTTTTGGACTAGGTGAATTGGGTTAAATTGCCTTGAAATTATCTAAGGAATCTCCGGTCTTCATTTGTCAGGAGAGTTTCTGGACACCACATGTGTCTCTTATTATTATTAGACCTGTGGTATTGGTACTAGGTATTATTAGACCTGTGCCTAGTTCTTCTATAAATTGAAAACGTGTACGTTTATTTTGATTTGGACAGGAGTATAAAGTGTATAAATTGACAAGAGATATATTTAGCAGCTGATATTTAGCAGCTTTATTTCGTTTCAGCACACATGATAAAACTGTCATTTCTTTTTTAAATCCATATATTGATGACTATTCTATGCGAGTTTTATTTGGCAAAAATTGCTCAGGAATTTCTGGTAACATAGGGTATGCCTCCTATATTACCAGAAAATATACGGACACTAGAAGTGCTTACATCGCATATTGCAATACTTTGTTATATTGGTGCGCGTAAATATATATATATATATATATATATATATATATATATATATATATATATATATATATATATATATATATATATATATAATGGTAATTTTTGTAAGTGTCTCGGACTTTGACATTAAGTATTAATTTGTTCCCAAATACAAGTCAATATCCCAAGAGCATCTTGACTTTCCGGATTTGGAAAACCCCAAAATCGCTCATGTATTTTCGCAATTATGCAGTACGTATCTACGAGTAATACTTACCAATCGAATGGTAAGTTTTATCTCGGGGCTGCTTTCTAAACATCCATATGATTGCCTTAAGGCCCCCATACACACTTCAACTTGTTGTCCAACCATGTCTCTCAATTTTGTTGATCAACTCGAAAGCTAGTTGCCCAACACAGTTGGACAACATCAGTAGAAGTGCTGGCATCAACAATGTCGGATGAAGAAGAAATTTTATTATGTACAATTATTATTGCTTCGTGCATAGAAAGTGAGAAGAAACGTAGGAAAAGCAAAATATGGGCAAAAGAGTGGCTGCAAAAACGTTCCAAATTTTCACATACAAATTTGTTAACATAATTGAAAGTTACAGCACCGAAAGATTACTTCAATTTCCTCAGAATGAATGATATCATTTATCAGGAATTGCTTGAAATGATAAAGCCTGCGATTATTAAACAAGATACCATAATGAGAGACGCAATCTCAGTAAATGAACGGCTCTCTACGACATTAAGGTTTCTAGCTACAGGTCAGTCGTTTGAGGACTTGAAGTTCCTGACGGCCATCGCACCTTAGGGAAAATAGTTATGGAAACCTGTGAAGTAATAATTTTTGCGCTTAAAAGAAAAGGCATTATTAAGGTAAGATATATTTATAGAATCACTTTTATAATAATAAATAATTAATATTTAGATACTTTTCACCCGAATGAATGTACCTTTACGCAAGTCACTTTCGACTGAAGATGACCGGGAGCGTTCGAAAGTGACTTCCGTAAAGGTAAATTCATTCGTGTGAAAAGTATCTAAGTATTAATTAATACAAAACGCGATTAAGGTGAAATGGAAAAAAACATAATAAATAAATAATAATAATAAAATTTTTTTGTTTTTCCAGTTGCCAGAAAGTCAAGAAGAATGGAAGAAGATTTCTGATGGTTTTGATCGTAAGTGGAACTTTCCACATTGCATAGGGGCTATAGACGGGAAACATGTTCATATTCGAAAACCAGCTGCCTCAGGTTCGCACTACTTCAACTACAAGAAAACGTACAGCGTCGTAATGCTCGCAATAGTAAATGCTAACTATGAATTTATAATTGTGGAGGTTGGAGCGAATGGACGAGTGTCATATGGTGGCGTTTTGTCAAATAGTGAATTTTATTCAAAATATGAAGAGGGCAGTATGTGTTTACCTGATCCACAACCTTTGCCTTTTGGGGGCAATGATGAAATGCCTTTTGTGTTCTTAGGTCATGATGCATTTGATCTTTCTGAAAATTTTATGAAGCCATTCACCGGCACAGTGAATAACCAGCAAGAAATTTTTAATTACCGGCTGTCGCGTGCGAGGCGCATTGTTGAAAATGGCTTTGGAATTTTAGCGAGCAGATTTCGTATCTTGCTGACGACGATAAATTTATCGCCAAAGAAAGTGAGCAAAGTCGTACTAACGTGTTGCTATTTGCATAACCTTCTTAATAAAAAGAACAGACCAACATATCTTTTTGGAAGTGCTGATATAGAAAACGTAAGGATGGGAGAAGTTCAATGTGGCTCATGGAGATCGGAAAGGGAACACTTATTACCCCTCGAGCCAACACGAAGTAGAAATCCGCAAAATAACGCTAAAACAATAAGGAAGAATTTTTGTACATACTTCAACACTACTGGAGCAGTTCCATGGCAATGGAAAATGGTAGGACAAGCTGTTCCACAAAGGAATAATGAAGAACAAGGCAATTTTTTTTAATGATAATAATTAACGCAATGCATATTTATTTTATATTAGTTTAGAATAAACATTTTAAGAATAACTGAGTTTAACTTATAAATGTTCATGCTTCAATTTAACAATATTATTGATATTGTGAGTCTTGCATTAATTGTGTAAAACTATAATACCAGCCACTTTACACATTCCTGGTGGCTTCTGAAGTAACAACATCCGCATTATTTGATGGTTGCCGTGGAGGAGAATATGAGCTCAGTGAAAGTGATGGCGTTGGGGTTGGTGTATAGTAATTTACCACATTTAGGCTCAGACGATTTAATTGACCTAACACCAAAATTTCATCTATCGCTTTTTTTGCGAAAAGTTTTTGTTCTTCAGTGAGCTTTCTATATGACACTGCCCAAGATTCTGCATATGTTGTAGCTTCGTCTTTTTCGTTCAACCTTTTTGTTTTCAACTCATCCAAATGGTCAACTGCTTTCTTCAAGAAGTCTTCCTTATCGTTTTTCCCAGTTCTCTTTCTATTCATGAGCTCTGTGTTTTCCTATAAAAGAATACCCCGTAATCAATTATATGAGAACGCAATATAATGATTTTTAAAATTTTGTATTTCATAAAATATTGTATTACAAATTGTAGTTATATTAATATTGTAAGTTATGCTTACCTCAGAGTCATCATTGCATTCATCATCATCGTTGGGAAAGGCCGATATTTCGGGTAATTGTAATTCTTGATCCCTCAAAAATTCCAAATTGTCAAAATACCACAAGGTAGGCTCGTACACATCTTCATCCCCTGCTCCAGATTTTTCACTTTTTTAATTTTTTCTTACGCTCCCGTCGGTAGCACGTTCGAATGTTAGTTAACCGTTTCTTCATTGAATCAAGTGTCGCATCGGGTTCAACTATTTTAAAATGAATTAGTAACTCGTCCCAGCCCTTGTTTCTCGCGCCTTTATTTTTGTATACATCTGATTTTATTTTCCACAGCTGCGGTAGACTGCGATATTTCTCAATCACATTTACCCATGCTTCATTGTTCGGTACGGTAACCATCGCAATAGTTTATCATAAACACTGGAAATAAACAGTACAAACTTAACAAAAATTACAACGACGAGTCTTGATCTACTGAGCAGGTGCACAACAACAAGACGAACCACAACCGAGTAAGTAAACTAGAGACGAACGAACTGATGTTGAAACCCAGGTTGACCAACATGCCCACACACACTTCAACTGTTTCGCCCAACATTAGGCTCCGCCCACTAAAATCAAAAACGGTTTGATTTCTTCAACTCGGTTGTTCAACTTCTTCTTGAGTCACTCAACCTGCCCACTCACAGTTCAATCTCACCATCAACACAACAAAGTTGGACAACAAGTTGAAGTGTGTACGGGGGCCTTTAGCCGTGCACGTAGAGCGGTGTGGTTCGAGACGGTTTAGGTTTGGTTTCGTTACAGCGTACCACCATTCGCTGATATGAATATTTCTGCCTTATGGCCTCTTAGCTTGCAATGAGTTCGCTATGATGAAGCCAAGAGGCAGAGATATACATATCAGTGAATGGTGGTACGCTGTAATGAAACCAAACCTAAATCGTATATTTTATATTAAAAAAAAATAACAATATTTATAATGTTTCTGCTTTCAACAGTCCTGTATAAAGTCCCTTGTAATCGTCTATCATAAAAATGTGCTATGTATCATGCATTTATAAATTAAGTATGACCATAGGTAACTTAGCGCTTTCTTCCTCTCTTGTGCATGGTGTTTATATTATCATCTAAAGAATGAAAAAAAACTCATGCACTTAGTACTGACAGGCTAACTAAATAATCTAAAAAATAATTGTAACCTTGTATACTTGGTAGGTACATAATTAGATATCTTTCTTTAATTTTCATCAATATATGTTTTAGGCTCTTATTTCTGAAAAAACCATGGAATTGGAACGTCTCAAGATCCAATTTAACTCCTTACAAAAAGCTGAAATGGAACAACACGAAATAATAAATCAATTAACACATTGTTGATTTCATAAATGACACATGTGATTATTTAAAAAAATTCGTTTGTAGAATATAATTATTGTACTAAATATACTGAATCGCAAAACTAAAGCAAGATTTTTCAATTCCAAAAATATCATATAGTAAAAAATGAGTGGCTCTTATATTTGGGAGCATTCTTTTAGCATTTTTAAATGAACTTTCCTTATACTGTTGTCATTAAAATTAGCATTATATTGAAAACGGAAATAATGAGCAAATACGAATATTAAAAAAAATGTAATTTACAAAAGAAAAACGAACAGTCGTTTTTAATTACGAGTTGTGCCATCCATAGCCTTAATAATATCTTGACATCTTGTTGTTATACTTAAAATTAATATTCCACTAAACTCATTTAAGTTTGCTGGTGTTGGTTGTAAAGCTCTTACATGCCTTCCCATTATATTTTATAAACGCTCGATGGGTCTGGACTGCTTGGTGACCAATTAATTTTTTTAATTTCTGTCTAGCGAAAATATTTCGCACTGCTCATCAGATGTGAGAACGAGCATTGTCATACATTAATTGAAAATTGTCCTTAACAAAAAGTACATACTTTTAAGTGGTTTAACGTAAAGTTCTAGGATATCGGTAATAATATTATACCGATGAGGTGTCGAAGCACGTTTTTGAATTACTAGCAACCACCACCAAAGCTTACCGTTCCAGCAATATTGCATTATATATAACGCTCATCACGATGACCGTACACCCTCATATAACGATCATCACTAAATACATAAAATCTGGATACATTAGTTAGAGATAGTGCAAGCACTCCTGACCACGGCGCAGTAGACGAAATTTGGTTTAGTCCCCACTTCCATGTAAAACGCATTGTACTATGCATTGAATATTTCCACTTACAATAGAACCTTTCTGCCTTTACGTGAATTTGACTCCGCCTTCGCGCAGCTCCATGGTCAGGAGTGTTTGAACTATCTCCTCATGGTTTCCCCCAATTTATATGTTCTCGTGTAAACTGAACCCTAGGAAGTAGTTGGCATGCGGAAGGAGAGGCAGTTGCAGATCTACGCCGGTTGACTGATCTCAGTCCGTACTGTCTAGTAAATTAAGTAATTATTTTTTTGCTACGTTGATCAAATTTTGACTTCGACTAGAAGAGGCTGGAAGTTCCTATACAACCAAGAATCCGTGCTCACAACCAATATTAATCATTGGTTTATAGTCGTTTATAGATTAGTGTTTACAAATGAACAGTTTATAATCTAGATTCATAATTATTGTTCTTTTTTTTTCAATAAAAGAAGTCAGCAAGAGTAAGTATACTTGGACTATTAAAAGCGAAAGGTAGGAATTTTGTGTATGTTTCCGACCATGAGGCTGTTAAAAAATGCCCAAGCTGAGTGCAAGGACTATAGGAGTTGTTTTCGATAATGACTCCCAAGCACAAAATGACAAAATTTTCCCAAGCTCTGTGAATCGACTACACATAATTACAGTAGTGTAGAAATCATTCACAGATCCTCGTGATCATATGCAATAATTTTTAGTATAAAATACATTTAGTATTTTTAACAAATAATTTTGGAGTTTCGAATTTTAGGATAAATTCAATTTCACAGAAATGACAGTTTAAATTTTGGTGAGAGCGTTTTGGCACTTTTGGCGAAAGCGCTAGTTTAATTTTTAAAAAGTTGTTCAACACTATCTAGATGTCGCCACCAACGTTAGTGTATTACCAATTACATAATTGCTAGGAACTAGTATGTATACTTATACAGTGTGTAAAAGCTAAATGGAATAAATTCATTATTTAGGTTACTGTACATATTTATAAAAAATCCCGAAACACGTCAAATTTAAATTATAACTTGACATTCTTTAACGTGAAAATGTAACCCCTACCTTCAACCCCCTTAGAATGACGGGTACAACCCCCAATTTTTAAAATATGAAGTATAGGCTTGTGATATATCGTTTGAAAGGTCTTTTCATTCTCCATTCAAAAATGTTGTGGCTTTCAAGTTTATTGAGATTAATTAAGATAAAATAAATTAAAATCATGTGGTTACCGAAATTCGCTAAAATATACTCAAAACTTATTTCCCGTTTAGGTCTTGATAATGAGAAAGTGAACAAAAACCATAGCAATGTGGTTTTTAGATGGTAACCATTAAAAAACTTTAAAGAATTTCCGTGGCAACGTTATTTTAACACGCATTAGTAAATTGTTTTACTTAAGTTGTCAGTATTTTAATTTAAGTAAAAAGTTCGTTCAATTCAATTCTGAAAAATGGTTAGATTAACGGAAATGCATAAAATAACAGTTTTACAAATGATTGGTTACGGAGATAACACCCGAATACAACAGGAAGTAACTCGCCTATTTCATGAGAAATTTCCTAATTTACCGCCTATATCCCAAGGAACAATAAGTAAAATAGAGAAGCAGTTTCGCGAGTTTGGTCATGTAAGGCAGATAAAAAAAGCAGCTGCCAATGCACTGAGTGATGAACTCAAATTAGATGTGTTGCTTGAGTTTCAGGAAAATCCACATACATCGAGTAGACAGGCATCCACTACATTCAATGCTAGCCATACATCGATAGTAAACATATTAATAGAAAATAAATTGCATCCCTATAAGATGATACCTACTAAGGAGCTCATGGAAGACGATTTTGATAGAACTTTTTTTTGTGAGCAAATGATGGACATGTTGGATAACAATATTATCCAATTAGAAGACGTTATGTTTTCTGATGAGTGTACTTTTTCACTTAACGGTCATGCTAATCGGCAAAATTGCCACTACTGGGCCACGGAAAATCCTCACTGGATGAGAGAAGAACACACTCAATACCCTCAAAAGGTTAATGTTTGGGCAGGGATTGTAGGAAACAATATCATTGGTCCCTTTTTCATTGAGGGCAACTTGAATGGCAACAATTATTTGGCACTACTTCAAAATGATGTCATTCCAACGTTGGCAAATTTATATCCTGATCCAGGAAACCCTCAAGTTCCAGCGAATACGATATGGTTTCAGCAGGATGGAGCACCACCACATTACCAACTTAATGTCCGGCAGTACCTCGATACAATATTTCCCAATCGGTGGATAGGGAGGCGAGGATCGATTGAATGGCCAGCGCGATCACCTGATCTTACATTATTAGATTTCTTTTTATGGGGATATGTGAAGAGCCATGTGTACAAAACTAAACCTTCTGATTTAAATGACTTAAAAGAACGAATAACGCTTGCGATTAGGTCGATCACGCCTGTTATGTTAAATAATGTTAGAAGACAGTTTTATTTGAGATTAGGATGTTGCCAAGACGTTCGCGGTGAACATTTTGAACATCTACTTCATTAACATTCATAGTTCTTTTTCGTGTTCTACATTTTATTACGTTTTGCATTACATTTTAGTTTTTGATTGTATTGTAGCGAATTTCGGTAACCACATGATTTTAATTTATTTTATCTTAATTAATCTTAATAAACTTAAAAGCGACAACATTTTTGAATGGAGAATGAAAAGACCTTTCAAACGATATATCACAAGCCCATACTTCCTATTTTAAAAATTGGGGGTTGTACCTGTCATTCTAAGGGGGTTGAAAGTAGGGGTTGCATTTTCACGTTAAAGAATGTCAAGTTATAATTTAAATTTGACGTGTTTCGGGATTTTTTATAAATATGTACAGTAACCTAAATAATGAATTTATTCCATTTGGCTTTTACACACTCTATATTGTTAGGACATTTTCTAAGTGTAAGAAGTTTTAACGAGAAATATTTATAAGCAAATACTATATTAGCACTGTATTTTAAATTATTTTTAATCTAGTTTTACTATAGAGAATACGTCATAAATTTAATAATTTACTGGTGACATCTTCACTTCTATGTTTAAACTAGTTCAGAATTAAATTAATTTCTGTATGGGAGGCTCTGAAACTACTGTCTTGTGGCATGTCTAATTTAAATATGTTTATACAGAATTAAGGCACAATTATTGTGGCTTAATCTATATTTAATATTTAATTTGTTTATATATTATCTTTCTTTTTACAAATTAATTTAACCCTTTCAGTCACACACCTAGAAAGAGGCATCCAACAACTATAAAATGTGATAGATATGCTTAGAAAAGGTAACTAAAACAATACGTAACAAAAAAAATACTGCCCCTCCATCTGTTTTTTTGTTACGACCTGTACCTTACAAGGTACATGTTGCATTTAAGGATGTTACAAAAAAAAACAAAATCAACTAATTCAGCTGCATGGAGCGAATAAGCTTTGATTGAATATCCCAATATATGGGATAATTAATAATATGGGGTTGATAACAACTTTGAGTGTAACTTCTGTATAACTCAAAGTTGTAGCGCCTACGCCACAAACCCTGTTCTTGGACTCTTCCATATATTTTCCTTAGAATTTTTCTCTCGAAACGTTTAAGCAATTCTTGGTCGTTCTGTGTAAGTGACCACGTTTCTGACCCATATGTTAACACTGGCCTAATTAGTGTTTTATATATGGTATCTCTAATTTTTCTCGGTAGTTTTGGGGAAATCTGTTTCCTGAAGCCATAATAACACTTATTGGCAAGCACTATTCTTCTTTTAATTTCTTCGCTGACATTGTTGTCCGCAGTCAGCAGCGAGCCCAGGTAAACGAAGGTGTCCACACCTTCCAGTTCCAGATCATCAATTAATAGTCTAGGTATCTGGTTGCCTGATCTAGTACAATACATATACTTGGATTTCTGTGCGTTTATTTTTAATCCCATTCTCAGTGCAGACGACCTTAGTGGTCGAAATGCTTCGATCAGAGATTCTGTGAACCTAGCAATAATATCTATATCATCTGTATATCCGACTACTTGTACAGATTTATTAAATATGGTGCCATTCGTATTAATATGGCACTCCCGAATTACTTGTTCTAGTGCAAGGTTAAATAAGAGACACGACAGTCCATCTCCCTGTCTCAGTCCATTTTTACAATGGAAGGGTCTTGAAAAGTCGTTTTGGATTCTGACTACACTCTCTACGCCTGGGAGTCTAAGTTCCGTTAGTTGAATGCCTAAGGAATGACAATTTAAAATAAGATACAAGATAAATATAGCTTCCCTTCAACATCATCAGTGTGTTCAAAAAACGGTACACATCTACTCTGCTATGGACTGTCCAGGTTGCTCCACAATTTTGCATATACGTATATTTTTTTGATAGTTGACAGTACAAGATTATTTTGGTACTTGACAGAAACTTTACTAATGTATTATAAATTCTCACATTTCCATTAGCTAAGTGACTAAGGATATTAAACGGGGCCTGTATATTAAGATGATGTAATTGTTGAATAAAGTGATCTGTTTCATCCTTATATTTTTGGCATTCGAAAAAAATCAGATCATTTTCGAGAACATGAATTTTATGTAGAAGTGTGGGATAACAGGCGTGGCCAAATCTAAGACGTGTTATAGTCGTGATATATTTTCTTGAATAATTATATGGCTGGAACCAAGTTCTATTCGGTATTTGATTTTGTATACTGCAGTATCTAGAAGGGTTAGTATAAGTATGTTGTTCCAAATATTCCAAACATTCGTTCCAAATATCGAGATATTTCATTTTAATATAAACGACTGCATCACAAAAACTTTAAAACTACAATTAAAAAAAAAAAAAAACAAACAACTTGCCGAATAAAATTAGTTTTAAATTACGCGGTATTGTCACAGAATAAATAACAATCAGAATGCCACTCTCAGATGCCGCCTTTGAAGTTTGTCAGTACGCGAACGCCATGTTTTAGACGGAAACATAGACTCGAATTGAGAAATTTGTGACAAGCTACGACATAACTATAATTTAAATTTTTAGAGATTAATAATTTAGTACATTTGAAATAATTTAATCTATTCTTCAACTAAAAGTACGAATAAAATAGTGCATATTATGTCTGTAGTTGCCGTAAATTAAACCGGGTTAATTTGTCTATGCACACCAGATAAAATGTCACTGAACAGCACTGGTTCCGACTAAAACATGGATGATTGCGTTTGCGCGAACGAGATGCGCGTATTTATTTTTTCAAGCAGAGTGGGCATTCTGATTGTTTATTATTCTGTGGTCTTGCTTTAAATCCAACGAAATAAACTTTAATGCGGAGTATTTTAAAATACGTATCCTCACTTTGACAGTTATTTGACAATTGTCAAATGACAACTTAATTTTGATTTATTACTCTTAGGGCCGGTTGTTCAAACGCTTATCAAAACTTGATTGCTATCAAATATTTAATTAAAATCAAATACGTCACATTTTTAGGTTATGTTGACTGATTTATTTTATTCGATTGTATTATTTTGCGTTTTAATTTAAAATAAACCATAATTAAACTTTTTTTGATGTTAATTTCATGTTTTTATTTACATTTACATCAATACATTACATTTACATCAATAATAATAATAAGCAATTTTTAATCATTTTGACAGCTGATGTAACGTAGTTGCTTGTAATTAAATATTTGATTACAATCAAGTTTTGATTAGCGTTCGAACAACCGGCCCTTAAAGTTAAGTTAATTTTTTATTTCGCTTATATTTATTTGTTGTATTCTTCTGGTTAGAGAAATAAAACTACAAATTCAGTGTACTTGCTTTATTTTTCCCATGTTTACTGATGAATATATTATAAATAAGAAGTTCACGCTACAAACATGTACTAATAACTAGATATGAATAAACTGTTACTTTAGTGTACACTTTATATAAACTTTTTTCATGTGAAGCAAGTACTCTAGCTGAAAACAAATAGATTTTTTTATGTTTTTTTATATATTATTCGTACATTTAGCCATATTCCAAAATAGAAACTCGATTTCTATGCTAGAAATAGAGAATCCCAATATATTTTCGACCGCAGAGGTAAATACATATAATTCTCATTAAGGCAAATGTAGAAATTATTCTATCGTAAAGAGGCACTAAAGTAAAGTTACTACTCTATGCTACACATATCGATTGGCACATATATTCTTCATATTTATTAAAAAAATTATAAAAACGTACACTCCAATCGGTATATGCTACTCAGTCCAAAAAGGAAAGACTGAATAATGCAAAATAATAATACTAAATTATACTTAAATTATTTAAATCGAAAACTACGTTCAATAAGAATTAACGTAATAAAATGATGTTCAACATATTATAACATGATATGATTAACATGAAATGAAGGATATTATAGTTTACAAAAAGTGATCTTATCCAGTCCATTTAACCTGCAAATCTGTACATTAAATCTCAACAAAATAAACCTTTTACAACAAGTGGTACTACGATTGAGGGTACATATAACGTGTTTTACTAATAATTACATATAAAAAGTAATCTTTCAAGAATTATACCTTGAGCTAAGACTAATTTTCGATTTATATCTTTTACAGCTATGCCATGTTTAGTATATTCAACAAACAAAATGTTGAAGTACAAACATTTAGTTAAGTATTATTCCTCTGAAGTGTAGTAGTGTATTTGTTGTTTAAGGTTCCACCGTTCACTTTCCCTTTAAAAATGTTTGATTGAGGGTTGAATTCTTTTTTTTTTAACACTATTTGTGTATTATGAAATTTTGCCAAATGGTGATCATTCATAACGAATAAATCTATATATTTTATTATGATTAAATCTACACATAGAATGAATGTTATTAACATGTCAAAAGTTAACAAAGAAAGTGCTGGATCATGAATAGTGGATATTAATATTTACTACTAGAATTATATTAAGATTTTGTACTATTTTAGCCGACCAAACCCATATAAATATGTGCAATATAATTAATATTAACCCATTTTATCTATATAAAGTTCAGCAATATATTTTTACTTTTAAAACTTCTCTCGGCAACCTTTAAATAAAACCAAGATAGTATATTTTAATGAAGAGGTAAACGTATTCTTTATTATGTAAGTATGCACTTAAAACAAATGAGACAACCTCGAGAAACATTTAACTTTCGTGTTAATTGATGCTATATTGATGACTCGACATCCGGATTATTTCCAATTACTACCTGTGATCCACTGAGGCTACTCTAAAACATTTTGCGGGTTTTCATGAATGGATGGGGTGCCATCAACGCTAATTAATCTTTAAGCCGCTACAAATTAAGCAACCTTATAAGCAACAGATGACATGAATGTGGATTACCATACGTGTTGAAGTACGGATTATAAGATTTGTTACATTGTTACATATGCTACTGATACTCGCTATATAGTCTCGATAATAGTCACTGCCTAGAACATACTGCACAGTTAATGTGGCCCCATTTATGTTCCAAGCTAAAGTGCGTACGCATATTCAAAGAAACGTTTCATATTATGTGGCTGAACCATATCTATATAAAAAAATTATTTTACGGAATACATGGATAAATCTGGATTATGATCACTTTTTGTTAAAATAAATAATTTTTTAAACATAAATGTTGCAAAAATAACAAATATAAAAACATTGTTATTTGAAACAACACCAACGATAAAAAATTGGCCAGAAAAATCATCTACATTGTTGGAAAAAATATACAGCACCTCGACAAATGCCAAGAACGGTACTACGTAATTGCCCGTCTTTTAATTGATTTTTTTGTGCTTTAAAAATTTGCAGACCATACTGTGCGAGTAAGTGAATTTCTTTAAAAAGAAATATGCAATCTTTACAAATACCATTCTAACCGTAACAATACTCACAGAAAATATTTGAAAAATATTCAGCACTCACCACACATTTTACAAGGTCTTAAATTTCTTGTTTACAAAAGCAAACATTATACTGATATACTTTTCCGATAAAAAATAGTTTTATACCTACGTATCGGTCCATGAGGACCTTGTTATTTAGAAACAATGCTAAAACTAAGATTTCTCTTTTGTTTTCATTTTTTTTTATTTAGATATACATATCGGATAAGAGAAAGGTCTTATATCTGTACAAACATCTAGTTTAGTGAAATTTCTTTTTAAAACTTTAAATTTCCACGTTATTGCGATTTGATAATTGCTTAAATAAATAGCCTTAAGATAATTTCGGGTTTGCATGACTACAAGAAAACAATCATTTCAAAAACAGACACCAAAATAATTCGCTAAATAAATATCGATTTCTAGTAGCAGGGTAAAATACCTACACCGATAAAATAGCCAGCTATTTTGGAATTTTTACAGTGATAATGTAGTTAAGGTCCACAAAAGTTTATAATGACAGTAGAATGTGTCTATTTTTCGACAAAGATTGTCGCTTATTATTGGAGATGGGAAAATTACGATTTTATTTTGTAGCAATACACTAATGTGTATGATTCGGCACTATTTAGTTTCCATTTCTTTCTAACCTCCATATAAACAGTACATATCTTAAATATTTCCGTCTTCTAAGGAATTTAGGCATCCTGTTTTGTCAATTGGTCCACGTAATGCGTAGCTTCTCATGAAGGTGTGTATATGCACCGGATAACGGTCTGGTGACCAATCTTCGACAGATACACCTTCGAATACCGATCCGTTGTAAAAGAGCGGTGAGCTTCGTATGTAAGACGAGTTTTTTCTACTCAAAAAGAAACTATACCAATGCTTTCGTCGTTGGTTTTTGCACCACTTGTGCAAACCAAATTTTCCCACATCTGCGAATTTTAGGTTACGTCACCAATGAGGCGTACACAACTGTTTTTGAACTACAATTACTATTGATTGGATAATTTTAACCAATCAAAATATTGCCGTTCGAATAGTACATCACATCGCCTTTCGAGTTGTCTTAAAGTTTTTAAAATTCCAGCAGTTTTCGTAGCAGGTGCAATCGTAAATCGCACCGCTAAGATGTTGTTTGCAAACTTTTGTCGATAGTTTCTTGTAGTGCCAAAAATACGTTTAATATTTTTACACTAAGAGGCCAATGAAATCAGATAATTCGGCAGCAATAAATGTACGCATATAGACGCAACAAGTCAGCGAATCCTACGTCGACACTTATTCTTAAGTATCGAGCTAGATGATAAAGAAGCTAAAATCAAACAGCAATTCGTTCTCTTTAATGCAGACTGAATATTATTGTATCAAATCAGAATTACATCAAACTCCTATTATGGAGAGGTCTCGTGAGGTGCACGAAATGATGCATTTTCGCGCCAAGTTGCCGATTACCGGTTACAGCGAACCGGTCGGAAGATAGGCATGCATTCAGTGGCGTATATGTGAAGTGTTACTTACGGCTAACTGTTAGTATTATTTGTTTATTACTATTTACTTAACGAACGTCGCTAAAAAGGGCGCTTCACAGAAAATAATCCACCACAGAAATTCTAGACGGCGTATGATTCACGGATATGGTGCATGTGTATACGCACAGAGTTCAATACTAAAAAAAGCTTAAAAAAGAAACCACTTTATGAAATAAGAACCTTTTCCAGCTAGTATAATATACATAAAAGTAAATTAAAACTGAACAGGAAAACAAATTGATATTGAGCATTGTGCTGTTTAAACTGTTAAACTATATACACTATTATATTCTTGATAAAATCTTCTGTTCAGTTTTTGATTAATAAACTGTCTTAAATTAAAGTCCAAGTACCTATTGGATAAATACCACTAAAAGGAGAGGTTATCAGCGAAAACATTTTTTTGGTTGTTTTTTTTTAACAAATTTTTTGATTAGACTTGAAACCACTCTATTATTTTTTGTCTGTTCGAACTAGTCGACAAGGTGTTTTGTATCTATTTGTTGAAATAAAAGATCTATGCTATAATGTAAAACACCTAAATACAAAAAAAAACTTTCCGTATAATAGCGAAAAAAACACGTCAACTGTAAAATACGTTAAGATGGTAGACCTGCCTCTAAAGAAGTCGTTTTAGTGCATTTACAGTGTGTTTTTTCTCATTAATAATTATTGGCAGATCTAAAAGTTACAAAGATGATTAAATAATCACCTCAAAAACAATCAATGTATCACACCGGGAAATCTGATTTCGCTAAAAATCTGAACAAAAATTTAACAATAAACTATATATACAACAGAAAAAGAAAACCAAAACAGTCGGTGTGATTTAAAAAAAAACTGAGAAAAATTTTGAAACAATTTTAACACCAAAAAATAATTTGAATGCCTAAATAAAATACCTATTTGATGTTTTGAGGTCGGTCTGGAAAAGAACACGTCCAGGAATCGTTCTGTAACATCACAGAAACATTATTGAGATATTTTTTCTACAACATTTCAATGCAATATTACATTTGTTACATTAGCAAGTTTGTTAAAATTGTTAAGGCTCGTTTAAACATTTTGTATGTTTAAAATCTAAAGTATCTGAAAAATATACATTTAGTTAAATCTGTAGGATTCAGCATAAATTTATAATGCTATGATAAGGTATAAGAACTGATTCGTTTTGATTATATAAAGAAACTACTTTTTACACTAAGTTTTTAAACGTGTATGTAGGAATTATACATAAAACTTTAGAATATAGGCACACTGTGGTATTGTATTTCGTGTTTCGTAACTTATATATACATAATATCTGCATTTAATTCATTGTTATTAAAAACTACTTTGAACTACCAGCATTGCTAAGTCCGATTCGTTGCATGTTCTTTTCCAGACCGACATCTTGCACTATCAAGGGACTGTAGGAATCGGGAATGGGATAAGGGAAAGGACAAATATACACTTAACAAATTAAAAGTATAGACCATACTTTTTAACAAAAAATCTTCGTTATCCACCTACATTTTAATCTGCAGTAGAAGGGAGGCGAACCATCAAAAATAACAAAAAACAAAAATAAATTGAAAACGGAACGGCCTCCCTGTACCTAAAGTATTCTCGCTTGAATCAGTTTTATCTATAAATATGCACAACATAACAAAGCCATAGGGCTTCCCTGTGGAGCCTTTTCACAACTTTTTCTATATAATAAATATGTATAAGCAAAGAGCATGCGGCATACCAGATCGTGTTGTACCGAGCATTCTTGTTCCCTAACAAGAGCTCCTACATTCTGCACTGAAACAAATTTGGCAGTTATCTTTTAGACGCCGTTTCGACGACGTACCACGATATCGGATGCCGCTTAAAATCCAAAGCCAAAATCTAACCTTAAGATCGGGGGACGTTATGAAAAATCCGGGAAAAGTTACTGGTGTATGTTACTTGGTGTGGCTACAACACTTCTCAAAACCATCACATTTATTTATATAATATAGTAAAACGCTTATAAACGTTTACTATAATAACTAAACTCATATACAGAACTAATAATTTGGAATTGTATATAAAATTGTATCCAAACAAAAATGGTACTTTAAAATTTATATTCTACTGAAATTTTCATGTTATATTTTGTATTATTATTAATTAAAGTTATTAATTAAATAATACATAACTTTGTACATGTAATTCTTTCATTGCTTTTCTGTAAACTTTAAATAATTATCGAACTATCGCTATTACAATAAATTCGACTAAGGTCATCTATTAGCAAATTGACATTTATTATGACTTGCCCTAATATTAAATTGTAATAAAAGTGTAAAAGTTGGGCTTCTTTTGCGCCGTATTATCCTGAAATTCTGTATTTCTAATTTAAAAAGTGTACCCAGTCTTTTACAAATATGGTACACTTTTATTTATAAAGTGAGTTTGTTGAAAATAATTATTAATTAAATATGTTTTCAATATTAAAGTACCTAAGTGATAGTATTAGCATTACACTTAAGTTAAGTATATTCGGTTCGCTTATTCCACTCCCAACTATCTAGTAAAGTTAATAATTATTTATTACAACATTGCAAAATTACTATACAACCAAGCACATGTGCTCTTAGCCAATTATTTAAACAAAAAAATATTCACATGCAGTTTATTAACAAAATAAAACTGCATCAATTAAAAAGTTTATTTTTGAAATTTTATAGTCGTTCAGAGATCAGTTTCTACAAATTAATGTGAGTATACACTCCCAATATTGATGTTATACTTCTTTTTTTCAATAAAAAGTCTGCAACAATGAATGGACTATATTCAATTTTTCCTTATTATTCATACATATTTTAGTATTTTTCTAATATCTCGTTATATGTTCCTTTTATTTGTAACAGTATATTAACATATTTTAGTAGACCTCCCTTTTTGAGATCTTTCTTGTCTTGTTTTTCTGTTGGAGCAGGCGTTGTAAAGATCCAGATAGGCAATATATATCGGTAACTATATATAAAGGCTAGCAATTTTATGTGAATTGACGGCCATCTATATATATATATATATATATATATATATATATATATATATATATATATATATATATATATATATACATACAATAAAACACTGAAAACTTTGTTTTCAACACTTCTACAAGATTTATTTTTAGTACGTGTTTACACTGTATAGCCTTTAACTGAATAGGTTGAGGAGGGAAGATCTGTTTGTCTTAAGTTGGTCATTCAGAATTATGTCTGCATTTTTTAATTTGTTAATTTCCATAGATTCCAAGATAGCTTAATGCCTTTATTTTTATGTGAAGAATTTGAAATTCGTCATTAAATAAATGATTATGATCTAGAAGGTGAAATGCGTATGTAGAATCTGTTTTTTTTATTATTGAAAGCCCTTTTATGTTCTGCTATACATTTGTTAAAAGTTCTACCAGTTTGACCGATGTTAAGTTTTTTGGGCAGTCGCCACATTTAAGTTTGTATACACGACCGTGTGAGTGCTTTTTATTTTGGCACTTTTGCCTAAGTTGTTGTTTGTTCTAAAAGCTGGTGTTATTCCTTTCTCTTTTATGCCTTTGGCTATTTTTTTGGATATTCAATTCTATGTCAAAGTTGTATTTTGGCATCGGAATTTCTATTAATCTATGTGACATGCTATTGGCGTTACATAACCATCATATGGAATGTAACGGACTATTTCATATATCACAATTACTGTCAACTTATGTCACAAGTCAAATATCACTTACTGATTCTTGAAAGTGAGAAATTTTGTCTATGGCTTTTAAAACTAACTGACTTTTTCTCTCGGCGTCGAGATTAGATTGAGCTGATGATGTGTAGGGATTTATATACGAAAAGTTTTCATTAAAAGATGAAGTAGCAAGATCCTTGCACTCTTCTCACCTTTAGTGACCGATAACCCTCCCACAAGGAACCTCGTGGACCAAGTATATATATATATATATATATATATATATATATATATATATATATATATATATATATTTGCGGGAAAGGTGACAAATATAGCAGTTGGAAAAAACTGTTTAAATTATTTTTGAGTGTCTTTTGTCTATTTAAAATACATTATTACCCCTCAGAAGCAGAATGTGTGCCAACACTGTTTTTTCGACGCAATGAAAACCCTGCAAATGCTCATCAAAATGGCGTCAATGATACTTCCGTTACTGCAACGATACAGCTGTTTGTTGTCATGAGATATCTACTACCGTTAGTCTATGCCCAGAAAATGATTTTGTAAGAAGTTGTTTTATACAACTTTCCTTGATATTATTTACACGTTAGCAGCAATGAAGAGTTAAATATATGCCTCAACATGTAAATGAAAATGATGTATCGTTTTTAAATAAATGTATTACACTTTTCATGGCAATAATTAAGATCTTAAGAACCAAAGTAAACAAATATTAATGAAAACGTTGGACCACCTACCAAGATTCTATCAAATTCCACCACATATCAATAATTTTATTTCTTTTCCCGATTTTATCATAAATCACCCAACCTACCGTATTTTTCTTACAGTGTTACGGCTCTCAGGGCTGGCAAAGTTGCCAATTGCATGAGACAATCTTCTTCGATACGCGAAGCAAAACTCCACGTGTCGGGATTGTGGTCAACGATGAGTGAGTGCCTTCTTTTGCGTTCTTTCGGAACGACGCCGGACGAGAGCAGTTCAGAGATATCCAAGGAGCGTTCAGCGACGACCGGAAGATCGTCCATGTAGCACTTCTGTATGCTACTTAGATCGGAGAGAAGCTGTTCGCCGTCTTGGCTGATGTCTTCGCGAAGCTGATGATTAGGGGCAGGCCGGGGTAGGTTAGAACCATTTAGGACCAAACAATTCTGACAAATCTATAAAGACACAATTTAACGTAAAACAAAAATAACTCTATAATGGATTTATAACTTTCTGTGTTTAAAAGCTTGTTTGTTATCCTATACATAAAAAATTAGCGACTTATATAGCAAATAATTTTCCACGCAGCAAGGTTTTCAAAATATTGAAATTTGAAAAAAAGGAAAAATCATCTCCTCTTTACTACTATAACTCAAATATTATTGAGTTGATTGGGCACAAATAAATGATTATGTAGCTAGACTAAAGGGAAAACGTAGATTGTGGATATGCTCTTAGAGGGGACTACAACTAACAATAATACTCTTATAAAAGTTTTTTGATAATTCAGGTCATTTCAGCAAAGAAGATACAGGCAGGAGTTACAGAGGGCCAAATACCAACAGTGACCATACACTAATAATAGCAAAACTAAAACAAGAACTACCAATAATACCAAAACCTGTTAAGAGATAGATTAAATTACCAATTAGAGCGCCTTCAAGAGAAGTAGGTTGTAAACAGACTATAGGAAGAAATAATAAAAAATTAGAGAATCCAGTCAAACAGGATATAGATGAAGAGTGACAGACCATACAGACAACCATGTCGGAAGCAGCGGAAAAGTGTATAGGAAGAGAGCATATAAAAAGAGTGCAAGACTGGTGTCGATCAATCGATGAAGAATGTAGGAATGTTTTGGCAAGAAGAAACGGCAAAACTACAAAGAGATAAAGAAAATACCCAAAATGCGATCGAAAACTATGTGGCAAGAAGAAGGGAAGTGAAAAGAATTTACAGAAAAAAGAAAAGAGAACAGCTAGAAAAGCAATTAAAAAACATAGAAGAAGCCTATATAAACAAAGAGGTAAAGAATTTCTACCAAGAAGTTAAGAAATCCAGAGAAATTACAAAGAATAATCCACAGTATTGCAGAAACAAAGAAGGCTTACTTCTAGGAAACAACAGAAAAATTAAACAGATGGGCGGAATACTTCGAAGATCTATTAAATACAGACAAACAAGAGGAACTTGAGGGAAATGAGAATTGGCAAGAAGATGAAAAAGATACGTGCGAGGAACCAATTTGATTGAAGTCAAAGAAATAATAAGAGACCTAAAAAATAACAAAAGTGAAGGAGAAAGTGGTATCCTAGCTGAGATTTTTAAGGAAGATGGAGAAAGATTGAAGGAAATGATATTTCACTTGACAATACTAATTTGGCAAAAGGAAGAAATGCCGAAACAATGGAATAGCGCTCTTATTTGCCCTATCTATAAAAAAGGAGACAAAACAGAGTGCGAAAACTGTAGAGGTATAGCACTATTAGAAGTAGTCTATAAAATACTTGCAAAAATTATTAAAAAAAGATTGATAAAATATGATAAAGTGATATTCTCACTGAAGAATACCCGGGAATATAAATATATATATATATATATATATATATATATATATATATATATATATATATATATATATTTTGAAAAGGGAAACAAATATAAATTCAACAAATATTAAGTACGTAACGATACTGAATAATAAGTTAAATGGTAAAATATTGCCTGCCTATTTAAAAAATCCATGA
This sequence comes from Diabrotica undecimpunctata, assembly GCF_040954645.1. Lineage (NCBI taxonomy): Eukaryota > Metazoa > Arthropoda > Insecta > Coleoptera > Chrysomelidae > Diabrotica > Diabrotica undecimpunctata. Next base: position 127,907,067 of record NC_092806.1, read on the forward strand.
AATTTTAAGAATTTTGATAAATCAAAAATTTGAAACATCCAATAAATAATGTGTTCATTCGCAAAACAATATTTTATCAAAAATTAACCACTAGTATTTGGATTTCAGCAAAATTTATGTTTCATTAAACAAGCTTACTAAATTTTTCTCAAAATGCCTTATAATTTATAGTAAAAAATCAATATATTTACCTCTCCTCCACTCCAGATACTTCTCAATCCATTTTCATCCCAATCAGAATCGACCTGCCCCTTATTACTAGAAGACCAATCACTATTACTCCATGCCATATTATTACCATGACATTTTTCGCACGATTTTTCTTCATATTTCCATACAACTTCGCTGAGCATACTTTCAGGACGTTGAATGAGGTTTATAGGGCAAGCTGCAGAGTTATCCTTGTTCGAAGCGGTTGTTGTCGCATTGGCTGTGGTGATGTCAGGGCAGGCACAGTGGTGCTGAGGTTTTTCTAAATGATCATCGTTGTTTGTGGAAGACAGTGGCACTTCACTAACGCTCATTTTATTCTGAAAAATATGCATTTTGTCAAAATAGTGTTGTTGAAGAGTACATACTACTAAAAACATATGTGAAGTTCACTTACAACAAACTTTGCAAATTGTGAGTTTATGACTTTCAGTAATAAATCTGCATATGCATCCAATGATAATTATATTTTAAATTGATATAAATAAACAATTTAATCATTTTTTCTTTGACAACATAAATTATACTCTTTAATATGTCTTCTAACAAACAACTGTATTTATACTATTTTTTTATTTTGTATGTTATGATAATAATTGTGTTATCAGCTGTAGTAATTATGATATGAGATAAACGACACAAGTTTTAACAAGTAAGGATCCTTCAAATTTAGATAACGATGATATACATTTATTTCAAGGGAAACTAGAAAAATAAATGTTATTTCATTATCAAGACAAAGTACGACTAATGTTTTAAGCAATATCTTTTGTTTAAAAAGATGAGATTTATGTACTTATAGTATTAGAATTTTATCCGAATATATATATATATATATATATATATATATATATATATATATATATATATATATATATATATATGTAAAAGATAAAATCTTTTAGCGAAAGCCGCTATCGCTTTATTAAATATATGGCCTAGGAGGACAAATTCGTTAAACGTTCCATTCTCGAATCGGTATCAATAAAGTGTTATGCTGGCCTATCCCAGCCTCATCAGACACTTGGGCTGATACAAATTCAAACTCGGAAAGTCCAACGCATGTCTCCCAAAACTTCAGGATACAGCTTTTACAAAGTAGCCTTTGTAAGCTAACTACTGTTGTAGTGAAGATTTGGGAGACATTCGTTGGACTTTCCGAGTTTGAATTTGTATCAGCCCAAGTGTCTGATGAGGCTGGGATAGGCCGAAATGATCATAACACTTTATTGATACCGATTCGAGAATGGGAAGTTTAACGAATTTGTCCTCCTAGGCCATATATTTGGCCATTTAATTTAATAAAGCGATAGTGGCTTTCGCTAAAAGATTTTATCTTTTACACATTTCGCATAGCACAGAGGATACAGAAAACGATATTGTCATATCGTTTTCGTTCACGGCCGCCAAAGCAGGTAGCGCCTTTGTAAGCTAACTACAGTTGTAGTGAAGTTTTGGGAGACATGCGTTGGACTTTCCGGAGTTTAAATTTGTATCAGCCAAGTGTCTGATGAGGCTGGGATAGGCCGAAATGATCAACACTTTATTGATACCGATTCGAGAATGGGAAGTTTAACGAATTTGTCCTCCTAGGCCATATATTTGGCCATTTAATATATATATATATATATATATATATATATATATATATATATATATATATATATATATATATGATTTACAACTTTTATTACGAATTGGCCACAATTTTAATTTAAAATAAGTTTCCTTTGACGTTTCGATTTCCACTTCGGAAATCGTTTAACATACAAATTTTATTTTGAGAAAAATGTTTTATTTTACTTTTATGATTGTTAAAAAAATGTGCTTGGGGAGTGCCGCCAGAAGTAAAAGCTTCTTATAGCGTGTTATTATGCAGGTGAATGAAATTTTATGTCTGCTTATTACTGAATTAATATTTTTATAATAACACTACACATTTAAGTTCCTTAAAATTAAAAAAAAATTTTCTTTAAAAATTTTGTTTAATATAATTTTGTTAAATATAATCCACCATTTCTACTCATAACTATATAAAACAAAAAAGGAACCACCAGAAGAAATTAAAAACCAACTTAAGGCTAAGATAAAAAATGTCAACTCAGAGCTACAGCCAAAAATAAACAAATCAGAAATAAAGAAGACATTGAAAGAAATAAAAAACAACAAATTGCCTGGAAAAGATGGAATAAATGCAGAGATGCTGGAATATGGTGGAAAAGTGGTAATTAATACTCTACATTCCCTTTTTAACAAGATATTAAAAGAAAAAAGAATCCCAAACAACTGGAAGGAATCCGTAACCATTATCCTACACAAGAAAGGGGATAAAGCAGATATAAAAAACTACCGTCCCATAACACTCCTCAATGTAATTTATAAACTCCTAACAAAAATTTTAACCAATAGATTGACGACAAAATTCGACGGATACCAGTCAAAAGAACAAGCTGGTTTTAGAAAGGGATTCAGCACAAGTGACCATTTACTAAGTATGAAAATACTTATAGAACTAGCAAATGAATACCATATTCCTCTATATATAGCGTTCATAGATTTCGAAAAGGCTTTCGACAGTGTCGAACATTGGGCAGTGAAAAGTTCTTTGATTAACAGCAGAATTGACCACAGATATACGGAACTAATAGCCAATATTATATAAGGAAGCCAAAACAACAATTAAAGTATATGAAGGAACAAAATCAATACAAATAAATACAGGCGTGAGACAGGGTGACACAATATCACCGAAACTTTTCAATCAGGCTCTGGAAGATATTTTTAAAAGATTAGAATGGGAAGATAAAGGTATAAAAAATTGTGGACAACGCTTGAACCATCTAAGGTACGCTGATGACATCGCATTGATAACCAATAAAAAAGAAGAATTATTTGAAATGATGAAAGAACTGGACGTAGAAGCTGAAAAGATAGGCCTTAACATGAATTACAGCAAGTTCAGGATTATAATAATCTGGGTCAAACTATAAAACTTAACAAAGGAAACCAAACAGCAAAGATAAAAAGACTAGTTAGACTGGCATGGGCGGCATTTGGCAAACTAAGCTACATTCTTAAAAACAAAAGATATCCACAGCATCTTAAGACCAAAGTATACAATCAATGCGCACTCCCTGTTCTCACCTATGGTTCCCAAACGTGGACATTTACAAAAGCAAACATGGACAAAATCATAAAAACCCAAAGAGCAATGGAAAGACAAATGTTGCACATAAGACTAATAGATAAAAAGAGAAAAGAGTGGATAAGAGAGAAAACAAAAGTGAGGGATGTTAGACAAGAATTTGCAAAATTGAAATGGAGATTGTGACTGCACACAATATAAGACAAAAAGACCGATGGAACAAAATTCTTATAAGGTGAAGACCGTGGGAATATAAACAAAGCAGAAGAAGGCCCCAAATGAGATGGGCAGATGATATCAAGAAGCACATGGGCTCTAGGTGGATGACTGTAGCGACAGACAGAGAAGAATGGAAAAGGATTGGGGAGGCCTATGTCCTAAGATGGACCGAAGAAGGCTAATTAGATAGATAGGAAGATTTTAGTAATTTTCAAAATTTTTTCAAAAGTTTTGTTTATTTTAATTAATTTTAGTATATTTAATTTTTATAAAATTAATAATTTTATTTAATTATTTATAATTTTAATGTTTTTATTTAATTTTTCATAATTTTTATTATTTATATACAATTAATAGAAAAAAGTTCTACATTCCTAAGGTACCTCCGTTTTGCAAATAACATAAATATATCGACAAATAACGGTTTTTATACAACTAATTCATATTTTACTCTTGCTAATTTTCGATTTCCTTCATTTTATAAACATTTTTACACTTCCCGTAATAAAAGACACAGAAATTTTGCTTTTTTTTTCCATTTTTTAGGATGATAAACCTTTTTTAATAATGAACACTTTGAACTATCTATTCCCAAATTTTCATCCTTGATTTTTTTTGGGTTTTGCTAAAATTTTGTGTTCATTGACCGGGCTATATACTTTACACAAGGCGTTCAGTGTTAATTTAAAAAAAAATATATATTTATTTTTATTAATGTGCCAATAAGTTATCAAAAACTATTTAGTTGAGTACTAAACAATAAAACCACAATAATGGATTAGTATGAAATAAATAACATTACATATAATTTCTTACCAGGAAAAAAATTCAAATTATCACCTTACTGTATTACTTAAAAAACTAATTAAGAGTAATAAAATTCATAAAAACAAATTTATTTAAGTATTTAATTACCGAATATTTAATATAACAATACTAATACACATTATCGTAGACACGAACAGCAAAATATTTCGAATATATTTATGATTCACTGTTGCAAACTCGACAAAACAATTTAGTCTGGGTTGTTTGGTTGATATTGTAACACAGGTAGTACTCTCGCACTTCTCCGTAACTGGTACGCGGTTAAATTCCAAGAAGCACTTTATTTTTAGTTATTTATGGAAAATACTCTTTAGCAAATGGGAACATAAAGTTTATTTGGTATTAAGAGAGAGATGCAGAGAGAAATAAATCACCGTGAAGTGGTCATTCCTCACTAGTACCTGTTTATTAGATTAATTTTTTATTATTAGCATGCGAAATAATTACAGCAAAGAACTAAATAATAAACATATTATTTCAGGTATGAAATTTAAATTTTATTTGGTATGAAAATCCTAGAATTTGAAAATTAAAAGTATCGAATGGGAAACTATTATTCATGATTTGAAATTATCCTTAGAAAACAGGTATTTTTTCACAACAAATCTCCCGGCCGATGAGGATTTTGAGACAATTTGCTCTTCTGAATAAATTGAGCTTCTTGTTCGAACAAGGAAAGACACACAACACAATTCAGGAAATGAACAGACTGAACCTAGAAATATTAGGCATAAGCGAAATGCGCTGGCCTGGTTCCGGTAAAACATTGGTCATGGATAAAACGATATACTACTCCGGAAATGACACCCGAGATCATCTATATGGAGTTGGAATAGTTATCTCCAGGAGAATCCAAGCAGCAGTTGTAAATTTTGTTCCCTTTTCGGATAGAACGCTATTATTACAAATACAGGGTAAGCCAGTGAACATTAACGTAGTACAAGTGTATGCTCCAACTGCAGATAAATCAGAAGCTGAAATAGAACATTTTTATGAACAACTCAAACAACTTCTACAATTTACAAGAAAGGAAAAAATTACTATATTAATGGGTGATTTAAATGCAAATATAGGAAAAGGCTGAGTCGACAATATAATAGGTGATTATGGTTTAGGAATAAGGAATGCTAGAGGCGACAGATTGGCTCAATTTTGTCAAGAAGAAAACCTGGCGATTATGAACACATGGTTTCGATTACCACCCCCTAGACTGTATACCTGGAGGTCACCACAGGATAATGAACAAAATTGCATTAGAGATCAGATCAACTTTATTCTAACCAATCTAAGATTTAGAAATTCCATTGTAAGGGTTAAGACTTTTCCTGGAGTAGGATGTCTCCTCAGACCATAACCTCCTTGTGTCAAAAATGAAACTGAGGGTAAAAAAGATAATAAAATCCAAAAGTTCTAAGGTGAATACTCAGTTATTCAAGATAAATGAAATCTGTGCTGAGGCTTCAACTTGTATCAATCAAGAAATGAAGAAATTAACATCAGAAATGGAAAACACTGAGAATGTGTGGAGCAAAATCAAATATTCTGTTATAAAAACACAGAAAGAAACTCTACAAAAGAAAACAGAAAGCCGAAAACCTTGGATGACTCAAGAAATACTGGAAATCATTGAACAAAGAAGAAAATATAGAAACAAAAACCCAAATAAGTACAGATAAAAACATAAATTAATAAGGAACAAAATAAAAGAGGCTAAGGAAAGGTGGATGATGGAAACATGCATCGAAGTGGAAAAATGGCAGAAAAAGCATGATCATTATAATTTACATAAAAAAGTGAAAGAATTATCTGGAAAATCACGAACAAGTACATCTAACCGATTAATTGACAAAAACAATAAACCTATTAATAACCCAATTGAAATAAAACAAGTATGGACTAAATATATTAAAGATCTTTTCATGGACACAAGAACGGAACCAACACAAATTGATAACGAGGAAGCTCCACATATACAAATCTGGTAAGATGCCTACAGAATGGCTGCTATCGACCTTTGTTCCGCTTCCAAAAACCAAGAACCCCAAACACTGTAATGACTGTAGATTAATCAGCTTAATGTCACACTTATTAAAAACATTTTTAAAGATTATACATGAAAGAATATTCAGAAAGTGCGAAGCGGATATGAGTAATAGACAGTTTGGCTTTCGTAACGGCTTCGGAACAGTGGAAACTCTGTATAGTTTCACAACTCTTGCCCAAAAATAACGAGACCAACAAAAAGATCTTTTCTTTGTGTTTATAGACTATGAGAAAGCTTTCGACAAATATGATATTAACATAGTGAGAAATCTTTATTGGAACCAACAGGCTGTGGTAACATTAGATAGAAATAGCACGGATGTGCAACAGATAAGTAAAGAAGTGAGACGAGACTATGTACTTTCACCATTACTATTTAATATATATTCCGAAGAGTTATTTCCGCAAGCACTTGAAAACTGTACAGAAGGGATCAAGATAAATGGTGAAAATATAAATAACATCCGTTATGCTGACGATACAGTGATTATCGCTTAAACTGAGACAGACCTGCAGACGTTAGTAAACACAATTTGTGATATTGGGAAACAGTTTGGTTTAACAATAAACATAAAGAAAACAAAAACCATGGTTATCAGTAAGAGGGGCAAAGTGATCACAAGGATCCAGATAAAAAATGGAGATGTTAAGCAAGTGGACAGAATGAAATACTTCGGAGTCTGGATTACGGAAGATCTGAATCCGAAATCGGAAATTCGCTCAAGAATAGAGCAATCAAGAGCAGCCTTTTTGAAGATGAGGAAATTTCCGAGTAACCAAAGACTCAATCCGCAAATCCGATATCGGATGGTAAAATGTTATATCCACTCTATTCTTCTTTATGGTGTCGAAGCCTGGACTGTTAATGTTGACTTAATGAGAAAACTGGAAGCTTTTGAGATGTGGCTTTTTAGGAGAATTTTGAAGATACCATGGACCAATCATATTACGAACGAAATGGTGTGGCACAGAATGGGAAGGGACAGAGAACTTTTGACCACCATTAAAAGGCGAAAAACAGCATATTTGGGGCACATACTTAGAAATGATAAGTACGAGTTGTTGCAGCTGATTATGAAGGGTAAAATCGAGGGAAAAAGGGGTGCTGGTAGACGAAAAACATCCTGGCTGAAAAACATTTGCGACTAGACCAGGTTAAACACACAGACGCTCTTAAGAAAAGAAGAAGTTAGAGACGAATTTGCAATGGTCAGCCAACTTTCATTAGTGGAGACGGCACTAAAAGAATTTTGCAATATTTAATATAATAACTTTGTACATAACAGCTTTCTGGGATAAACAATTTTAATTTTGCAATAACTGTTAAGTGAAGGTTCTTGAAGAAATTTGTATAGCTGAAGATATGTGATATTGTCCCTATTATCACGCGAAATTAAAGTCTTTTGTGCATTTTTAGAAAAATTATTACGTTTCAAAAATTGACTTTTGAAGCTATTTTTGCAATAATTAATCAACAAATTAACAAAAATAACTTTACAAACCCTCATTTTAATGGATTTTCTATGCTTTTTCAGTAAAATTGTGTCACTTTTCCATAGTGACTGATATTGTTTATAGTTATAGTTTATGTTTGTGATATAGATCTTATATTGTTTATAAGTAAAAAATGACGTTTAATATTTTGTATATTTTATTTATTACATATTGTTATCACCAAATTTATCAAAAGCCGTTGCTAGACATCTGTATCAAAGAGTGTCATGAAAAAGCTATTTATTAGCTTTCTTTCTTTCTTTATTTTCATTTAATTTCTCTGGTCTAAAAGAATCATTTACAATAAGCGTTTACAATGTATGTCAATAAGAATAAAATATTTTTAAAATGTTAAATTAATTAAGATTTCTTAAAGATTTGCTATTTCATGCTTATAAATCTTATTTTGTACATATTTTTAAAATAAATGAACTACGAAATTAATTATTATTTTATTAAAACACCCTCAAAACACAATATGGTCAACAAGTAATGTCTTTCTAGCGTCAAAATGTCACTCACCTCAATTTTAGTATATCCTTCAACCTCATTATCCGATTCCCAATCATCCGTTTGGCAAGCCTTGTCGTTTTCGTTAATACTAAATTTAAGAATGAATTCCACTGGATCCGTAAGAATAGGCTTCCCAGGCATTTTATATTCATAATATTTTTTAGTTTGACCAAATTCCGTTTCAAGCCACATTGTACCACTTTCACTTCTTTTGTAATCAACCTACAAACATTTGGAAAATTTATTAAACAGTTTTGAATATTAGACTCATATAATACCTTATCAAGATTATTGGAAATTATGAATGTTGCACCATCGGCGTATTTCGATTGATGTCGAACCTCATCTTTTTCACAAATAGGCTTGAAATGGGAACGTTCTGATGTTAACAAATCCTCCTTATCTGAGTTCTCGATATAATCCTTGTCAGCCTTGAAGTTAAAGGTATTCACCGATTTTCCAAAAGGGTTAAAGGCTTTTGGCTAAAACAGATACATTATATTATTTATCATGCATTTACACATTTTCTATGCATGAAATGAGACATTTTAGTATTAAACATTTTAGTATGAAGTGAAGATTTATGAGCTTTTACAAAAGTTTATGGATGGAACAAACTAGTTTGCCCAAAGCTAAGCTCGATGAAGTAATTTCTAGTATATATTATTTATGTTTCTGGACCAGATTTTGCACAATTAATATATTAATGTACACTATAAATAATGTAATAATATTTCTAACAACATTTACTGTTCAACGCTACTCACAAATAAACACACTCGTAATACTGATAGGATCTATTTTAAAATAATATTCTCTAGAACTTTAATAAAACTGTAGAAAATTGTTTTTTCTACAATAGTTTGTTCATTAAATAAACAATAAGAATTATAATATTTTAATTTCCCATCTCACTAAGTCTCCTGTACCAGTCAGTTTTTTTTACATACGAACTATTCGAACCTAACCCCCCTAAAACAAATCATCGCAAGCTTCTTAACTAGAAGCAGAGGCAGTAACCCTTTCTCTTTCGTTTCTCTAGACGCAGATTTTAAGTTCCAATTGTATTTTGATTAAATATATAATGTAATAAATTCAGTGCTGGTGCACCAAATATGTAAGTACCTGAAATAATTGCTGAATACAGAAGAAATCAACAATTTTTTTGTGCTCATCAATCGTAATTGCCGGTTTTGATAAATTACATGACTACCGGTCATACAACTAAACTTTATTCATCATCATCATTAGGCTCTACCCACTCTATGTGAGTCTTGACCGCGTTTACTATTTCCCTCCATTGTTGTCGGTCCTGAGCAGCTATTTCCCATTTTGCGTAGATCACTGGCTACTGCGACCTTCCATCTCTTTCTTGGGCGACCAACTGACCTTCTGCCATCGGGCCTTTCTCAGAATGTGGCGTTCAGGAGTCTTTCGTCATTCGACCTTAGTACGTGGCCTGCCCATCTTATTCGGTTTGCTTTAATGCTGCGTACTATGTTTTCATCTCCATATACTGTCTGAAGTTCATCATTGTGTCTTCTTCTCCATTCTCCTGTTGTCTCTTCTCTGCAAGGCCCATAAATAGCCCGCAGTATCTTTCTTTCCAGTACCAGTAATTTTGTCGTTTCCCGCTGGTTCAGAGTCCATGTCACGCTTCCATACGTTATTGTGGGACGAATTATTGTCTTGTACACTCTTATTTTTGCTGGTATTGAGAGTATTTTTGATTTAAGTATGGTCATTAATGACTAATATGCCCTGTTTCCTGCAATGATCCTGGCTGCCACGTCCTTGTCATATTTATTTTCAGATGTTATGATCGCTCCCAGGTACTTCAATTCTTTGACGTCTTCAAAGTTGTATTCATTGATTGTTACGTTTTGTCCAACCCTTGGTCTTGGGTTCTTCGTAACCACCATGTACTTGGTCTTGTCCTCATTGACCTTCAGGCCAACTTCCTTGGCTGAGTTTTCGAATAGGGTGAAAACTTCTTTTGCATCTCTGGTGGATTGTGCAATTGTGTCCACGCCATTCGCAAACGCCAATAGTATTTTTGATCCTTGGGCGGCAAATCCGTTTGTCAGTTGTGGTTGAGCTTTCCTTACCGCATGTTCCAGTGCAAAATTAAATAGCAGGGGGGCGAGAGAATCTCCTTGTCTAAGCCCGGTGCCAATGCCAACTTTATTGGTCTACATATCTCATTTGTTTAGTTTTAAGGAAATTTAATATGAAGATTTGTGCATTTTATTAACATTTAAATGGGTGATTTTATGATTTTCATACTGCGTTCTAATTAAGTAAATCATAAAATAAATATATATCAACTGTAAGTCGTATCTTAATTATCCTATTAGCAATTCCGTACACCATTACTAATCTACAATTTTGCGATCAATTGGTCGCTGTTCCTTCGAGATTTATGATTTATTTTTTATCTACCAAATGTAGGACGGTGAGAACATAGTTTTGCAAATATATTTTTTAAAAGATTGAACCAGCTATCTCGCCCCTTCCCCTAAAAATACTAATGCGGATTTTTTTTTCATCCCATTTATTTACAAATTGTAATAATGATTACAATCGGTAAATTGTTTAATTAAATTACAGGAGACTTGCAAGAGTTTAGTGACAATAACCCATTACATCATATTTTTAGTAACACAATTATTTGTAACTCTCTAAATAAATGTGTATAATAAATTAAAAAGATTTTGAAAATTAAAAATTTTGTTGGTAGATCGCTTGGAGTGTGGTGCTTTAGTCTTCTGTTTGCCTGGGGCCTTATAAGGTTCTTCTCTAACCTGTTGGGGTGGTTTTGCAGTCGTCAGTCGTATTTTTGGGAGTACCTGGCAATTTCTTGTTTGAAAGTTCTCATTTGAAGATCACGATTAATGTATTCATTACAAATCATCTTAATGCCCCAACCAGGCAAGCCTGTAGAAGAAGTTAAGTCCTATAGACCCATCAGTCTACTTTCAGTGATTTCAAAGGTTTTTGAAAAACTACTAATAGACAGATTACAGCCCATCCTCGTGGAAAGCAGCTAATATCCAACCACCAGTTTGGTTTTAGACAACAACATGCTACTACCATGCAAAATCTGCAATTCCATAAATAAAGCCTTAGAAGAGAAAAAAAATACAGTTCTGCAGCATTTTTGGATGTCTCGTAGGCTTTTGATAAAGTCTGGCACACTAGTCTGCTATACAAAATAAGACAAGTCCTTCCTCTCAACTTCTTTCTAATCCTCAAGTTTTATCTTTCCGACTGCCATTTCCTTGTAAAAGTAAAGGATCAGTACACTAACTTACATCCAATTAACGCTGAAGTACCTCAGGGTAGTGTCCTTGGACCTGTTCTCTACTACTCTATACAGCAGATCGTCCTACAAGTCAAACCATCATCACAGCCATATATGCAGACGACACAGCAATCCTTGCGGCTCACTCAAACCAGTACATCGCCTCGCAACTGCGCCAGAGCAATCTCGATATAATAAAGACTTGATTACAAACATGGCGAATTAAAGTAAACGAAAGCATGTCAGTACATATAACGTTCACTAATGGAAAAGGTACATGTCCAAACGTCTTATTAAAAAAAATAGGAGGATTAAATCAGAAATAATTTCTATACGACCCGATCTATACAGCAAACAGATAGGTAAGGATATGAAATTTATTCGTTTAGAAACATTCCATCAAAGTTTACGTAATATGTGGTTTCTAATTTTCTCTGAGCAGAAAGCAAAAATTGTTGGTTTAAAAGTTCTCACATGCATAAATTACACTGAACTCGAATCATTCATTAGCTTATCTGTATATCATGCATTTTTGGATAGAGGAACTCTATCAAAAAATGCTGACTAGAGAACTGGGCAAATTTATTTTTATTTTGATTCACTCATCTCGGTGGCTCAGCAGAATGAGATACACTTTGCTATCAATAGTTAGTGGATTCATAGATCAAGTCAAGAGCTATCCAGAAAAATAAGAAATTTAAATGTATCAGACTTTGCATTGAAATTCGTGAGTGGATTGATTAAGGCAGCAATGATGAGTATGGTAAAGGTATACCATAGTATGGAAAACAATATAGACCCTATTTAAGTTCCCATTTACGTAAAAAACATTAATCACGGATTTTTGTTCTTCGATCCGATGTAAATTGTGCGAAATACTCAATCGTCCCGCTTCTTTTGTTCTATATACATTATACAGAATACATTAAAGACCAAATAATACTTATAATAATAATTATACACATATATTCACTCATTTACCTGGGATGCAGATCTTGGTGTTACTTCTCGAAAGCCACTTTTCTCCTTATTGTGATTTAACTTCATCAAACTGAAAGCCAACAATTTTTCCGTTTCGTATATTTCCTTTTCAGCGTCCACATTTCTTCCCTCTCCAACGCTCCAATTACCAGGAAGGCTATGGAAATCATTGGAGAAATATTTATGTCTAAATTCCTTGTTGGTTTCGAATAGAGCGTTGGTCTCGTTTTCAACCATAGAATTAGCTGGCGGCCAATCATCAAACGAGGAATTGACAGATGGATTGTCAATAGAGATTGCGCTGAATTTGAAGTCTAGAGTAAGTTCTGTATTATTGGCGACATTCTGTGAGGCATCGATGGTTGAGTTGAAATTATTGTCAAAAGTTACATCTTGATCAGTTGACCATATGGAGCTAAAATATTTATAAGATATCGTTAATATTTGCAATTAAAAAATGCGTATTTTATTTCTAGTAAACGTTTATTTACTATGATATGCATTAGCATGATTTCTCGATGAGGAAACAAACCAAACTGTTAGAGGAAATGTTCTCGGGTGGACTGCTAAGCAGATTGTTAATTTGATAATTTTAGAATAAAAAAAAAGAGATGGAAATTTTGAATTAAAAATTTATTTATATATTCATTATATCGAATATTAGCTTTAACTAGCAAGAATAGCTAATTGTTCTAAAAACTAATACACCTTGTGATTTGTTGTGAATAAAGAGGATGTTTTTCAGGCATAATTTTAAATAATGATAATAGAAAAATGAGGATTACAGTCAGTGAATTAGTCTTTCTTATTTTTCAAATATTTCTAAAGTATTTCTAGATCATCTTGTACAAATTCTGACTGGATATTTTTTAAAACAAATATTTTATTTCACTACTTGTTCGGTACATCGAACTGTACAACTCTTACGTTGTTCTAACTTATGATCAGATAGCAAATCAACTAACAATACCTTATGTGTGAAATGATATATTCATAAGAATTTAGTAAAGTAATAATATTAAGTAAGATTACCTCATAATGTTCGTCCCGTATGGGATAAATCTTCGCTTCCCAGTATCTCTCATGTTTGCGATATTCATCATCTCAACTGTGTCATCACTTGGCCTCGGAGAATCCAGCAAATCTATGATGTCAACAGGCAAATCCTCATACATATTAACTTCATCTTCATTGTCCCAAATGTTTCTGTTAATTTCTACACACTGATCGAAAGATTCCTCCATGTCGGACTGATCCTCTTTTCGTTTATTATTAGCGAACTTTTTATTGTTGGCGGGGAAGAAGCTCAGGTCCCAGCTATTGAAAGTGGCGTTGTTGCGCAAGTTGTTCTTATTGCGAGCTAAACAGTTGAGACGTTGTTTAGTTTGGTTGCGAGCTTTCATTGTATCGTGACTTTCCTGGAACAAAATTAAAATTCTTAAGCATTTATAATCTTTAATTTCTATAAGGTGTATTTTATGGATGTAATACGAAAATTTTCATATTTTGTTATTTAATTACTATGAAGTATCAACATTTTAATCTGTAAATTTACAGGATTAGTATGCCAAATAAAAAAATGCAGGAGAGAACAATTTAGGCCTATAATTACAGTTGCGTTGAATCATTTATAAAACAATGTTCACTACTATAAAAGTGAATTAACTCGAATAATTTTTAATATAATTCCATATAGAGCATTATTTGTGTACTCTAGGAACTGAAGCTATTAAATATTCCTTAGAGTGAGTCACACAGCACTTTCACAGCAAGATAAATCCCTGTTACTGATGCTCTTGTTAGAAAAGCATCAGCTACAGAATACTTCGGTCCAGAGCCTGCAGTGGGAGTGCCAACTGGGAAAATACACCCGGTCAAGCACATGGTAAAATGTTTATTGACACGCGTATGTCAAGGGACACCTGCACATAATGAGGTTGTTTCATGGAGACTTTAGCTGTAGACTCTGTAGCAGAGGACCTGAAACATTCAACCATATTTTGCATGATTGCAAGGTATTAAATCTGGCAAACACTTTTCGGCGACTATCGAGTGAGTCCAAAAACATATGGTACCTCTCCTCTAGACATATACAAGCTGGTACATAGTTCCATGTTCCAGTTCAGTCATTCATTTCACCCATTGGGTATCATGAATGACTGAAAGATCTGCTTAGGTTCTATCAGGAGATGGCATGCTGGACTTTTACCGGCTAAAAACCTTCGGGAGCCATTAATGTAGGGATGAAGTCACGATATATTCATACTATGCAAATTTGATGGTAAACTTCCCACTATCATTTCTTAAAGTGTCTTCTGCATCTTTTTTTTAGTTATCTTCGGTATGCACTGGTACCCTCGTTGCCAGTTTTGCATACTCTTTAGCATGTAATTTATCATCATCTAGATGGGAGCCTTCTGTTTCAATAATAAAATGCTTTCTGTCTTATCTGTCGCATTCAAAAATCGCGTGTCTTCTGACTATCTTCAGCGTCACAATAATGGCAGTTTGGACTTTAAGTTTGAATGGAAGATGTACAATATGCCAACTGGCTGAAGTACGACCGATTTTTACAACAAACGACGGTTTCCAAAAAAGGCAAATCCCTGTGCTTAATATGTACTATTTTATATAAAAAATGCAGCGAGAAATGACTGAAACTAAGAAATTAAAGTATCCAAAGGAGGTACATCTACGAAAAGCAAATTCAGCAAGAAAAATCTGCAGGCGAATTCTATAAATTGAGTATTTCAGTGGCATCATATAAAAGAAATTGTTATACAATCGAATACCTTGTTTTAATAATAATTCGGGGTATATCCGTCACTGGAATGATGGTGGAAGATGTTTTTAAGATAGTGCGGCAAGTGTTATCAAACATTTAAAAACTGTGCGCGGTATACACTGAAAATCGGTCAAAATGCATGTATGGAAGTCTAAGCAATATATATTTCCAGTTTTTCTAGCGTTGACACGCATTTCCGGTAAGAATTAATGGAATGAGTAACACCAAGGCGTAAGTCTTCCATCTCTTATCGTACTGCTCTTCCAAATGTCGATCCGATACACCGGTGTATTCCGATTTGGTAGTACTAGTGGAATTAACAAGCACTGAGGAGAATCAAGATGACCATTCTGATGAAAGCGAAAATGATAATAATATGAACTGAAATTGTTCTAATTTGAATTATAAAAATTTTCTCACGGGTCCATTGAATTTCGTTTTAATTTTTCGCTATTTTTTATAAACTTAATGAAATAATTGTAAAACATGAATAATCATTTAGTTCGTGTTTCTTACCGTCAAGTATAGACGACGAGCAGATAATTTTGTTCTATATCTTGTGCACAAAGTTCAAAGATAACAATTTCTCGAAACTATTCATGGGTGTCAAAGTACTACAAATAAGAGCGCTGCAGGCATTTGCTGCGACATTACATTTTTCTAAATATAGGATAATTTCTGTAACTATATACGTCCAGAATCGTTAATGCTGCCTTGCTGAGATTACAGTTGGCCCCAGAAGAAATTTATTCATATGTGAGGAATGCGAGTTTTCTTTTGGTTGCAATTTCTGACATGTTTCCCACTTCATTCTTTTTCATCTTACACTTTCTACCTCTGTTTCTTATTCCTATCTTCCTTATGTCTTATTCTATTCTATTGCATCTTAGGTTTATTGCTTATTAACTTTCTTTCTCGTTTTTTTTGTTGTTATACCAATTCGCCGCAGAAATGGTGGTTTTTGAAGCAAACGTTAAAATGTCTTATTGCCCTCATTTACATTTTTTTCTTTGTTTAGACTTATCTTTATCTCTTAATATATTTATACTCAATTGAAAAGCAGCATTGATGTGGATAGTACTCGGGTCTCGAAGTCTTCCATAAAGATATAGTGGGGAGCCGATTGGGGCACCATTTATTTGTCTGTAGAATTCATTTTGGAAGATGAAATAAGTGTTAGACATACAATGTTTAATGAGAGATAAGTGGTCTTGTTGGATACTGTATCTAGTTTTCGGAATGTTTAGAGTTTCGTCTCTAAATTATGACAATTCAATTCAAATATTGTCAAACATCTTACATCAATATGATCAAATGCAACACGACATACATATTCTTGCACTACGTGTGGCCTGCCTTTTAGGGGTGGTCCGAAAAATGTATATTTTTGCAAAATTTTAGAGTACGTTTAATTCGTAGAACAATTTTAACATTTGTTTTTAATACAGATTTCAGTCCCCTACAATTATCTCATGACTTGATATTAAAACTTAATAAAAAAAAATCGGTTGCCTGTAAAGTCGGTTTTACGGGCGAAGATTTTACGTGACAACGTCTTTTTCTCGGTAGAATATTTATTGATATGAATATTATTAAATTGCACAATAGGAACAAGGAATTGAATGAAAATAAGAATTGCACAAATTTTAACTATAGAAATATATTTTGTTTACTAAAACATTGTACATGTAAACTTAAACTTAACTAATTTCTATTTGAGTGATTTTGTTGAGGATAGGACGATGATAGGAGAAATATGAAATGAAAGGAAGTGTTTCTGCTGTAATGTGTCTTAAACGCCAAGAACGCTCGAGAAAGACAGAGACACAAGCACGGAAGCACGCACCGATTCAACGCGCCTAATTCTCTAGTGCTGCGCGCGCAGCGGACCGATCATGTTTGAGTGGGAGAGAGACGCAAGGCATTCGCCGGTCCGGCGGGCCTCTCTCTCGTTCGGTGACTCACTGTAACAGACGTGAGCGGGCGTTACACTTTTTCATGAATGACTCCGAGCCACAACCTAATTTAAGACGTTGTCACGTCAAAATGTTTCTAATGACTTCTACTGAATTAATTCTACTGACGGGACTGAATTTTAATCTGAATGTGAATGAAGCTTGACAAGATTTTTTGTCTCATTATATGTACAATTCAATATAAGTAAAATTTTAGTAAATATTTATTATATTATAAAAAGAATTAAGTATGTGTTTAAACCTAGGAGTATATTAAAATCAGTGAAAATGTGTAACTTACTTTGGCATGGGACCTGTTTCCGTTGCCGATTTTACAATTCTTCCTGGTCGATTTCTTCTTGATTGGAGAAGTAACCAACGGAGATGAGGAGGAGGTGACGTTTCTCCACTTGGGTATCAACGACAACAATTTAGATTCTTCGGAGGGTGATTGCGGACAAAGAGGGGGGAAAGCAGCGTAATACTTTTCGGCCAGTTCTTGAGGTGTGATCTTCTTAGATTCGTAGACAGTTTCTGCTATAACTTCTGACGAGTTAAAGTGGGGAAACGTGGTTTCGCTATTGACTTCCTTCAGTTTTTCACAAAGTTCGTCAACCAGAGACTCTATTTCGCAGTTCTGAGAAAAATCGACATAGTTAAAAATCCGCCAAAAATATTACTCGAGATTATTGTTAGTTAAAGTATGCAGTTAGTTATAATACCATAACACAATCATGTTCTATTTTTTATTTGGTATGTAAAAAGGCTTAAACGATGTATTAGAAACATTATTACATAGCTAAAAGTGATCATTTAATGAACTCAGTTGAGTTAACTAGCAGTTATGTTGGTATTAGTTATTAATTTATTATACAACGATGATGTTAGAAAGCGAGGAACTTACAATCAATACCAACTGAAAATTACCGTTAGAGAAACTCGTTGAGTCTTTCCCATTTCATGTCATCATGAACGAAATAACAAGAAAACTGTAAAATGAAAGGATATAAAACATGGAAAAACGAGATTAACATTTTATGTTGACTTTTACAACAATGTATCCTGTGAGAAACAAACTTACAGTAGATGGACTCATAATGATTAAGTAAGTAATGAAATTGAAATATTTAAGTATATAAATATCAGGTTTTGGTAATGTTACTCAAGTTACCTCAAGAATGGTTGCTGTCTACGTTTGTCACCATACCGAAGAAAACTAAGGCAATGCAATATTCAGATCATCGAACAATCTCCTTGATGAGTCATCTGCTTAAAATATTTCTTAGAGTCATCCACAACCGAATCTATCAAGTTAGATATCGATATTAACGATACACAGATGGGATTCAAAAAAGGATTAGATACAAGAGAAGCTCTCTTTGCCTTAAACGTCCTAACACAGAGATGTCTAGATGTTAACCAAGAGACGCCTGCTTTATAGACTTTGAAAAGGCCTTTGACAAAGTACGCCACAATAAACTCAAAGAAATCCTGGAGGGTAAAAACATCGACATCAGAGACATACAAATAATATTAAATCTGTAGTGGAATCAGCGA
This sequence comes from Diabrotica undecimpunctata, assembly GCF_040954645.1. Taxonomy (NCBI): domain Eukaryota; kingdom Metazoa; phylum Arthropoda; class Insecta; order Coleoptera; family Chrysomelidae; genus Diabrotica; species Diabrotica undecimpunctata. The sequence goes on from NC_092806.1 coordinate 127,926,101, forward strand.
GCTAATATAAAAATAGAAGACCAAACATCGGACGGAATAGAAATACGTGGAGGAGTGCGACGGGGTTGTATATTGTCACCGCTCTTGTTTAATATCTACAGCGAACAAATATGCCAAGAAGCTCTCTCACATGCAAACGAAGGGATAATAGTCAATGGAGAAGTTACCAATAACATTCGATATGCTGACGATACTGTGATAACGGCAAGAACAGCGGAAGATCTACAACATCTAGTTGAAAGTATGAATGAGGTATGTAATAACTACGGCATAAAGGATGAATGTCAAAAAAACCAAATATATGACCTTCAGTAAGAATCCAATACATGACACTAGTATCGCAATAAACGGTACCCAACTCGAAAAAGTAAGCGAATACAAATACTTGGGAACCCTCATCAATGAAACAGGCGACCAAAATCACGAGATAAAAACATTAGTGTTATATTTATAATCTTCTTCTTCATGTGCCGAGCTCGATTATCGAAGGTTGGCTATCAAATTGGCTATAGTAATTTTGTTGACGGCAGCTCGGAAAAGAGATGCAGAGGATCTGTTAAACCAATCTCTCAGGTTTCTAAGCCATGACGTTCTTCTTCGACCTGGCCCTCTTCTTCCGTCTACCTTGCCTTGTATTATTAATAGAGTATATTATACCTCTCTGGGTAGCGCATAACATGTCCAAAATATTCATGTTTGCGATTTTTAACTGTTTTGACGACTTCCGTAACTTTATATTTATTTTTATATACTATATATATTTTAAAATCATTAAAACTCTTAATGCTTATCATTGCATTCCTAAAAGTTGCCTTATTTTATAAAAAAACGTCATACATTCTTAATTTTAATAATGCATATTTCATTATTTTAGATTTTCATGGATCTTCTACTTCTGAGAAATATTGCAGAAATGGTAGAGTTTACACTTTATTATTTACAGATGGTACTTTAAGGCAGAGTATTTTAGAAGGTATGGAACTTAAAACAAACCATTACTAATGAATATAGAGGTATACTTCATTCACAATTATAAGAACTGACTTATGCAGAATTTAAAAGTATCCCGCTGATAAAGTCGAAGCCATAAAGGGATTTGCCTCTTCAGATAAATAGTAAAAAGGGCCGGCTTAACGAATTTTATATTTTATTTGTCATTTACATTACATATTTAATTTAAATAAATATCTAGATAATTAAGGGAAAAAATACATAAACTGATGGAGTATTAGAATTAATTAATTATTATATTTCCTGTCTCGATTCTTTATTAAATATATCCAAATTTTGAAAGTCATAAACAATTTTTGTTTTGTTAAAAAAATTGCAAGTGAAATAATAAAATGGTGAAGTGAAAATTAAAATGAATTAATGTAGATATATACATATAGCTAAATATGATTATATTTTATACTTCATGTAAGGAAAGAAGTGTTTTAATTGTTAGTAAGGTATAAAGTATGTCTGAAAAAGTTGGCAACAAATGGGAAATTTCTTTATTATTAATTTCATGAAAAAAACTATTCTTCATAAACATTTCTGCATTTCATAGAAATCAATAATCAATAATCAAATTTATAAAAGTTTGAGTGGTATACACCGAAAATCAAAAATATTTATTTATGCTTAAAAGTGAAGTGCTTTTAAATTTAGGTGCAGCATAAAATGTTATTTTAATTTGGTTGTAGGATTTAAAAATTATTTTTAAATTTAGATTCATGGCCTTTTAATGATGTATCAGTAGGTGCATTAATTTTTAATTTTATTTCTAATTTACCTTATTCAATATACAAAATCAACAAATGCAAAAGTATTTTTTTATTTACTTTTTACTTTAAATGTATTATTTAATTATTAGAAGGCCATGAATCTAAACTTGGACATAATTTTTAATAGCTACAAACATTTTAAAATTACATTTTCTTGCATATCTAAATTTAAAATCACTTTCCTCTTCAGTATTAATTAATAATTTTGATTTTTCCTATCTACCACTTAATATTTTATAAAATTATCTGTTAATGATTTCTATGTGATGCATAACCTTTAATGAAGAATAATTTTTATTCGTAAAATTATTAATAAAGAATATTTCCCATTTTTTGCCAACTTTTTCAGACATGAAACGGAAAACTTAACTTAACGAGTAAATCGGTACTCACCGAAGGGACCTCAGACGTTAAGATACAATTAGCGTCTCTTTGTAAAGACAATGAAGTCGACTTTACTAAAGTTACAAGACATTTACTTAACACAGACACTACACAGTACTCCCCTGAGTTGGTAATAAGTTATAGTCTAAAAAAATCATTATGAAATTGACTGGCCAGTGTGAAAACTAGTGCCAATAAAACACGAAACACACACAAAACATTTTCTTCGTTGAGAATAATGATTAATAACAATAATTATGGGAAATTTGTATGTTTATAAAAAGAGTTTTTTGACATTATGTTTGAATGATAATATTTGATCTGATTATATATACCTATATACAATTGTGCTATGCTTGGCTATTATGCCGGTCCTGGCAGCTTTGGTAGCTGTGATAATTATACAACAATAGAGTATTTACAAGGGATTATTCAGTTTTACAGCTGTTATTAAAATAACTTTTATAATGAGACACTAAATTTCTGGATACAGTATATCTATATTTTTGTATATCAAAAGAAAGATCTCCAACACGATGGGAAGATTAAATGAAGATTGGTGGAAAAATCCCTTCATGAAGTTGTCCATCTGGTACAGAATTGCAGCCAATGGAGACAGCAAACTAACAATATTTAGAGTGTCTCCACCCACACCTTAACAAGGACTCAAGAAATGAGGAGGATTTGTTGTCAATACTTGACGAAAGAAGTCTGTGTTTTATTTTGTTGTTTTTGGGACTTTGGTTTGTTAATGTAATGGAAAACAGATATAATCATAAAATATTAAATAAAAACTGTCCTGTCATCATCATCATCATCATCTTTGGCTCGACAATCCTCTGTGGATCTTGGCCTGCTCTAAGATTCGTCGCCATTCTGTTCGGTTTCTGGCAACATGTTGCCATCTTCTGATTTTTAATATCCGTAAGTCGGTTTCAACTCCATCTAACCACCTAATTCGCGATCGGCCTTTGCTTCTTCTTCCTACAGGTGTTCCCTGTGGTTAGCTTTTTAGCAATCGTATTTTCTGGCATTCGTATTATGTGTCCAGCCCATCTAAGTCGCTGTGTTTTAATGAACGTTATGACATCTGGCTCATCAACGAGCTGATACAATTCAAAATTATATCTTCTGCGCCACTGCCCTTGGTCGTTTATAGCTCCAAATATTGTGCGGAGTATTTTACGCTCAAATATTCCCAAAAGTCTTTCATCTTTCTGCGTTAGAGTCCATGTTTCTGCTCCATATGTGAGGACCGGCCTCAGCAATGTTTTGTATATAATAATTTTAGTTCTTCTTAGAATGTTTCTTGAGTGGAAATGCTTTGGAGTGCATAGTATGCCCTATTTGTAAGATTTATTCGTCTTTTGATTTCTTCGCTTGTTTTATTGGTAGCAGTCAATAGCGACCCAAGGTATGTGAAGTTGTCAACACGTCCAAAGGTATGACTTCCAAAGACTGTTTCTCGTTCCTCATTTGCTATCGGATCCTTTGTAACCAACATGTACTTGGTTTTGTCTTCGTTGATGACTAGACCGACCTGTTTCGCCGCTGTTTCCAATTCTAGGAGATATTGCTCAACATCTCGCTTGCTACGCCCTATTATGTCAATGTCATCAGCATATGCTAAGACTTGTATCGATCTATTGTAAATAGTACCGTCATCCCTAATTCGTCCTGTACCATAATATATACTCTCTCTGTATCAGATATTATGTTATACATTTATATATTAAGTGTATACTATATTTTTGGACAGAGAGAATATATTTTTTGGCATAGAATAAGTTTTTATTTCTTATTTATGACTATATTTAGTTTGCATTAAAAGCATACTTTCTGAATTTTGGCGCCTAAAATTCAGAACATATTTTTTGAATTTGCCGCCTAAAATTCAGAACCTACGTTTTGAATTTGCCGCCAAATGAAATTAGTTTCGGGCCGTCCGTATTTGGCGCTAGAAACTCTCTCCCAAAACTTTCTATGGGAGTACCTTACTAGGGGGGGTATGGGGTATATACTCTGGTTCAAATAAATTTGCACAGATTGAACTGTTTTGTATTAATTCGTTTGACAGTTTCTTCTTGATACCTAATCAAAAACGGATATCAGGAAGGAAACTTTATAAATATTTTTAATTTATTGACTTTTGTAAAACTGGAGAAAAATGAATAAATAAGAACATATTCTTTTTGATAATTATCGATTATGTCTGTGGGTTGTCAGCACAATTATAAAAGAACAAAGAATAAAAATGTCGAGGATATTTTATAAAATTTATTTTTTCTTTTAGTTGTAAATTAAATAAATTGCAAATAAAATTGTATCTATATTAATATTGTATAGTCGGTTCGCTATTCCCAGTCCGAACTGTCTAGTGAATTTAGTAATTATTTTTTACAGCCAAGCACACGTACTCATAGCCAATATTAATGGTAAACAAACTAAATAGTAAATAAAATAGAATTACCGACAATCAATATTTATTTATCTGCACCATATACTAAATAGTTATGTTAAATTATAACTAAAATATATTTTTTAAATATATACTACCCAAAATTTTATGGGTTTAGTATACACTTCCATTATTTAGAATAATTCTTCTTTTTTTAATGAAAGAAGTCTGTAATAGAAGTTTATTTAAGCTGTTAATACTGTGAGCTATGAACTTTTGTGTTGTAGGTTTCCAGCTATGAATCTGTCAAAATATGCCCGAGTTGAGCAAATAGACCTTATTAAATTTCATCAATAAATGACTGATCGACACTACTTTTAGGCATTTATATTAGAATTTTCAAATATTATCCAATAGATCTGTAAAAATATCAAAGACTAAAAGTTCCTGATCAATAAATTAGAAATTGAACAATCTAAAATACAGCACTTATTTTAGCTACACCGAAACATCACTAAGAATCAAATGGTATTTTTTTTTTGAAAAATGGCGGTGTCAGTTAACTGAAAACAATAATTATAACTGATTACGTTTGCGCATGCACTGACTAACGCATCCAAATAATTACTTAATACATAATATTATATACAACTATTTACCGAAGAAAAAAGTTTCACGGCCAATTGTACTAATACAATATTTAAGAAATTTAATAAATCTAGAAAATGGCCAAATCTCTAACGTTTAATTAATTAATTAATACTTTGCTGATTTGCGCATGCTTCTTATGGAAGTGCAGTCAGTGTTGGCATATCTAGATATTTGTCAGTAGATGCTCTTACGTTAAAATCTCTATATTGACTTATTTTATTTAAAATTAAATGGGAAACCAATTGAGAAGAAGTTTATATTACATATTTAATCTCCAATTTGAAAACAAAATTATTCTAATACTATAATAAAATATTCCAACTGAAATGCATAATTTTGTAATGATTCTTTAGATAAATCTTACAAATTTAGTACTGGATAATTCAAGTACAACAAAATGTGGATAATTCTCTATTTATTGTATTCTGTATTTAATGTGTCATATAGAGTTTTAACTAATATTTCTCAAAGGTATTTTCAAATATAAAATTTACTACTTTTATTGGGAATATGCGACAATTTTCCTTTAAAATAACTTTATTTGACGTTTCGATTTCCAAAATTTTAAAATAAACTTATTTTAAAGTAAAACTGCGGTTTATTCCCAGTAAAAATGGTAAATTGTTCTAGATGTCACAGAAAAATAGCATCAGACCAATATTCGTATCTACTGATTTCTCACAACTATATTATAAGAACGATAACAAGAGATATGACAACACTGAGAGTAATGGCTTAACGGAATACAAAAAATATGGCTACCCTCTACTAAGTTTAGGAGAAATTACCATTTTAAAAACCCAGTGCCCCTACGGGGCACTCCCGAATAAGCCGCGAAGGCCTTATTCAGAAAGATGTCTTCTGAATCTGCACTTCGCGGTATTTAGTTTATATCTATACACTATTAAAGACAAAACGAATAAAACACAGTATCCACTAGTTACCTGGTAAAATACTGATAACAACTATCAGAAATTTGGAATATTCACAATTTAAGACAACTGAAGAAAAGAGGGGATAATAGATTGTTGTCTATAATTAGTTTTTATTGGCCGATGTTGATTGTGTATGGGTATCTAGCTTTCTAATCTTTTGTTTACTAATTCCAGGTAGAGTTTCCGGAATTGGTTGACACTTTTCAACAAGAAATATTAATTATTTTTGAAACTAACATAAAATAATTAAATTATCTAGTAATTGTTTACTAGATATAATAAAATTTAATGAAACAGTCCGATTTTTATTAAATTACATATGGACGTTAAACAAAAAGAATATGATATGCTGAAAATATGAGAATGGGAAATATTCAAGATATTTAGAGGTAAATAACACACTTTATGTGTGCTGTTATAAGTTATTGATACAATTCGTATCACTTCAAGGAAATTTATCCGTGTTCAGACATCTCAATAGACAGCCATTTGATGAGTTTTCCCGTTAATAATACCTATAAGTTTATTGCAGAAATTTCGGCAATGTTTTTTAATTAACAATTTAGTGAGATTTTGTTTTTCGAATTTTTACTTACCATTAAGAAGGTATCGATTTCTAAATAAATAAATTAAATATAAACATATACCCGTTACGGAATAGAAAAACTTTCAAAATGAAGTATTTTGTGAAAATTGTCAGCTTTTCAAATATGAAAAAATATTTCGTCTACGAGCAACAGTTTAAAAGTTATTCGAACTGATTATAGTTAAAAATAACAGCAATGTTGCAAAATAATTTTTGGTTTAATTTTTTTTTTTTAATTTTTTTGGCGCATATTAAAATTCTTTACTTCTCATACGGTAACCGTAGAATTACTGTACCTTTATTATCATTTATCCTTATTTTATGTAATATGTTATTACAAAAAAGATCTCTGGGGATAAACAACTTAAATAACTTTTGAACTAATTGATGGACGAGGCTGATATTTTGAGGGTTTGTTAAGCACTACAAGACCCCCCATGGAGAGCAATCACAGAAGTGAAGTTAATTTTTAAAAAAGTTCTAACCAATTAACAATTTTGACTTATTTTGCTGGTTTTGGAGCAATAAATTAATTAAAGAAAGGTAAAAGAAATAATAAATTAGACTTACTCACAATCAATTTAATTTAACTAATCAGACGACCGGTTTCGCTTTCTACAATATGCAAAGCATCTTCAGGTCACGATACAAAGTTAAATAAATGCTGAAAATAATAAACCCATATTAGGGTGTTGTCTAATAAAGATAAAACAAAGATAGGTGATATAAATTATATAAATTACAGTAATTATGCCAATATTACATGTCTGTGGTTTTTCAAAATGAATAAAATGTTTAAGCAGACAAGGTAAGACCCACAAATTGGTCAAATAGTCTATTAAACTGTAATGAATTAGTAACAAACAAATAAATAAAACATTACTTACATGCCGGTACTCTATTAATTGATGGTTGAAAGAACATGGTTCAAACTATCTTGTATTGTTGATTGGAGAACTCAAGTCAACTATTGTAATTGTTTAACAGTAAACGGGAAAGTTCTTGAGGAGACAGATTTTATCCAATGAAGTAGAGATAGGTAAATGTAATTGTTTGTTTGATGAAAGTAATGTTCTATACCATTAAGTTCTTTAAAGTTATTTATATCTTACTTTCATCAAACAAACAATTACATTTACCTATCTCTACTTCATTGGATAAAATCTGTCTCCTCAAGAACTTCCCCGTTTACTGTTAAACAATTACAATAGTTGACTTGAGTTCTCCAATCAACAATACAAGATAGTTTGAACCATGTTCTTTCAACCATCAATTAATAGAGTACCGGCATGTAAGTAATGTTTTATTTATTTGTTTGTTACTAATTCATTACAGTTTAATAGACTATTTGACCAATTTGTGGGTCTTACCTTGTCTGCTTAAACATTTTATTCATTTTGAAAAACCACAGACATGTAATATTGGCATAATTACTGTAATTTATATAATTTATATCACCTATCTTTGTTTTATCTTTATTAGACAACACCCTAATATGGGTTTATTATTTTCAGCATTTATTTAACTTTGTATCGTGACCTGAAGATGCTTTGCATATTGTAGAAAGCGAAACCGGTCGTCTGATTAGTTAAATTAAATTGATTGTGAGTAAGTCTAATTTATTATTTCTTTTACCTTTTGAAATGGACTCACACAAGCAACACATTCATGATTTTAATTAAAAAAACATTATAATACACCATTTTGAAGGTTTTTCTATCTCGTAACAGATGAAATGTTGATATTTAAGTAAAACTATGGCAAGCAAAAAAACTTTTTAATGGTAAGCAAAAATTCGAAAAATCCATTTTTCGCAGAAAATTCTTAATAATTAAAAAACAACGCCGAAATTTCATAAAATTGGTCAAATACATGGCTATTGCTAAGTCCCGAGAAATACGTATTTCCCTGGATTGTGATTTCCCTTGATTCCCTGGATTTCATCTGGTTGTGGCGTATAAAATTTCAAATTGAAGATTACCATCACGAAAATTTACCTATGCCAATAGCCCTGAGAGTCCAAGAAGAAGATATAAAAAACGCCGAAACTACCATACAAGCAGATCTAAACACTGTTAACAGATACTTTAAGAAATGGGGCTGACAACCAAATACATCGAAGACTGAAGTTGCTTTCCACAACCACAAGGCAAATTATATAGACTAAATATAGAATGCGAAGGAACTGTTCTAAAGCACAATCCAAATACAAAATACATTGGCCTAACACTAGATCATACCCTAACAGTCAAACAACATTTTAAAAACACTGCAGCTAAAATAAAAACCCCAAATAATATTATTCATAAGCTAGCAAATGATACATCAAGGGGGTCTAATGCACAGGTAATCAGAATGAGTGCGCTATCAGTATATTCTACTCCAGAAAATTGCGGCCCTGTCTTTCATTACACAAGTCATAGATGCCCAGTTAATTCATATCCGATGGCTTCCACTTCTCAGCAACATCGCTCCTCCTACAAAAAGACGACTATCCGCAATCAAAACTCTAGTTCAAAAATGCCAACAAAACCCAGCACTGTCGAAAAATACAGACGCCGCTGAACTAGACCAATGACAGTGAAGAATAAGATTCAGACATCTTCCTACTAGAACTGCTATAAATTTGGCTGATTGCACTACTGATAAGCATTGGCTCCGTTCGGCTCGCGGAGAAAAGAATACAACCAAGGCAATTTATCCTGTCGTAAGACGCGACTAATGGGAAGGAATGAGAGGTGGAGAGCCATAATTTGAGGTGTCGAGTTTGTAGAAACGCACGCGGGGCGCTTCGGCGTTACGGTCACCGATCTACACTCCTAGTATCCGAGATGAGACTCTCGTGGGACCACTCTACTCTCATTCCACAGATCCAGGTGAGGTTGAACGAGCTGCGTCCCTGACGCACTCCTTCCCCATTAGGGGTGCTGGGTCACGGCACGTACCCACCTTGGGAGATACAAAAGTGGGAGAGGAGAGATCCTCGGCGGCTACCTGTCTACGTGCGAGGTGGAATTCCTCTACCTGCGTTCACCTTTCCGCCCCGGGGAGGATAACGGACGGGTGTTCGTAACGCAACACAGGTACTACGGGGAGGGTGGAGCCCCGCGATGCTTCGTGCAACGCGCCACCCTCAAATGGTGTCGGACTCGTAGGGGTTAGTGGTTCCGGTTACGGTCGTATGCCGAAAGGCCAGGAAGACCAGGGTCCTACCAATGTTTTCATTGGAGGGAACACGAATTTATTCAATGATAAGCATTGGGAGGGCGAATCGAGTCCAAACATCAAAAATTCTAACCTGATACTATACCTGACCTATAATTAAACCAGACGGTTTTTCTCTCCCTCGTCGTGAATGGTGCAACCTAAGTAGAATATGAGTTCATCATGGAGTTTGTAACAAATCACTGAACCAATAGGGTGTTATTGCCAGTCCGGCAAGTAATAAATGCAGCGCTGCTGAACAAAAAATCAACCACATCGTCTTAGAATACCCAGCTATCAAATTTGCAGACAGTCTACAAGAAATCCACCAATTCATTCCCAAGACAACACATTGGCTTCGACTTATTTAGGATGAGATAATATACAGAGCATTATATTTAAAATAAGAAAGTTTTATAGTCAACTTCCGGTATAAACGGAAGTGGAAAGAGGCTATAAATATTTTAGGTTAATTGGGCATAATTAAAAACCACTCATTCTAAATTTTCGATATTAATTATGTCAACTTTCTCTAAAACGTCTAATTAAGACTTCAAAAGAATCAACCCTGTATAAACCAATCTGTAAGACTGTAAAAGTGCCTTTGGTATTATAATGAAATTAACAGTGAACTAAAATGCACAATAACTATTCTTAATATACAGAAATCTCAAATTACTGTTTTATTATATTATATTATAACTAAACTACGTAGTCAGTGATTAATGGGACAGAACACAAGGTGTAATAAGAAGGTAGATCATAACTAAAGCATAGACTCTGGAACCAATAATTTCTCGATAGAATCTAACAAATAGGCTCACAAAAATTACGCCCTTTGAAGTTACAACATGAAACACGATTTTTTCCAATATCTGGTAAAATGTTTGTGGCACATTTTGATGAAAACACGTGGATTTTATAATGTAAGATCCTTAAAAAAATCTGTGCGTCCCATACAATTTTTATAGGAGATGCGATCACTCATACCACCCCCCAAATTTTACAATTAAATTATTATTTGGCATCATTAGTTATATTACAATATTTTTGAAACTTCTTTGTCTCAGTATTATAATGTATATAGGAAGTATTTTTTCGAAAAACTTTTTATCGGGATACGGCCTCTTTTCCATTACGCTTCAATAATTCTGAGTAAAAAAAGTAAATCATAAACTCTAATCTTTGCTACAGCATCTCTCACCACATCTGAATAATATTCTTTCAACCACAACTCCAATATTTACTTCACCTAAACCTACCTGGAATAAATTAATCTTCCGTTAATTAAATGTGATGAGTATGAAATAAACTCCCAATTTCTAAGTTATTTAAAGATCTTTTAGATAAACCCTTCTAAACCTTTAAAGAACAAATTATTAACCACAGTTCTGACGTAATTGTCTACACAGATGCTCGTAACAGTCCTATAGATGATGGATGCACAGCACACAACTCTTCAGCTGCGTACACACTGCTGATTTGTACTCTGTTCTTCAAGCTGATAACTCATAATCGCCAGAAAATAAAAAAGTACCGAGTCTTTAGCGTCTATCCATTCTCTCAAAGTATGTATACTGCATATCTGTGGTTCAAGCTATCCAAAACTCCATTCCATAATTTAATTTTACATCTGGACATTGGCAAAGAACACGCCGATCTTTCTGCAAACAAGCCGCTTCTTCAAATATCAAGACTGAAAACGTACACTCTCCACACACATCTCCATTTGCTACAATTCCGTCTTCTATACTGTACAGCGCTTCTTTAAAAGTTTTTTGAGTGCACTTTTAATATGAGGGGCGATAATACACAATAGTACACAACCCTGACGTATTCCGCTCTTTATGTTAAATTCTTCTGTTTCATTCTCGGCCTCTACAATGGCCTTTTGTTGTAGATATATGTAACTTTGATATTATCTCTGCGTCTCTGTCGTCTATTCCCGACCCTTATAAGATTGAGAAGAGTTTGCTATGCATCATTCTATTGAAGGCTTTTTCAAAGTCGATGAAGCACGCGAAGACGTCTGTATTGACGTCCCACGCTCTATGAATAAGGACTTGTACGGATAATAGGGTCTCTCTAGTGCCAAGCCCTCTTCTAAAGCCAAATTATGTCGCTTATTTTTTCATCTAGTTTTTTGTATACTTTTGTTTGCATAATCCTAAGGAAAGTTTTCAAGGCGTGGCTCATCAGACTGATTATTTTTTGATCGTCACATTTATTTGCGATCGTCTTTTTGTGAATCGGAATGAATATTGACAGCAGCCAATCATTTGGTATTTGTCCGGGTAAGTAGATTTTATTGAAGACGGTGGTTAATAGTTTTATTTGATATGTGTCAAATAGCTTAAACACTTCTTTCTGTATCTGGTCGTGTCCGGCAGCTTTGCTGTTCTTTAGTGCTTCGGTAAGTGACTCCACTTCTGTCTGGGTGATGGTGGGTATTGATGTTTTCTTCTCCAAACAGTAGAACACGCTTCAATCAAAGAGGTTCTAAGAGGGATGAATAAGGAAATGGAAATTTTAAATACAATCAAAACAAGAAAATTGGAATACCTTGGATACTTTACACGTGGAGAGAGATACATGCTTTAACTGATTATGCAGGAAAATATCCAAGGAAAAATAAGCGCTTATAAAGACGTAGAATATTATGGCTGTGTAACCTGAGAAAGTAGTACGGATGTACATCAATTGAACTTTTCCATCTCTAAAATCCGAATAGCTATGATGATTGTCGACCTACCCCATTTTGGCATCAAAACTATCATAAATTATTTATGAAATGCACAGATTTCGTGAATACTACTTTTTAAGATGTTCATACCATAAGAAGGGAACTTGTAAATTTTCAAACAGTTTATGAGAGATTAAAAAAAAAACAATTTTTATTCTGTCTCTTCAAAGCACTGTGCAATTTTTCTGTTCATATTTTGTACTAAGGTGGTTTATGTTCAATCGATCTATTCTTGGCTCCAGAATGTGTGTTTTAATGTATAACTCATCTTTTTGTGATACCCTGTATATTAGTCAGCTTTTAACGCAACACAACTCAAGCAGCAGTTAATAAGTATATTAGTACTGACAACAGAAGAGTATAAACATTTATCTGGTAATTTTTGAAATTTAAAATGACCGTGATTGTCAAAACTATTTAAAGAGAAACATAATCTTTGGATATAAGATAATTTAATTTACTCCTGACAATACTGATCTCAAATAGTTACCAGATATAACAGATGCACACCAAATAACATAAAACATGCACTAGATATAATTCATAAGATTATAAAAGTTAGATAAAACTCATTGATTCCATAAAAGTGTAAAAATTTACTTATATTTCACTCAAATATCACCGGGACTAATATAGAAAGGATAAATTGGTTAGTTAGTCGTATTGTATAGTTATATTGTGGAATTACATATATAATGTATATGTAATTCCACAATATTATGTCTATATAGACTGTACATCTCTCTAATCGGCATTCAATTATTCTACCTACCATGTAATATATCCAATTGCAATTTCTCTCTTCAAAAAATATAAGTAAATAATCAGAATATTTAAATATGTTTCTCAAGGTTTTGAGTCAGTGTTTCAATTAATAATTTTCATAAAAATGTACGGTATATCTGGTAATAATGGAATTTCTATTACTTTGAATACAGAAAAAATCAAATTCAATTAAACAGAATCACTTTTTTGTAAATTACCCCCTAAAAATTTGAATAAAGACTGATTACTTCTGTTAAATATGCTAAATTGAAAATTTGGAACACGAGAAAAACAGGCAAGTAAAATGATGAGCCATAAATAGAACTTCTTGTGCATTTTAGCATATTTATATAAAACCTATTATGGAAAATGAAGACATATAGAAGAATAATAGATCAGTGTTTCAACAACGCTGGCCACCATTATATTTTCGGAATTATAATACAGTGGCGGGAAAAAACTGTAAATAACTTGATAAAAAAATAGTCAACACCCCCAAAGAAAGTTGTATACCTTGGCCACATTGTAAGAGGTCTTAGATATTCACCACCACAAACCAATGGAATGTAAAATAAAACAGAAAGAGTCAACGAAGAGGAACTAAAATATTTGGTTTGGGATTATATCAAACCAACTATTTAGAGCAGACTGAAAACAAAATCAAGATTGCCATTTTGACCTTCAAGGTCCGCCGAGAAGATAATAGACTATACTTATTTGTTTCAGCTGGTCTTACTTCAGAAAAAAATGCGGAAAACCAAATCTAGTTAAATGAACACGAGAAGAACATTTAAAAACCTACAGTGATTAGTAAATATATTCTACATGCTGTTTTATTTTTGCTTATATTGAATAAATGAATAATTTTTATCAATTATTATTTTTGAAAATGAAAAAATCTGAACATTTTCGAAACGTAATAAATATTAAATTTAAGATTATTTTAGAGATTAAATAAATACAAGAGGGATTAAGTTTGAAATGACTCACTGATGAAATATAACAAAGTTCTTATGAATTATTTGAATCATCTAAGAAGCTGCGCAACGTATCTGCTTTGAAAATACTAAACTAAATTATTATTTCTGTCGGTTTACGTGTTTAACATCGATAGTACTTAAAAAACAGATACGAGATTACATAAAGACACAAGAGACAAGTATATACCTGTTCAGAGGCAGACAAGAGACACTTAATGGCAGCTGAACGTTTGATTTGCTCAGCGTCAGCATGCACATGTCTCCACCAATCAGATGAGGACCTGTGCGATCCTAAATAGCCTCTGTTGTATCTTCTCACTTCCTAACAAGTAAAGTAAGAATGGTTGAAACGTTTATATCAGTGCAAGCCATAAAGTGCATACAGTAATATGATAAAAAATTCAAAAAAGTGTGTTATTTTCTACTCGTATTTACGTTGTTTTTTAATTTTATAAATATTCACATGGCTAAAAGGACTTGTTAAATATGGAAATTAATGCAAAACGGTGTGTGATATTTAACCAAATATACAATCATGTTGATAAAAAAGTACATTACAACTGACTTGAATTAGAATGACTTCTTACTCGATGTATTTTTTTGACTTTAATCAAATTAGCACAAACTCTCCCTGCTAAAGATGAATAAAGTGCAACCAGTTACAAGACTAGCTTAATTAATTAATTTTATTGTCTACAGACATAAGCCAAGTGGCGGCCATAGTTCAGTGGCTAGGTAGTGATTAATATATTTTCTTGGCAGATCTATACAGAGGCTGCTCATCTGTGTTGTGTATCATTAAGTGTATACGACTTGCACTACTGCAGTACTCTCAGTGATTCGCTTATTGTCTTTCGAGAGATGAGATTAACACTAGAAGCGCAGCCGTTCCAATTTTGACCCATTTCAAAATTCATCTCTTTGCAGTAAATATTCTATACTTGTTATAGCCTTAAAATTTTTTGACATTTTGTAAATTATCGGATACATTACATTCTCAAAACTATATGTCTATTGTGATAACTAATTTTTTGTTTTTTTTTTTACGAAAATACCTTAAAGCGCAGATGGGTCATCCTAGATTCACTATCTATATTAGTATAAATTATTTACAATTGATACATACTAATTTATATTGGAGTTTAGGGCACTACTACTTATAACTAATGGCAATAGAATGTCGAAATACATCGTCTGAATGGAGAGGATACCAAGGGGAGCAGATCGTCTATTGCGACCATCTCATCGTTCAGTCGAGTTTGAACTAGTGAAGTGCTAGTAAGGGTTTTTTTACTTTTATTGAGTACGTACAAAGTGTCGTGACTGTGAATAATTGGCCCTTGACTCATCAACATCTTGTTGATGCAATGAATGAAATTTTAGGATAATCTGAAGGCGAAGTATTATACTCTTCAACTGATGAAGAGTGGAAACAGCCAGTCGAATTTGATTCTAAGTCCGATGACGACACGGAACTGACAGTGCCTCAGTCTGAGAGTATCGCTGTTAAAGCTATGTTATTTGTTCTTATCTTATAAAATGATACTATTTCGTACTTTTATGTATTTTCTCGTTCTGATTTAGAATGTATTTTTTTCTTCAGTGATAATGACAGCCTATCCGCAGAAAGCAGAGGGCGCGGTCGACGAAGTAGAGGTGGAAGTAGACGTGGCCGTAGTCAATCACCGGTCAGAGCAGCAGGATGTAATTAATTCTTTCTCAAATTCCTGTTGGCTCAAAAATTATAGCTCCTGATGGTACACTTTGGAAGATCGAAGCATTGTGTAATGCATCTGCTGGTAGAAGAACACATCAAAACGTGTTCAAAGATACTTCCAGGCCTACACCATATGCCAAACGCCGTGTCGATGAAACATATAATAGTGCTTATCAACTTCTTATTGACGATAAAATTTTAAAATATATCACCGACTGTATTACTCGAGAAGCACGCCAAGTTCATTCAAACACTTGGTCTCTAACAACAGAAGAGTTAGAATCATTTATAGCCATAATATATGTACGAGGAGTCATGGGATTTCGAGAAATAATAAAATATTTAAGATTCGATGTCAGGTCTACACGATCGCAGATACTAAAAGACAAGTTTGCATTGGTGTCGGAAATTTGGTACAATTTCATTGCAAATTCATAGAGCAGCTGCATTCCAGGACCATATATCACTGTCGACGAGCAACTGTTTCTATCGAAATGTAGGTGTAGGTTTACTCAGTTTATTGCCTCAAAACCCGATAAATATGGTTAAAAACTCTGGATGTCCGACCAAGACACTACATTGTCAATGCTTTTCCGTATTTAGGGAAAGCGAGACCAAATAACGAGCGCCTCTGTGATTATGTGGTAAAAAGTTGATGCAACCATATTTTAAAAAAGGAAGAAATGGTACGTGTGACAATTTCTTCACATCACTCCACTAGCTGAATTTTTGAAAGCGAATAGTACTAGTCTCCTTGGTACTATGAATAAAGCTCGACGTGAAATCCCGGCTTGTGTGAAGTACGCGAAAGAAAATATGTACAGTACAATACTTCCAAAGACAGGTGATATCTCAGTTTATCAGTCCAGAAGCAATAAAAATGTGGTCATTCTTAGTACAATGCACTCGGATGTACAAATTGCATCAACTGAGAAAAAGAAAGCTGAAACTATTGAATTTTATAATGAGACAAAATATGGTGTTGATGTAGTGGAGGATGTATGACACAAATGACACGCAAGTATTCAGTGAAGGCATCGTCTAGGCATTGGCCACTTCACACGTTTTACAATTTACTGGACTTAAACTTTGCTGGAATAAATGCCTGGATCTTATATAAATCCTTAAACAAATCGCAAATAAGTCGCAGAAATTATATTCTGAAGCTAGGAGAACTCTCAGAAAAATACGCGGGGACTAGAGCTGCTGTGAAACGAGGTGCCATTCCAGATGAAATCGATGAACCTAAAAATAAGCGAACACATTGTGAAATCAAATCACAGTGTTCTGGAAACAAATCATCTGTAAAATGCCACGTGTGTAAAAAAACCGTCGGTAAAAAATGCACTTCCACGCAATATTTTGTATGTTCATTATGTAGATAAGAGTACTATCTAGTTATTATAAAATATTACATTAACAGTTACATAAATACATTATTTATTATAAAATCAATATATATTTTGTTAAAAGTTTCCTTTTACATTTTCGACATAGATCATAAGGGTCAAAAATGACTCGTCCGCAATATAGGACTGGCAGAAATGTTCTCGCTTCTAGTGTTAAATACTTTCTGGTTTTTTGTTTCTAGTGGGTATCTACATCATTCCATATCAAAGGCAAATAAATACCTCCATAATTTCTTTAATTGCATTTCTACAGATGTTTCTTTTTTGCTAACATCGCTCTTGCCTTTCCTTTGTGAATGAATGAATGAGAATGAATCGTAACTATCTGATATAGTTACGTTTTGACAAATTAACATTTTTATGAAGGACGATATCCTGTACAATATCTGAGAGGATCATTTTGATACCTAACCATTATCAGAAGACATTTTGCGCAAATACGTTAATAACAACTATCTAATAATTTTAACTTAATACAGCATTTTAATTAGTTAATTATTACCTATTATTACAACACACAGAAAATAACATAGGTTCAACACTGGACGTTCAGAAGATTAATCAAAATTAAAGACATCGATAAAAAGGAAAAGGACAAATATAAAATAGCAAAGATAGTTTAAGACTTATAAAAAACTTGTACAGCTCAGAAGCACTACTAAATATAAAGGGAAATAGAAAGAGCTTTAAAAGAACTAAAAAATAATAAAGCTTCCAGGACACGACGGTATAGTTGCCAAGTTTTTAAAAATAAGCAGGAATGAGAGTCAGTAATACTGCTACACAAAAAAGGGAAAAATGATAATCTTAAGAATTATAGACCTATATCGTTGCTGTCAAGTGTACTGATTGTTTATGAAAATTATTTACAAACAAAATGGAGAATTACATCAGACCATCTGCTGACAATGAGAACATTGATAGAGAAAGCAAATGAATACCAACTACCCGTATTTCTTGCCTTAGTAGACTATGAAAAAGCATTTGACAATATTAAGATGTAGGCCAAAGAACAAGCTATTAATAATAATTGAAGAATATATTCTAGACATAGGCAACATAGGCACTTGTCAACTCAGAAGTGATGCCCTAAATAAGCCACGAAGAAATAGAAAGGACAGTAAAAGAGATAAAAAGAAATAAAGCTCCTGGAAGCGATGGAATCCTAGCAGAAATGCTGAAGGAAGGCGGAGAAGAAGCCATCATATATCTAAAAATACTATTTAATAAATGTCTATTCCAAGGCAACACACCCGAAAAATGGAATGCTGCTAAAACAATACTAATAGTATATAAATATAAAATAATATAAATATATAATAAAGTCAATAGACTGGGAAAATAAAGGAATCCCTATTAACGGAAGATACTCGAACCATCTTAGATACGCAGATAATGTAGTACTAATAGCCGACACGTGGAATGCAATGAATAGGATGATTGAAGAGCTACACACAGAATCCCTAAAAAAAGGACTGAAAATGAATTTCAGCAAAACTAAACTAATGTCAAACAAAGATGACAAACCTATGATAAACATCCGAGGGACAGAGATAGAACACGTAGATGAATATACATATCTAGATCAAAATGTCAAGGTACCTGTACTTACATATTATGGAGCTCAAACCTGGTCATTCACTAAAATAAACATGGAGAAGATCAGAAAAACTCAGAGCTATGGAACGACAGATGCTGGGTATCTCAGTCAAAGACCATAAAACCAATGAAGACATTCGTAATAGAACAAAAGTAAAAGATGCTGTCGAACAGGCAGCTAAACTGAAACGGGCTGGACATAACGAACGTCTTAAGGATGGCCGATGGAATAAAGAAAACGGGAATTGGCGGCCATATAAAGCCAAAAGACCACGAGGAAGACCGCAAATACGCCGGAGCGACGATATTAAAAGAACTGCAGGACCAATGTGGAAACGTCTCACAAACAACAGAGATGAATGGCGAGAATTAGGAGAGGCCTATATTCGGCAAACCGAATAGAGAGAAGGGCTTAAAAATGGGCAACTAATATATTATATACAGGGTGTGGCGCGACCCCAATAATTTAATTAAAAGTATTGACAGATACAGTTATGTTAAAAATCTAAAATTATGAATTCCATAAAATGGTTGTATATATACCGGAGAACTTTGTATATATGTCTGGACAATTCACCAGGCCATGAAAAAATGTAGTTTTGTCCATGAAAGCAAATTTGTTATTATTTCTGATTCAATGAACGCATTATTTGGAATAAAACAGTTACATACAACTCAAGCTATACTTCTCAAGATCAAAGAAGAATTATCTCATCTACTCTTTGTCAGCCATTTTCCATCCACTCCTGGATGTAGGTCTCTCCCAATTGCTTCCATCTTTCTCTATCTTGGGCCAATCTAATCCACTGTTTGCCTGCCACTGTTCTTATGTCATCTACCCATCTTTTTTGAGGTCTTCCCATGCTTCTTGTTGTCGTCCTTGGTCTCCATTCTAGAATTCTCCGTGTCCACCTGTTGTCATTATATCGGGCTACGTGACCTGCCCAGCGCCATTTCATTTTTGCAATTTCTTCCACAATATCCCTAATCTTTGTTCTACGTCTTATCTCGGTGTTTCTAATCTTGTCTCTTAGTGATATTCCAAGCATGATTCTTTCCATTGCTCTTTGCGTTGTTTCTAATTTTTTAGCAGATTTTTTGGTAAGGGCTACTGTCTCCAAGCCGTAAGTACAAACTGGTAGTATGCATGTGTTATACACCTTTTTCTTTAAGTTTACAGGAATGTAGGTGTTTTTCAAGATATATGCTAATTTGCCGAAAGCGCCCCATGCCAGTTGTGTTCTTCTTTTAATTTCAGCATATTGATTTGGTTTTCCTAGTTTGATAATATGACCTAGATATACATAATGTTTAACATTTTCTATGGTATGATTTTGTATTGTTATATTTGTCTGGTCTCGGCTCAGTATTTTTGTTTTGCTGTAGTTCATTTTTAAGCCTACCGCTCCTCAAACTGCATTTAATTGTTGTAACATATCAATTAGTTCTTGGATATTATCGGCTATTAAAACTATATCATCTGCGAATCGCAAGTGGTTTAAGTATGATCCGTCGATGTTGATACCCTTATTGTTCCATTCTAGTTTCTTAAAAATGTCTTCTAGAACAAGGGTAAATAGTTTGGGAGAGATGGTGTCTCCTTGTCTTACTCCCCGTTGTAGTCTTATGGGATTAGTTTTTGTGCTTTCGTCCAGCTTTATCTGCATGGTGGCATTTTCATATATGTTTTTAATTATGTTAGTGTATTTTGAATCTATACGTGCATTTTCTAGAGATTCAAGCACTGCCCATAATTCGATGGAATCGAATGCTTTATGGAAATCGACGAACGCCATATGAATTGGAACATTATACTCGGTGCATTTTTCTATCAGTGTTCTTACGGTGTGCAAGTGGTCTATGGTACTAAAATGTTTTCTGAATCCAGCCTGCTCGATACGTTGATAGAAATCGAGCTTATGTGTTAGGCGGTTGGTTATGATTTTAGTTAGTAATTTATACAGATGTGAGAGCAAGGATATTGGTCGGTAATTCTCGATGTTTGCTTTGTCTCCTTTCTTGAATAGTAAAATGACTTCGGAGTTGTACCATTCTTGAGGAATCTTTCCTTCATCAATTACTTTATTAAATAAAATATTTAATACCTGTTCTATTTTTCTTCCACCGATTTTCAACATTTCGACTGTAATTTTATCCTCTCCCGGATATTTATTCGTTTTTAGTTGATTTAGGGCCATTCTTATTTCATAGTCGGTTATGTCCGGTATTTCTTCTGAGCCGGTGTTAATTATTGTTCGTTCAGTACGTCGTTGTTGTGGTTGTGTATTTGCCGAGTATAATTTAGTGTAGAATTTTTCAATGGCCTCGCTTATTTCCTTTCTGTCTCGGACGGTGACGTTTTTCTCATTTTTTATTTCTATGATTTTTCTTGTGCCGTTTGAGTTTTTTGCTTTTAGTACTTTCATATTGCAGTTATCTTGTATTATATTTTTTATTAGATTGTTAGTATAGTTTCTATGATCGTTCCTAATTTCTTTCTTCACGTTTTTGTTTAAACTTTTGAAGCTGTCCGAAGTTCGATCTGTTCTGTTTCGTCTTTCTTTTAGTAATTTAATTGTATTAGGTTGAAGTTTAGATGTTTTGGCTGTTTTCGTGTTTGAGCATATTTTCTTAACCGATGTTTTTACAGTTACTTTTATTTTATTGGCTAGTCCGTTTATATCCATTTGTCTCAGTGTCTCTACTGATTTTAGTCTTGTGCTTAGCTCTTTTTGGTATTCCGTTTGTTTTTGAAATAGGACATCGGTGGTTAGGTATCGTTCTCGTTTAATAAGTTTGTTTCGTTCTACTCTCGTCTGTATTTTAATATTCGCTCTAACCAATCTATGGTCACTTCCGGTATAGAATTTGTTTAGTACTCATCTACAGACTCAACAAAAAGACATTTACTTCATGTGGGCAACTTCTCATATGGGAATAAGTGGCAACGAGGAAGTGGACTCCCTGGCAAGCAATGCAATAACAGACCAAAAAATTGCTATCATAAATTAAATACCTTGGACTGATCATAAAGTAAAAATCAAAGACCACATCTACAGAGCATGGCAAACTACTTGGGATCACACTGCTATAAAATTCAAAGAATGCCTAGATCAAGTAGGCACCACACTCATCTTACCAAGTGATAGAAAAGACCAACTCATCAATAGACTTCGAACAGGACATACTCTACTTATGCACATATCATATCTTCAACAAAAAGCTGCTCCGATGTGTATTAAGTGCAACACACTCAATTATCAGTGAAATATACAGATATCGAGTGTCCAGTAGACAAGAACAAAAGGATCGCAAATGAATGACAATTTAAAAAATGTACTGACTTCAAATTTAACATATTTATTATATTATCACAAAATCACTAAACTATATACCAAATTGTAATAATCCTTAGTGGTTGATGCGGATATATTTGTGTAAATAAACAAAAATTTAAATAATAAAGGTCTTTCATTTCACCCTCTATTATTTGAAACGACATGGAGTAATGCCGGTAGCGATTAAGGCAAAAGTTTACTTTAAAAGAAAGTATTAAAGGTTCCATAGGTGTTTTCTAATTTAAACCCTGTATAAATATATACACAACTGATTGGTTTATAATGACAAATTGATTATTATTTAGATGTAATTGTAAAGTACTTTTATCAACAGCAATTATGAATTTTTGTATAATTTAAATACTATTTAGTATTTACCAATTATAATAATTATTCTTCAAATTTGTTTTGTAAAACATCTCAATTTTGTCAGAAGAGAAAGGGATTATCTACTTTTTCTAAGAACAATGGCAACTAAAGGTTTAACTAGATAATTAACTAAATTTCAATTAGAAAATAATAGATTGTAAATCATACAACAATAAATCTGACAGTGAAGATTTCAATGAGCCACTACTACTGTATTACATTGTTGTATTTTTATGTCGCATTTGTTAACTCTCTTGAATAAAAAGATGTTATGATGAATTTTATTTACAATCAGCTTTTAAAAATCCTATAAGCTAAATTAAGAGTGCATTTTAGAATAACTAGTGTAATTAATATACTTTCACAGGGCAACAAGCTGCGATAAGATATATAAACCGTTGTAAAGTTTCAAAATGTTTTTTGTAATTCTGATTTTAGGATAATTAAGAAAAGGAGACTCTATACATGGAAATCTCCAGCAGACAACCAACATAACGTCATCAGAAACCAAATTAACTACCTTCTCATCTGCAAACGATACTGAAATTCCATAAAATCAGTAAAATCATACCCCGAAGCTGATGTGAGATCAGATCACAACCCAGTTGTAGGAAGGTTTAGAATGAATCTAAAAAAGCTTGTGGCTAAAACTAAAGTAGAGAGGATACAAGTATCCCGTTTGAGGGACTAAAAATTAAAGAAGAGCTCACCAAAATAGAAATTATTCCTACTGAAGATTCGAACAGGAAATTCTTCTTGCAGTACAGTCTCCTATCGGAGGTTGGCTACCATCACAGCAATCTTTACTTTGTTGGCTGCAGCTCTGAACAACTGTATTGAACTGCACCCATACCACTCCCTTAAATTTCGCAACCAGGAAATCCTCCTACGTCCCACATTTCTCTTTCCCGAGATTTTTCCTTGGATTATGAGCCTAAGCAGAGAGTACTTTTCTCCTCTCATTATGTGGCCCATTATGTGGAACAGGAAATGGCATATGTTAAAAGATGCTCTTATACGCACATGTGAGACACTAACACTAACACCTAAGCTGATCAAGAACAAAAATGAATGGATGACCGATGAGATACTGGATCTCATGGAAGCAAGGAGATCTTATAAAACCAAAGACAAAAACATGTATAATATTATACACACAGAAATAAGGAAAAAGATAAGAGATGCAAAGGAAAGATGGTATAGTGACAGATGCGAAGAGATTGAACAGTTGGTAGAGAAACATGATAACTTAAACCTTCATAAAAAAATTAGGGAAATAACAGGCACTAATATTAACAAAAAATCAAACATACAGTACAGGAATCATTCCCACAGATTGGCTGATGTCAACATTCATAACATTACCAAAAAAACCAAATGCAAAAGAATGCCAAGACCACCGGATAATAAGTTCAATGAGTCATACGCTCAAAATATTTTTAAAAATTATACACCGGAGAATACACAACAAACTTGAGCATGACATAAGTGACACACAATTTGGATTTAGAAATGCACTGGAAACGCGGGAAGCCCTGTTAGCTGTGAATGTACTTGTGTAAAGGTGCATGGATGTTAATCAGCCAGTATATATGTGTTTCTTGGATTACAACAAAGCCTTCGATAAGGTCAGACATAACCGTCTTATCGAATTACTTGAAAAGAAAAACTTAGATATGAGAGACTAGAAGAACTAACTATGGGAATAAAAGTAAATGGCCGACCAATCAATAATATAAGGTTTGCCGACGACACTGTTTTATTAGCGGAATGTCTTGAGGATTTACAACAAATGGTTCACAAAGTGGTAGAAGTCAGTGAAGAAAACGGACTGTCCCTAAACACAAAAAAGACACAATTTATGGTAATTACAAAAGCCCAACAGCGCCAAGAAAACATAACAATACATGGAGAACAAATTAAAAAAGTTGAAAAATATAAATATCTGGGTACAATAATTAACGAAAATAATGAGTACACAGAAGAGATTAAGGCAAGAATAGGACAGGCAAAAAATTCTTTCAACAAACTGAAAAAAGTACTCTACAGCAGGGACATTTCAATTTCTTTAATGATAAGACTTCTGAGATGCTACGTGTTCTCCGTATTATTTTATGGGTTGGAGGCTTGGACATTAAAGAAAGATGTTTCGGACAGATTAGAAGCCTTCGAGTTATGGGCCTACAGAAGGATATTAAGAATAAGTTGGATGGGTAGAGTCACGAATGTCGATGTGTTGAGAAGAATGGGAAAAGATAAAGAGGTTTTAAATATAATTAAAGTCAGAAAACTGCAATATCTAGGACATGTCATGAGGGGCGAGCGTTATAACTTGCTGCAATTAATAATACAAGGAAGAATACAGGGTAGAAGGAGTCGCTGAAGAAGACGCATCTCCTGGTTAAACAATTCGAGAGCTTTGTTTAACTGGACTTCTGCTGGCCTCTTTAGAGCAACGGTATCGAAAGTGGGAATTGCCATGATGGTTGACAACCTTCTTAGAGGAGATGGCACATGAAGAAGAAGAAGAAGAAAAGGACAAATAAGATTGCTTGAAAAAAAGTTGTTTCCATTGAAAAAAAAAGGACCCTCAACCTAAATACCTTAAAATCATTATAAGCACAGTTTTTGTTTCTGTGGTTTTACCTGTCGATTGCAAATTATTGTTTGCGTATTGTTGTCCTTGTTTTTGTGTATTATAATTCTGCTGTTGGCGAGAAATATGGAGGCTTTAGAAGCTCGATCAGCGCGAAATGATGGTATACGTTTTTTGAGTGTGCAAACGAATCTAGCGGCGGTACGAAGAGACTAATCTGTTCATTCGAAAACCTGGTTATAGACGATGCAGCACTAAAACATCTAGAGATGACTGAATCTAAAGATGATGAACGGCCACAGTAAGTTCCCATTGAAATCATCGAGTATTAAAAAATGTATAAGTGAGTGGACAGGTAGGGGGCGACTTTATGCTGCTGAATTATCTTCTAGAACTAGAGCTTTTTCCTACTAGCAAACAACATATTAGAACGGCTCGAAAGTCATATGAATCAAAGAGAAGCAAGAAAGTTATATTACTAAATAAATATTATTAGAAAAGAATTCAAGTAGAGAATCCACCGCTGTAATGATAAGGATGGCAACTTGCTTACAACAAAGAGGATGTCCTGTTAAGATGGGTTTGACACTTTCGGGAGTTGTTGGCAGGGGACCCTACTAACAACATAGAACTGGAGTACCGAAATGAGGAATTTGTGGAACCCTCCTCGGTAAAAGAAGTGAAAATATTTACAAAAAAAACTAAAAAACCACGAATTCCTAGACACCGATAGTATTCCAACAGTTATTTAAACACCGAGGAGAGCATATCATTAAGGTGATGCAAAAATAGTGTGTAACATTTGGTTTGAGGAGCAAATGTCTGAGGAATGGAGCTTAGGCTTAATATTCCCATTACACAAAAAGGGAAAACAACTAGAATGCAATAATTACCGCGGAATAACTATCCTAGATACAGCATCCAATTGTCAAACGTATTGCATGAGAGATTGAAGCCTTATAACATAGGAAGGCGCTCTTTTGATGATCGCACAGAGTTAGTCTTTTCCGAAAATGGACCGTTGATTGCGCATAGGTATCTGATATAGATTCTAGAAGACTATGTTTTACAGTTCGTGGTTAACAAGGTTCAAATCACGCGATTTCTATAGCCTGTTCGTAGCCCAGACTTAAGTCTTATTGAACACATTTTGGATCAGGTGGTGAGATAATGAGCCATCTACTTAAAGTACTCCTATCACCCACTCACGCATATACACCACATTAACACCTAAGTGAAGATCAATTTGGATCAAGAGCAGGGTTCGGAACAAGGGAAGCACTTTTCAGTTTGTAAGTTGTAATACAGAGAGCCAGGGATGTCAACTGCAATGTGTTTGCATGTTTCATCGATATCGAGAAGGCATTTAACAATGTACTATATGGGAAACCAATCGATATCCGAAAAACATCAGGAATGGATGGTAAGGATATAAGACTAATCTGAAACTTATATCTCCAACAAAAAGCAACAATGCGATTCCAAAATGAACTGTCCGAGATCTTTACAGTTGGCTTCAACGAATCAAGGATGAAGCCTTGGACGAATTACAATGAGAATTACACTTTACATTTCTTTTGACGTTTCAATCTCCAATGTGGAAATCATTTTCAAAAATTGTAAAATAATTTTATGAATGGTCTTAACCTGTAAATGTTTACAATTTACTGAATTGTAAAAAGACTACCAACCTTTTACGTCACTGCTTTATCATAATATATTTAACGTGGGACGGCGAATTTTACGAGTAGCAGATGGAAGGACAATAGGAAGTCTCTTCAGACCGGTTACGGCAAAACTTTTTCATAAAAAATTCCAGCAACAGCAGATAAAAAGCCATTGTGTGAGTTCCGTTATGTGAATGACACTTTGTAATCTGGAGCAAACCACATTTCTTAAATTCCTTAAATCTTAAGATCCAGTCCACTATCATCAATGACATTACAACTCTTACTGATATTTGCTGCGTTTACTATGACACTACACTTCTAGTCTCTACTTCAAAAGAAATTACTTTCTTTCTCCTCTTTCTTTTATCCTATCAGGGTGTCGGATTTGGGCTAGCTAATTTAATTTCCATTCACCCATTTCTTTTATTCTTTTCTAACAAATTACTAAGTTATTAAAAAAACTCTAGGTATAAAGTGCTAAGTTTGGACTCAGGTTAACCACAACAAAACTAAAATCATGGTTATTGATCGCCAACAACACTTTCCTGAAACCCAAACTATTGCGGAGTGTGAGGTAGTCTCCTCTATGATATATCTTAGAGCTCTAGTTAACCACACAGGCAGTTGTGAACCCGAAATTCGAAGACTCATACAACTAGCAAGAGCAGCAATGACTGAACGAAACGGGGTATGGCGTGATCGTCACATTACTATGATAAATAAGAAGAGACTCGTTTTAACTCTGGTCTTTTTGGTCTGGAGACATGGAACCCATAGACGCTTTTGAAATGTGGACATGGAGAGGGCTGCCTCGAATTCCATGAACTGCTAGCCATATGAATGTTTCGGTTCTAGATGAAATTAAACCCAATCGGCGTCTCTCTAGTACTGTTTACTTTAGAATATGAAAGTTCTTTGGTCATATCCATTGAAACGATCACAATATGGAGCGGTTGGTGGACCAAGGAAAGCCTCACAGTCAACGCCAACGCGACAGATCTTCAGAGCGATGGGCGGACATTACGAAAAAGCTTCTCAAGAAACAGTACACTGATTCAGTACATGTAACAGATGACTGCGAGCAGTGGAGAAATATCATTAACCAAACTATCCTAGCTGCTGAACCACAACACATCTGCTAAGATGTGACTCTTGGAATTGAAAATAAATAAAAATAGCGATATTAGTTAATATTGCTAACACTAAAAGATATATTTTTAAATTGAAATCTATAAAAACATTACATTATCAGTATCTTGTAAATACATTGGTCACGAATATTATCACAGCCTGTTTCCGTTTTTTGAAACATTTATCTATTAACTATTCTCTACAAAAATTGTTAGTTGAATGCAACTCTAAGAAATAGTGTCAACCATATGTTTACTTACTTTTTTAGAGTGAGAATATGGAAACTGAAAATCGTCCTCTGGATACAAGACGTCAACTGTATGTGAATGTAGCAAACTGAGGATATAGCGAGTATAAACTACTGCATCGATACCACGTGCTTCCAACTGTTCATCTAGCCAATTAGAGACGGCCGAAGGCATTGACACCACTTGAGGGTACTTCATAATATGCTGTAAAATATAATACTCTCGGATTAATACTAGTGATTAGCGTTCTGCACCTTTATGATATCCATTATTTAACCCCATTACCTTCTTTTTAGTAATACCAGTCATCTTTTCTATCCTTACCCACCACTTATATTCCTCGTGATTCTTATCACACATCCCCTTGGGAATAAAACACAATTTGCAAAAACCCTTTTATCTGACATTAGAATTTATAAACATATCAATTTAGTTTAAGCTTACTTTCTACTAATCATTTTGACAGTTAGTCGTGATTTAAAAGTCACAATATTAATAACGTTTTTAGACCGTTTATATGAGTATCAGATGATAGAATTCAACCATTTAGGATGCTACTAGTAAAACTTGGGAAAAAGAGGATAGAAGACGAATTGATATGGCCAAAAACGCTTTGCTTAAAAAAGATATTAAAATATGTATCTATCTCTCAAGGAACCAAAATGCGACTAATAAAAAGAGCGTCAGAAGATAGATGTATTTGAGATAAGGTGATGGGAGAAAAATGCTCCAAGTACAATGAACTGCTCATCGCACCAAACAAATTAATTTTAAAACAAGACCCTACAACCTGTTTACAGCGAATTCTTCCGTTCAGAACAAAAATAATCTCTAAATACCCTGAAACGTTCTAAGAAGAAGATCGAGGTATTAGGGGAAATCACGTCCTCAGTAATGCGGTAATGAAACAGAGAGTTGCAACAGATATTCAGCTTCTAAGCAATCTTAATAATACGATAGACCGAAAGTAACAAGAAATAACAAGTACTGCAAGAGAAACAAATACATTTGAGCTCTACACGAAACTAAAAAAGAAAGGAAAAGGACAATCAAAATTAGGAAATGTGAAAATTATTGCGGAATACCTGTATTGTGAGCAGCTTATAAAATGTTTACATCTATCCTCAACAAGCGGCTTCAACTTTTCAGTGAATAGGGTAAACCAAACGGTGGATAAGTAAACCAAACGGGGAAAATCAAACCGGCTTTTGGTAACAATTGAGAATTTGTGATTATAAAACCTTAATTTGAGATATCATAATCACTCATCTATCTGTAGCATGTGATCGCAATAATAGGCGAGGGCGTAGAAATACATTTCTAGATTTCCAACGACCAAATATGCAAAAACTGCCATTAGATAGTTAAAAAGTGACCGCCTGGTGTGCATTTTCTAAGAGCGACATTATTGGACCTTAATTCAAAGACGAAAGCGAATTGGGCCTTGATTCAAACTTACCATTTTTACATTCACTCCGTTTCAGCACGAGGGCGACACAGCAGAGGATACAAAAGCAATGGAGTGAAACATTTGAGAAAAATGTGACTTCACCTTTTACAGATTTGTATTTTCCATCTCACTCCCCGGATTTGACATCGTTGGATTCTTTTGCTTGAGATGTGCTGAAACTATCCACGTTTTCCGAAATATCTCTTCGTTGACAACATAGCAGTTAAAAGAAGAACTTACATATGCTATTCAACGTATGCAACAGACTTTGCTTTCAAATATGGCCAAGAATATACGACAACAAGAACTGTTTACACAGTGTAATTGAGGTACGGATGTTATTTGTAAAGCTAAGACCAAACACTAAGTTTTTTCATTCATCCTGTCTCAGCGAGAGTGGGCGACACAGCAGAGGATATAAAAGCATTGGAGTGAAACATTTAAGAACAATGTGATTTCACCTTTCTCCGATTTTTATTTTCCATCTCAGCACCTGGATTTGACATCGTTGGATTCTCTTGTTTGATATCCGCGTTTTCCGAAATATCTCTTCGTCGACAATATAACAGTTAAAAGAGGAAATTACAGACACGATTCGACATATGCAACAGCCTCTGCTTTAAAATATGACCACGAATTATACAACAACGATACCAAATGTCTATCCAGCGTAATGAAAGGTACGAACATGTTATTTGTAAAGCTAAGACGGAAGTCTTAATTTCCTATTAATTTTGAATCGTTAGAACTCTTATTACAGAACCACTTCCCAGAATAAACCATTATTGATGAGCAGACTCAGGCTGGAAACCTAGAACGACTTAAACGTTCTAGAAAAGAAGACTGGGAATACTCTGTAAAAAATCAAACTGAAGAATGTAAAGTGGGCTATAAACCACTTTGCTCCATTTAAATCTCCAGGGAAGGATGTGATATTTCCTGCCCAACTACAAAAATGATTGGAGATTGTATTGGCCATCATACCGAAGATCTTTAGAACACTAGGTTATATACCAACGACTTAAAGGTGGTATACATAGACAAAATAGGACGACAATATAACGCCCTACCTAAATCCCACAGGCAGATCATTTCTGTTAGAGGCAATAGAAAAAATTCTTGATAGACCTCTTAAGGAAAGGCCATCATTCGCTTAATAGCAAGCAGCATGTCTATCAAGAAAGAAAATCAAATTGAAGTTGTTTCGACTTCTCCATACATTATCGTCATTAACCGCTCAGTAAATTGGCCTCAGTACTTTCATTTCAACACATCGTAACAGGTTTTCATTAGTCTAAGTATCTGAGCCGTAAAGTAAGACTGCGTCTTATTTTCAAATGCGAAACTATCTTGAGACAGCTACACTCATATATAATTTTGTTTTACATGAATTAGTAATCAATTACTACAGCAAATTTAAACGAAGTACAGTAAATAAGTAAATACTTAATTGAAAACTTAAAAACATACGAAAATATACTCACTTTTAAAAAATAAATGTCTGAGGTGCCGCGTTAGGATTTATAGAGACTTTTTCTCTAATGGGGGGCCAAACAATTGTTTGCAGGCTCTCCTCCTTTAGAAGAAACATGATTTAAAGCTGCTGTCCGGACATCTTGATAGGGAGAATATTGTATTAGTTTATTATGGAGTTTAGTGCGGAAATCGTCTTCTGTGTATCGCCATTTTAGCTATACCTGAAACAAATTATCGGAATTAAAAAATTTATAATATATTCAGATAGCACACAATAGGATAAAAATTTAGATATTCAATTCTTAGCAATACGTTGCAATGGTTCAGAACTTCCTCATACTACAACTTGACCGATTTCCAGTCAATGAAAACACACTTTTTTAACAGGACGGGGCAACAAGCCACATGCTTTGTTTCCAGGCTGTATTGCTTCTCGATACAGGAACATCAGTTGGCCCTCTCGGTCTACCGACCTGTCTGCGACTTTTTTGTGTGGTGATATGTAAAGTTAAAAGTTCTGGAAAGTGATCCACCCAGGTAAGTAATCCCAGCCCTTCAACAACGGATTCGTGACGACATTGCAGCGATACCAGTCGATATGCCGCAAAGAGTTATGTAAAATTTTCAGGCTCGACTTCAAAAATGCATAAATAAGAAAGTAAATCATTTGGCGGATTTGATGTTCAAAAAATATTTTTTTACATTAAAATTCAAATGGATATTCTGTTACTCCCTATTATTGATTAATAAATTATTTCTTTAACAATAAAATTATTTACTAAACGTTCCCGTTTCATGGTCCTACCTTTATAATTTAGTTTTTGGGGGGCAAGACTAACATTAATCTTTAGTAAATTGAAGTATTTCTACGCCAACTTTCTACAATAAAAAATGGATCAACTATGTGTGACAGAATGGTCCACATTTAATTTCTGTTGAAATTGTGTTCGTACAGGGATACTTAAATGTTTATTTTCCAAACAACAATAACCTGTTCGTTGCATTTTGCTTAGAGTAGAGTAGAGTAAATTTTTATTTGCATAAATTTTTAAACATAATTGAGCAAATAACGTCACATTATTCATTACAGATTAATATATATATATATATATATATTGACATCACACATTTAAAATATATTAACATTACAAATTAAATATTCTGATCAATGAGCGTCCCTTTAGCGTTGAGGAAGAAAGATTTTTCGATTATAAATAAAGTGTCGGAAGAAAAATTTTGTTGATAAATTTCCTCATCTTTTCACAAAACACAGAACGTCGTTCTTAGTCTATTGGTAGAATAATGCTGAGTTTGAATGTTGCGATAAGACCAATATCCATGATTTTTAACATGTTCCGAACCACCATTGAAGTAATGTTTGCGCCCCCCCCACTAGCTGACTACTGGAACAGTAGCACTTCTATTCCCTAAGCAACATTAGGCTAAGGATTAACAGCTGAATCTTTTGAATTGTTTTATTTGAACAATTTTGGTAGATGCGGAATGATACTGTTTTACTGCAACTCTGTATTTCAACCAGTTAACACCAGTTTTAAAGTTTTAATTATATATACATATATACATATATATATATATATATATATATATATATATATATATATATGTTCGGATAAATTTCCGCGGTCAGATGAATGAAAATTACTTAGTTCTCGGGAAGAACCCGTTTTGGAGTTCGGGGTCTTGAACACTCTCGAGTGACACTCGACACTGAGGAGTAGGCAGATTGAGACCTCAGTGCCGAGAGACAGTTCTTGTAATACAGAACACGATACTGGTACGTCTCGAGTGAGGGGAGTAGGCAGATTGAGACTCCGAACTCGAACCGAACCGTATCACTCTTGATAATGGCTCCAAAATGGGTGCCGAAATGTCGAGTAATAAATTCTCAACGGGTTCTTCCCGAGAACTAAGTAATTTTCATATATAGGTATATATATATATATATATATATATATATATATATATATATATATATATATATATATATATACTATAAAATATATTTCTAATAAATTGTTCGAAGAAATATATTTTATGTTAATAGCTAATATGTATAATTAGAACACAACAATCGGTATCATATCCAACGGGGGTAGGCGAACGAATTGCTTTCACTTCAATCTGTGAGATCTAATGGAGTGATCCAGTAGTTTAACACAGTAGTATAAAATCTAAATGGATCTGCTACTTTGACTAGAATACGTTAATGTATCGGGTCGACCTATGAATGAGTAGTACGGCAAGATGTGGCGGCTTGACACTCCATAGATCCCTACCAAAGAGAAACAATTACACCTAGAGGCAGAGGCATACGTCAGGAAGAAATACATTTAAAATTAGGAGAACACATTGATAATAGTTTGCCAGTTAAAAAGTGGCTGCAAATATATTTAATTCAGTGGGATCTTAGGCTATGAGGAATAGCTTGAATGAAGTTGAATTCTTAAAGATGCAAACTTGATGTAATTGCGATATCAGGAGGAGAATGTTTAGGTACATATATACCTCATTTGACATTAATCCTGAAGGGTCTTCAGGAGGAGAATGTTTAGGTACATATATACCTCATTCGACGTTAATCCTGAAGGGTCTTTTGTATATTGTTGGGTTGAATTTTCTAGGACACTTGATGGATATGTATCGCACCGTCCCAACTGCACTTCAAAGAAAATCTTGTTACTTTTATGTACTATTATAATCCTATCACACTCAGAGGATAGTTTTCTCAACTTAAAGCAACTTGCTCTCCAAATAAGGTGTATTCGTGTTCTTGTCTCTAATCAATAATATTTCTCATTGTCAATAATGCTTCTGATGTTACTGATATACTCGGTTCGCTGATCCCAGTCCCAACTGTCTAGTAAATTTATTAATTATTTTTGCTACATATTTGGTTAATTTTGACCTACTGACAGTGGCTGGAAATTGCTATATAACCAATCATACGTGTGCATAGCCAATATTTAATCAAAAAATATTTACATAAGTTTATTTTAACAAAACAAAACCACATCAATTAAAAGGAAAAGTTTATTTTTGAAATTTTATAGTCGTTTATAAAAAGTTTTTAATGAAAATTAATCAAGATACACTCCCATTATTCATAATTATTCGTCTTTTTTCAATGAAAGAAGTCTGCAACAGTATGTTTATTTGAGCTATTAATAGTGGGAGGTAGGAATTGTTGTGTTGTATGTTTCTGACAATGAATCTGTCAAAATATTCCTGAGCTGAGTGAATGAACTATATTAATCACATTATAATGCATAATATCACATTATTCGTCTTACACATAATTATATATAATATAAACAGTCTCTTTAAGGTTTCTATAACTGGAAATTTCTATTCTACGATTTTCTCTTCTATAATTTTGTCCATTAAGTTGAACGAGTATTTACAAAAGCTGCTGCACTCTACTTTAAGTCAGTTTTCAAGATATCATCTAATATGGAAACATTTCATTTTAATGGTTTTTTAAGAGTTTGTGATGATAACAAAGTCAATCAACTGGTAAAGAAAATCTACCAGAGTATAACTATAGAGATATGTTGAACACCTTGTAGCACCTTTGCAAATAATTTTTAACTTAGCTTTAACAAACAATATATTTTATACAAAGTTTAAAGATACCATCCACTTTTTTTTCATATTATTTGAGGTGGGTGGGAAATCTTCGTAAGATACCAGGTCTTATGTCTGATATGCGGGATTCCCTCACTGAGATGGCTGTCGAGCCCACCACATGTGACACGCTCAACCACAATCTCACTGGGGCGTTTGTTCTTTGTTTAGGTTACTCACTGTTGATGATTTCCAGATATTTTATAGAGGTTATTTGTTCTATATAAGGTTGATCCTAGTTTATTACTTAAAAAATTGAGCAGTTCTGGCCTTTTGATTAATGCATGAACAT
This sequence comes from Diabrotica undecimpunctata, assembly GCF_040954645.1. Lineage (NCBI taxonomy): Eukaryota > Metazoa > Arthropoda > Insecta > Coleoptera > Chrysomelidae > Diabrotica > Diabrotica undecimpunctata. Next base: position 127,961,456 of record NC_092806.1, read on the forward strand.
TTTTAACTTATTATTTGGCAGGTTGAACTCATTACGTTAAGCATTGGCAATGTCTTATCGGAAGGGTATTGTGACTTTGAAAGTTCCTCAGGGTACTAGTCTAGAGCCTCTCCCATTTGCTAGTATTAAAAATTACCTTTCTAACCATCTCAAATTTTCTTAATTCTTTATTTTTTATTGTGATTTTAAGATGTTTAGGGTTATTGTTTAAGATTGTCAAGAACAAAAGAATTGTGTAGAACAACAGAATTTAAATGTGGTATCTAATTGGTTCCAGGTAAATAGAATGCTTTTAAATATTGTAAAACATTGTGTTATAACTTTCACACATAATAAAAATTTTATAAAAAAACATCTTAGTACAGTCACAATAAAAAAAAAATTACCTAGAAAATATGAATGTAAAGATCTTGGTGTGAACTTTCAGTCAAGTTTACATTAAAATTCAATATAATTAAACTGTATGATACTTTGGTATGGCCAAATCTTGAGTTTGCTTCTATGGTTTGGGCACCACAAGCCGAAGTAAATATAGATAAGATTGAAAAAGTATAAAAAATATTTCAGGTACTTATTATGTCCAAAGACATAAAAATATTATGTCCAAATACATAATGCTTATCTATACCTATTGTGTGGAAAGTTTTAACTTTGTATCATTAGGACAGAGGCAGAAAATGCAAACAGATCTGTATCAGATCTTTATTGTACATATCCTAAAATACAGAGATATCTCATCTCTTACGAATCTCATATCATCAAAATTTTAGCATGTAGGTTCACTGCTTAATTGTAGAGTACTGTTGTGAATTAGTGGGTCAACTGTTCTCTGTTAAACAATATGAAGTAAAGTAATTAACTTTAAAGAAATAATAGTATAGAGTTTTAACACCAGCGTTAGAAAGATTACATCTAGCTTTCTACCTGATTATGCTAGTTTATTTCAGTATGTCTTCTATTTTACATAGATACAGGTATCTTCTTCATTCTCTTGAAGGGGATGAATATCCCCTTGACTAAAAACTTATGTAACACCACAAAAATAGCAAGAAAATTCAGCACAAAGTTCTCATGTCACTAAACTCAAAAGAAAATTCTCACTTTTGAATACATATACATGTATGAGGTTATAAATCCTAAATAAAGAGAAATAATTTCAAATTAGCATTTAATAATTTTATGTTATACCAGTTCAATTTATGTAGGTATGTATAATTTATATTAATATTACATCATCTTTTATTGTTTATAATTTCATAGTTTATATCTTAGAAACTGTAAAACATTGTTTGACATTGAATAGCTTTAATACTTTAGGAAAATACAGATATAAATCTACCTTGAAAATAAATGTTACTTTTTGATAAGTTTTAGACAAAAACCTTGAAACCAAAATAGGTACATATTCATTAAATTCACATAAGTATACCTATGAAAATGAACTTTACTGTATGTCCAATTCTATTCAAAACGGGTATGTACCCAGTTAAATGCGCTTTAGGAATAAAGAGAGTTCACAGGAGTGTATCTAAAAATACATCACCAAGGGCAACCTGAAATGAGGTTTTCCTCCTTGAAAATTTTATCAAAATTTTTCTAAACAAACAATAGTTTACAACTCAGAATTGTTTTAAATAAATCGACTAAATTTTACAACTTTAAAATGCTATTCTATTAGTCATGCAGTCATGTGCAAATTAAATGTTTTGATAATAATTTTAACACTGATACGATGGCTAATAATGGTTACAGCGTGAGGATATGCTGATGCACTTTGTACCTATCTCAACAGGTTCGTTTTTTAAATAATGTCAATGTTTTCTTGTTAAATATTAAAAGGGCTTGAATAACATTTGGGTATCCATTTGGATTATAACTCTGCCTTTTAAATCAAGAAACATTTCACTATTATGAAAATGTTTGGAACTTGGAAGAAATTACACAGTAAAACGATGAGACGTAAGGTTTCTATTACCAAATATTATTTTTAAATTCAAACCACATCAAAATACATCCACAGTTCATCTCAAAACAAACACCCATTCTTAGGATAGAACGAATTAATGCGCCATATCTAATTGCACAACAAACCTTTTGAGACATCACAGTTACTAGTAATGTTTAGCTAGATATTTATGTTTTAAAATATTGTTAGTAAATAAAGAAGCAAATAAACAATACCTTCCTGTTAGGGGCGGATGTTGAATAACAAAATTCCTCCACACACTGAAGAATTTAACAAAACATGGCAGCTAAGGCGCTACGGCCACTGCCAATCAAAAAAGATCCCGCTTAATCTGCGCTTGGGCAAATCTTCCTACTCTGTTGCCACGTATTCTAACGGAAAATCTTGAAAGATTTACAAAAAATATCTACATTGATTTAAATACATGAAATTTTGTATAAATTTTGTTATTCACTGATTTATTTGTAGATATATTTTGTATCCATTTAAAACTTGATTTCCACTTAAATCTTCATTTTTATTTCATTATTTTGACATACTTGCCAATTCATCGCCACATTACTAGTGTTATCAGTACATAAACAAAAAAAAAACTTTAAAAAATATGAGATTTAATTTTAACCTTTCAGTCGGGGCGCCAAGTCTATAAGACCTGATGCGCTGATGCGCATTAAAATGTTTGGCATTTATTGTAGAAATTTTGTTTAAAGTGTTTAAAGTTTAAAGCCCAGTACATGCTTAAAATCCGTAGTAGCGCAAGGTCTATGAGCGCAAGCAACAAAGCCCAACCTTTATCGACTGCAGAGTTATTAGACAAGATGTATGTTGGGTCTTTCGCCCCGATTTGTGATACAATAAAGTGATTTACGTTTTTGTAAGGGAATTTACATTATAAATAATTTTTAAACTTTTTATCTTGAATTGCATGTAATTATTTTTTTTACAGAAAAGAATTATGAACAAAAATAACTTACCTTCTGGCTTTGTGGAAAAAGGTTTTGTTTAAAGAAGAAACAGACTGTGCGTCCGAACACGATTGTGATGACGAAGAAAGTAGTGAAAAAGCTTTACTAAAAAGTTGCTCAGATTGTCGACTTATATTGGAAGAGAAGGATGGCATTATCATTTGAAATGAAGACTGCGCTAAGAAATCAGGAAGAATAAGAGCTGAACATGTTATAGTTTGACTTCCCGGAGTAAGAGATATCGCTCAAAATGAAAAATCTTCTTTAAAGTGTTGGTCTACCTTATTACCGATGAGATCATTGTAGAAAACACTAATCTTTATATTTGCAATTTAGACTATGCCAGAGAAAGAGGAGCAAGGCCTACAAATATTTCAGAAATAAATTCATCTTTTTGGGTTGTTGTATGTAGCCGGCATTTTAAAAAGTAGCCGACTAAACACCAAAAAATTGTGCGACAGAAGTAGACTTGGCATTGAACAATTTTAAGTTAGTCATGTCTCGTAATCGGTTTCAATTTTTACTTAGATGTCTTCGATTTGATAATCTTGCTACTCGTTTTTTTCGATTTTTGAGGTGAATACTTCTTATCGCTCGGTATAATGTTTTGGACGTGCGCCAAATCCTATTTAGCGTAACTCGAAAAATTGAGGCGGGTGTAGTAACCTTGCGGTGTACCGTAATCTACATATTATGTATACATAAATACACTTATTATAATTTTACATAATATATATTTTTAAAACAAATGGGGAACTAAAAAAATTAAATAAAATTAAATAAAACTATAAAAAATTTAAAAAAATTATATAAATAAAATAAAATAAAATAAAATTATACAAAATTATATAAAGTTAAATAAAATAAAATAAAATTAAATACAATTACATAAAATTAAGCAAAATTAATCAAAATTAAGTAAAATTAAGTAAAATAAAGTAAAATTAAATAAAATTAGGTAAAACTAAATAAAACTAAATTTAAATAAAATTAAATAAAATTAAATAAAATTATGTAAAATTAAATAAAATAAAATTAAATAATATTAAATAAAATTAAATAAAATTAAATAAAATTAAATAAAATTAAATAAAATTAAATAAAATTAAATAAAATTAAATAAAATTAAATAAAATTAAATAAAATTAAATAAAATTAAATAAAATTAAATAAAATAAATAAAATTAAATAAAATTAAAAAAAAAATTAAATAAAATTAAATAAATAAACTTAAATTAAATAAAATAAAATTAAATACCAATAAAAAAATTAAATAAAATTAAATAAAATTAAATAAAATTAAATAAAATTAAATAAAATAAATAAAATTAAATAAAATTAGATAAAATTAAATAAAATTAAATAAAATTAAATAAAATTAAATAAAATTAAATAAAATTAAATAAAATTAAATAAAATTAAATAAAATTAAATAAAATTAAATAAAATTAAATAAAATTAAATAAAATTAAATAAAATTAAATAAAATTAAATAAAATTAAATAAAATTAAATAAAGTTGTGGTTTTAATTAATATATACCGTCCAAATCAAGCAAAGAAATGATTACAATATTTCCTTTGGGTGATTCTTCAACGTCATATGCTATAATCTTGAAGATATGTTGGCCAGCATCCCTTGGGTCGTTACAATAATCCAAACGAACCATACAGTATATTAAGAATCAAAGAGCCCATATCCAAAACGACCAAATCTTATTGGTGATAATTGGTTTACAAGTATTACCACCAAATTGCCGAAAGATCACAAAATCACTTACGTAGGAGCTATCAAAAAAATCAAGAACAAGTATCAATATAATTTACAAACACAATAAATCGACCTCAATCAAATTTTCCATCTTTCGGCATCGAAAAGACATTTTGCTGTGTGAACCTTGTTTCCTGCTTGCATCAACATGATACCATTGATTTATCCACTCAAGAAAAAAGTAAACCGGAAATAATAATATTTCACAATTAAACGAAAAGCGAAGTAGAGAATTTGGACAAACTAAATATTTCTCTATGAGAAATGATATATCTCGAAATACTAGAAGGTGGCTTATTGTGGTATTTTATTTGTTGATGAATATGGCAGGAGTCAACTCCCAATTATATACGCAGGTAATAATAAAAACTATGACATTGAAAGAAGGTTGTATCTGAGAAATCATACCCTGTCACTAACTAGCCATATTTGCAGTAATGATCACTTGAAACAAACATGTCAAGGGACAGACGACAGGAAGTAGCAGGAACATAGGATGTTAAACAAAACGAAAAAATACATTCAGGGCCAAGAAAGCGATGTTTTTTCTACACAAAGAAACAAAATATTTTTGCTTAAAATGAAAAAGTTTGTGTGTTTATCTCACAGTAAAATTTTGTGTCCTGCTTCTCTCATTGATCAATATTAATAATTTACCCATTGTTTCACATGCATGTTTAACAAAATATTTAACTTTGTTTGTAATTTTAATTTTTATGTTGTAGAGTAAAGTTTAGTAGAGTAGAGTTTAGTTTTTATGTTGTAAAGAAATATGGAAGCAATATCTTAAAGATTTGTTTGGTGATCAGAGAACAGAAGAGCCCCCAAAAATAGATACAGATGGAAAATTAAACATTCTCACCGAAGAAGTCTTGCAGGCAATAAAAGACGCAAAGAACAACAAGGCACCCGGCGAAGACCTAATAACAGCTGAACATTTTAAACACCTAAGTGATAATGCTGTCAGGAAATTAACATACCTCTGCAACATTATATATAAACATGGCATAATACCTCATGCCTGGCTAACATCCACATATGCAGCTCTTCCTAAAAAACAATGTGAAGACCATCGAACTGTATCCCTAATGAGTCATGCCCCTAAGATTTTTATGCGAATAATTTATAACCGAATTCACAATAAGTGTGAAGAGTACCTGAGTCGTTCTCAATATGGTTTTCGAAAGGGTACAGGCACTAGAGAAACAATTATGGGATTAACACTGATAGCAGAGAGGTATCTTGAGGTTCAAAAACGGCTGTATGTGTGCTTTATCGATTATAGAAAGGCCTTCGACTGCATAAAACACGGAAAATTGATTGAGGTGCTAAAAGAAGTAGGGTTGGACGGACACGATATAGCTATCATAAGTAATACATACTGGAACTACACAGGATGCGTTCGAACGGAGAACGAAAACACCAAGTACATCAACATAGAACGAGGAGTGCATCAAGGGTGCATTTTATCCCCCTATTATTTAATGTATATGCCGAACATATAATTAGAGCTTCTCTTGAAGATCGCCCTGAAGGTGCTAGAGTCAATGGAATCATCATTAACAATATAAGAGATGCCGATGACACCGTAGTATTAGCAGAAACAGAAGACCAACTAAAAATATTGATGAACATATTATCAGAAGAAAGTCACAGGCTGGGCTTGGACATTAAATTTTCCAAAACCCAAATTCTGGTATTCCACAAAAACCCCCATGAACAAGGGCCACCTGACATACAAATAAATAGTATCACGCTTCAGAGTTCCCAAAGCTTCATATACCTAGGCAGAGAACTTAATAGTCAACTAGACTACTCAAAAGAAATTATAAGACGCATTGAAATAGCAAGATCTGGTTTCATGAATATGCGTAAAATGCTCTGTAATCCCAAGCTATCAGTCTCAATAAGATTGAGAACACTAAAGTGTTATGTGTGGTCTCTATTACTATATGGCTGTGAGACCTGGACATTAAAAAAGTATGACGTCAACAAATTAAATTCATTTGAAATGTGGTTGTACCGCCGAATGCTAAGAATAAGTTGGACCAGCAGAACTAAGAATAAAGAAGTACTGAGAGTAATGAACACACGCCCTCATCTGGCCAATACTATCAAAATTAGAAAGACGTCATATCTAGGACACATAATGCGCCATAGAGAATTTGAGCAGCTCCAGGTAATATTAGAAGCCAAGATTGAAGGTAAAAGGGGCATAGGACAAAAGAAAAAATCTTGGCTACGAAACATCAGAGATTGGACCCACACAAGAGTAAATAAATTAATTCATCAAGCCCAGAACAGACAGAAATTTGCCATATTGATCACCAATCTTAACAGAGAAGGCACTTAAGAGGAGGAGAACTCACATGATTGTATGAAGTTGAAGCCTGGACACTAAAACAACTTAACATTAAAAACCTGGAAGCATTCGAAATGCGGTGTTACCTACGTATTTTGAAAATATCAAAGATAGATCGCAAAACAAAGGCACAACAACTAGGAACATAATGCGAAGTTTTAAATTCCATAAAAATGAGGAAGTTGGAATACTTGGGGCACATCATGGGAGGTGAAAAATACGAACTATTAAGGAATATTGTAGCATTTCGAATCACCTTGTATTTGTTAAAACACCGAAATATTTTCTCAATCCTTTTGCGTCGTTGGGATTGATAATATAAACATTTCTGGTTTTTATATAATTACGCGTCGAATAAATATCTACTTAGATTGCTGAGAAAGTTATGCGGGGAGGCGAATGATTTTTAAGAATGACATCACTCGACGATAAGCCGAGGAAGCAGTTAGTTATCGTTTGGGTCCGGATTTTTCTTCAAATTCGTTATTGTTGTTTGTTATTCGTTTTTGTGATGGAAATATAGTGTAAAGTGATTTACTCTACGATATAACGCCAAAGCGTTTGGTTTTATTGTGAGTCCGGATTTTTCTTTTTTAAATTCGTAATGGTTTTTCATGAATTCGTAATGAAGAAATAATTAAAAAATCACTCGAAAATGTAACAATTGGAATAAAAGTCAACGGCAGACCCATCAACAATATCATATATGCCGATGATACTATACTAATTGCAGAGAATATACAAGATCTACAGACACTTTTAGATAATGTAGTAAATGCTAGTGAGGAAAGCGGACTAACGCTTAATGCTAATAAAACAAAATTTATGACAATTTCCAAAACACAACATCAAGACATTTTAAACATAAGAGGGGTTCCAATAGAAAAAGTAAAAAAATACAGATATCTTGGTATTTATTAATGAAAATAATGAGTATACAGAAGAAATAAAAATGAGAATTGGACAAGCTAGAGCAACATTTAATAAGATGAGAAAAGTATTATGCAGTAGAGACTTTAGTTTGCAACTCAAAATAAGAATATTACGTTCATATGTGTTTTCGGTGCTGCTGTATGGGATGGAGGCCTGGACCTTAAAGAAAGAGGTGAGCGATCGACTTGAAGCATTCGAGATGTGGACCTACCGAAGAATATTAAAAATAAGTTGGGTAGACCGAATAACAAATGTTGAGGTCCTCAAAAAGATGAAAAAGGAAATGGCAATCATGAATACGATTAAGATAAAAAAGTTACAGTATCTCGGCCACGTTATGAGAGGCGATAAATATATGTTGCTACAAACCATAATGCAGGAAAAAATACAGGGACAACGAAGTATTGGAAGAAGACGCATCTCCTGGCTCAACAATCTGAGAAAGTGGTATAATTGCAGTTCCGTCGACTTGTTCAGAGCTGCAATCTCAAAAGTGAAAATAGCTGTGATGAACCTTCTTAGAGGAGACGGTACCTAAAGAAGAAGAATGGTTTTTCGTTATTCGTTTTTGTCATGGCAATATAGTGTAAAGTTAGTGAACAGTTAATAGTTACAGTTAAGTTTGGATCGAGATTTTGAAGGAGAAAGATTTCGGCGTGTGTAGTCTTCAAAAGCCGGCAAATTTTTCCTGTGGAGAGGAGAATTAAGCTCAAAGGCAATGTGGCAGTTTTTGTTTAGTTAATCACCGATTTGTTGTGTTGTGCCCTATGTGGGAGATTTATAAAGAAGCGTTACAACAATTTGAGAGGTCCACATGGTTTTAAGAAGGAGCGTTTAAAAGGTCGAGTTTTGAAGATTGCAGTTTTTTTTTTCATCCAGGATAATCCGAAGCCCGAATCCAGTGTCCAACTTCCAAAAAATTGTCTATTTGTATTCCCTGGTCACTTCAGACTAATTTGCAGCTTGTGTGTGGGACACAGTCGTCTTTGCTTGCAGTTTTTTGATCCAGTCCTAATCCCAAAAACTTCTTGAAGGAAATACATCAGCCAGAGTGATATAAGGTACTTTTTGTTAAACATTTTTCTAAGTAAAAGTAGACATCATTCACTAATTAAAAAAATTGCTTTCATGACAAACTAAAAAATTGTAATGAATGAAATTATAAGTTTTATGGATTAGCTAGTCATATTGGTTAAATGCAATTAATTTTAAAATTTAATTAACATTTCAAAAAGTTTTGATATTTCATTTTGACATATGACGGTCAGTGTTATCCTTTTTTCTGACAATTTTTACATAACCATAAATTTGAATTGTTTTGTTTAAAGGTTAACCTCAATGTAAGCTCCGATGAAAAATCTAGATATTTTCATTTTAATGATAATTTAAATTCCTATAATAGTGTCCCCAACGTCTCTAGCTTGTTGTAAATCATTACAAATAGCGCCATTGTAAGTCTTGTTTTTAAATTTTGTTATTATTATTGGTAATAACTGTTTATGGTGAAGTGATAATAAATATCTAATGTTTCTCTCTAAACCAAGTGTATAATTATTTCCTTTAAAAAGATTTTCACCCTTTAATATTTTTTAGGAAAGAAAAGTCTTTCTTTCCATCCAGCAGGAAGATTCTTTTAAACGGCGTCCTTTTCAAATAGTTTAGGAACCTTCTTGTGTGTGTTGCCCAGGAAATCTATGTAAGTATTTTTCTGATTAATTTCTTTGTAGTTACCTCTCCTAGTCCCCCTTTTACTTCACTTACTTATTCACTTACTTATTACCCAGCTCTCCAACCAAACCAAGAGTGGCCGTTCGCAAACGTTCCGGTTTGTTTGCTTTCCCTTTCTCCAGCCCAGTAATTGTCCAGTCCTCATTTTCAACCCCCTATATGTGATACCTAATGTAGGCGGGCAAATTATAACCGCTACAATATAATGCAGGTCAAAATCAAAGGCAGAAGAAGCGTAGGAAGACGTTGCTACGCAATCTACATGAATGGTCTGGATGCAGTTCAAGTGAACTATTCAGGCGCGTAACCAATAAAAATTATAATTGTCAGAATGATTTCCAATCTCCGATAGGAGCGGAACTTGAAGAAGAAGTCTCACAGGTTTAAAGAGTAGAGGTAAATTATACGGCCTTGTCGCAGTTCTTTTTTTATATGTATTTAATCCAATTGTTTCTGTTTAACATTATTTATGCCTGTTGATACCAGTATAGATTTGTAATTATTTATCGCACAATCCAGATGTTTCCAATACTTCAACCATTTTTGTTTTATCTTGTTAAAAGCTTTTTCGAAATCAATTGCGCAGATTTACATTTTATATCTCAACACCTTTCCATCAGTACTTAAATACTGAATAGGGCTCCTCTTGCTCTTAAGCCGTTTTTAAATTGGAACTAAATATTACTAATTATTTCTTCGAATATCCTCTTTACTCTACTGCGTATATTATTCACAGGAATACCTTTAGCACGCGAATTATCAAACTTCTTGTTCGGTAATCACTGCATGTTACTAAATGGCGTTTCTTTATTATTGCGACAAGAGCGACTTTAGCGAATCAGTAGATTATATTCCAGTGTCATCATATCTATTAAATATATCCCAAAATGCTTTATTCTCTTTTTCTTCCAGCAACTTAACTGTTTCGACACTTAGGTACCCCCTTTTCTCCAAGAAACGTTAGTGTTTTGACACACACTTCACCGAACCGAGTATTTTCTTCTATATCTACACGTAATCCAGAACTTGGAAAACCGCATCTATGGTTCAAAAGATAAATTCCTCGCTTATAGGTCAATTAACCGAATCAACTGCTAAGATTATTAGCTGTATGATAATTTTTATCTAGTATGTGGAGTAAATATCTTGTTACTAAATAAAGTTAACTTCCTTGTCTTTACAAAGAGTCGTTTCCTATATCTGAAAGATTGCGGTATCTCTGGAAAGGTGAGATTTTGTAAAATAATATTCCCTGAATTTTTAACTCAGTAAGTTAATGCTCATATCATTGCGCTGTGAAGGAATTTTTTTGTGTGTGTACATAATTATTCAATTTTCCATTTTCTGTGTGCACATAACTATTCAGTTGCTTGTAGAGTCAATTTTAACTTAGAGAACATTTTGACACCTTGTCAGGAACATACAACACACAAATTTCTACCACTTATTATTAACAGCTGGAATATCCTATATTATTGTCTATTACTGTTTTACGTGTGAATACTTTTAGTTTTAAGTTATAATTACATAATACTGGCTATTACCGGGTGAGCGTGATTGTATAGTAAATTTCACCCACTTCTAGTCGAGGTCAAAATTTGACCAACACAGTACAAAATTAATTATAATTAATTAATTTTAGACAGTTTGGACTGAGTTCAGTGAATAGTGTATAGTTTGATAAATAAATCAGTAACTAACCAGAAAATATTAAAAGTATGGCAACCATGTGCGGTTTCCGAATTATACGCATGTTCAAATGTATTTTATTGACTTTTCTTATATATTAGTTATATTTTCTTACAGAAGTTAAAAAGAGAAATAATATTAACTTCAACATTTTAACAAATTTGTACATTTTTATGATATGCAGATATCTATTAAATATAACTGACAATGACAACGATTTACTTTGACGTTTGCTGAACGTGGCGTGTTTGATATTTTACCTTGCCACTTTCAGACACGTGGCCTGGCCACATAGTCTGCATACCTTCTGATAAGCTATTTAAACAAAATAAGATGTCAGTATGCAAATAGGCAACATTGAAAAATATTATTCGTAATATTTAATATAAAGTTGGATGTATTAAAACTTTGTTATATCTAAAAGTTTTCATTCAGGAAAATAGGTAGATATTTACTTCCGCTGTCGATGTGCTTTACACGCATAGGTATGCTACCGATAAATAATTAGTCACAAGTCACAATGCTGCGGTCTGCTGGTTTCTGATAAAATAATACTTTCTTATAGGTATGTAGAAAGTAGGACAGAATTTAAATTTTATAGTAGGAACATGTGTAACTGTACAGGTAAACGTCAGGTTGTGGTCTTATAAACTATTGCCAAGTTAAATATATCTCTCTAAATATTTAAGTTTTAGTTGTTAATATATACACATAAATCTCAATAATACATGTTATGAATTTTGAAACTTATAATTTCAAAGCGAATCTTAATTTTATATCTTAACTCTTTATTTTATTTTAAGGAGAGGATCGAAATTTGGCAACATATTATAATTTTAAGATTTTTAAAATTATTAACGTAAAGGTTTTAAATTTTTACAGTGTATTATGCTAAATATTTTAATATATTTATATATTTTACAAACATGATAATTTTCAGTATTAGATTGAATATTTTAAGAAGTTGTATTTATTAGTATTCATTTTAATGCAGTTTCCACTTCGATGCGGCTTTCCATTAAGGGATGGCGCTTCAACGAAATATCTCAAGTATACGCTTCCCCGCTCCCATTGGGATTACTATTTAGATCTAACGTTGATTGAATAACTCCATCAACGATTCTAACTAATTTAGATACTTATACCATTGTTTAAATAGGACTAGTTAGACAATCTTTATGGAACAAACGTTTGACTTTTCTTCTGCCGTCATATGGCGGCCTCTAGTAATAAATTTAAAAAACTATTAACAGAAACTTAATTCTCAGCAGGATTCTATACGAGTATATTTCTACCAGTCTGGTAACTAATGTAAACCCGTACACGGGTGCCAGATTGTGAAGAAAATATAAGACTTTAATAAAATGCTTATTGTTATTATCGTTGTATGCGTCTTGTGATAGATAACTTGACTATTTCGAGCGAATATTTCAAATTGTTTTTCTACTTTGAGACTTGATAAATCTAAACCGGTTAGTAATCTATTTAAATGAAGCAGTTAAATGCTGCCTTTTTTTTAAGTTTTATTAGTTTACCAGATATTTAATTTGGTTATATGATTTGTTAGAAAAGGATTAAATATTTAATTGAAATAGACTCGACTGCTATCGTCTTAGAACACTCATGCGGAGGTTTATTTTTTAGTCAAGACTTGAGTTTTATCATTGTTTAAAAAAAATTCTTTTTAAACAATGGTTTTATGTATGTTTTGAGAAAATTAAATTTTCAATCTTTTAATATTTAAAATGACGTTTGAAAATATAGTAAATTTATGGGTATGGTTTTTTGATAATGGTTTTGAAACAAATAAACAGATCGATATGCCACAACAAGAGGCACCACATATTTAGGGACAAATTAATCTATGTGTTGGGATAAAAGGAATAATAATTAACAAAACTTTAATAAATAGTACCCTTTATTTTATTTATTTATGTATTTTATAATATACACACCATGTTTGTATTTCTGTTTACATAAATGAAAATGTTTTTTTCAATCAACTCGCACGATCTGACTGTTTATGCAAAAATTAAATTCGCGTTATTTTAATAGTTAGATAACACTTATCAAAATTCTGATATCTACACCATAGACAATATTAACAAAATAATAATTCAAGGTAAAAAAACAAAACAAAATTGTTTACATTAAAACATTTACATTGTTTAAAGTGTGTGATAATTATGAAATCTTTTTGTCTTGACCAATGGTGATAACGGCATATCTAAAAAGCTCATCAACAAAATCGTCAAGTTCAGAATTATCACTGTGCGAAACAGTATTGGCACTGGTAGATGATTGTTTTTCTAATGAATACGTATGAAAAACGCGTGGTGTCGTTAACGAACCTTCCTCTTCTACCTCACTATATTTTTTTGGTATAGCAGTACTGGGTAAATATTTTGCATTGCGTCAAAATGCTTACTGCATAGATTTTTTTTTTTAAATCGGGTAGCTCCAGACTTTCCAATGCAGCATTACCTACAACAATATTATTATTAACACAACTGAAAAAAAGCAACTTTCTGCACAATACATTAAATTAAATTATATATATATATTAATTATAATTAAATTATATATATATATATATATATATATATATATATATATATATATATATATATATATATATATATATATATATATATATATATATATATATATATATATATATATAGATATATTATATAAGAGTAAGAAAAAAAATTTTTAGATAGGAAAAAAAAGAAATTAATTACTATTTAAATGGGAATAAGCCACAATTAAAGGTTAAAATACGTTTATTGACGTTTTAATTTCCACTTCGGAAATCGTTCTCAAACATGTTTGTTTTTTAGAACGATTTCCGAAGTGGAAATTGAAACGTCAATAAACGTATTTTAACCTTTAATTGTGGCTTATTCCCATTTAAATAGTAATTAATTTAAAATGAAACAAGAAAATAGCTTCAGAACAATATTAGGAAAAAAAAAAGATCCCATATCACTACCAAAAACAAATTTTTGATAGTCCTATAGAATCTAGTCATGGATGATGTTATCAGTGATTGTATCAACAATTACACTTTTTTCATTCCTTTTATTAAAAGATATGTAGATGATTTAGTTTTGGCACTTCCTAAACACAAAATTAATGAAATAGTCAACATTTTCAACAATCATAATCAACATATACAATTTACAGTTGAGGAAGAGGTAGATGATTCTCTAGTTCCTTAGAGAAGGTTTCAAGTCCAGTGCTTTATACAGGTTGGTGAATTGTTTGCAGTCGGTAAGTTTGGTATGGTTGATTCGTAGTCTTCTAATAGTCGATGCTTCTCTTCTAGTTATGAAGTCTAGGGAGAGATGACCAATAAAAGATTGAAGTTTATGAAAAGTTGTTTTGCTCTTTTGCTATAAGTTTTGTCAAGTATCCTCTACTGACTTTTTAAAAAAGAATTTCGAGATTCGTTAGCTAGTTGAATTGGGGTGACTTTAGTCACCCCATGGTTGGTAGCTTCTTTGGCAAAATTATCTGCTGTTTTATTACCAGTAGTTCCGGTGTGAGAAGGCAGCCATATGAGAGAGACTTATATCGTAAGCAAAGAGATTTTGGTATATGTTATGAATGTTTTGAACTAATAGGTGGTCAGTGAAAATTGTATTGACTAAACGGATATATGAAAGTTAATCTGAACAAATGGGCAATATGTCTGTTTTGATGGGAGATGCATTTAAAAGCCAACAGAATACTATATAGTTCACCTGTGCAAACGTTGCATATTACGGGTAACCGAGATGATCTTACAAGTTCATGTTTAGTGGTTACTGCGCAACCAATACCAGTGGTAGTTTTAGAAGCATCTGTATAGAGAATTAAATTCTAAAAATGCTTTCTTTATAAGAAGGTTAGAAGATTCAAGTTTGTTAAAAATGGTGAGTGAGGTATATATTGAGGGGAGATCTTTAGCCCAGAGGGGAAGTAAAGTTAGAGGAAATGAACTAGTCTGAAAAAGGTCAATATTTTTAAGTAGTGGACAAATTAATTGAGGTATAGGTTTTATGATAAGGTGTTGGTTATTGTTAATGGAAGAAAACGCCATTGTGGCAATTAGGGAATGAACGGGATTAAATGGATTTGCGGATGTTGATGCAGCATACGAAAGTAGAAGTGATTATCGTCTTAGGGTAGGAGAAAGTTCATTAGATTCACGGTATACACTCTCAATAGGACTAAAGCGAAAAGCGCTCAGACCTAGAAGTAGTTTTATCGGCACCCCATTAAAGATGACTGGGGGTTTTAAAAATATTCAACCTTTTAAAACAATTGATTTTAAGTTCAGAGACTGGATTCTTTCAATTTAATCTGGAGTCAAACATAAAACCGAGAATTTTACATTAATTAACAACAGAACTGCAGGAGCTAATCAATAGAGTTGACATGGAATGCACAAATTGGGGACTGTCGATAAATATTGATGAAACTAAATACATGGTGACCAGTAAAGTGAATATCGGCGCAACCCAACTGATATTAAACCAACAACCGCTGCAGAGAGTTCAGAGATTCAAATACCTTGGATGTTGGATTACCCAAAATCTAGATCTATCCTTCGAAATTCGATGTAGAATTGAACAGGCAAGAAACTCATTTCAAAAATTCAAGCCTCTATTATCCAATAACTCATTAAATTTGGAAATCCGTGAAAAGTTTACAAGATGCTACGTGTGGTCTGTACTTTTGTATGGATGTGAAACTTGGACTTTAAACGCCGATATCATAAATAAAATCGAGGCGTTTGAGATGTGGTTGTATCGAAGGATACTAAAAATTCCATGGACTAGCAGAACCAGAAACGAAGAAGTTCTTCGAAGAATGGGACATCAACGAACTCTATTAAATATTATTAAGAGGCGTAAACTAGAATATCTTTGACATATAATCAGAGGACCAAGATATGAGTTCCTTCGGCTAATTCTCAACGGTAAAATCGAAGGAAAGAAATGGATAGGACGGAAGAAACTCTCTTGGTTGAGGAATTTGCGGCAGTGGACAGGTTTGACAGCGGACCAATTGCTACACGTAGCGCAAGACCGAGATCAGTATAAAAATATTGTAAGCATGGTAGTCGCCGACGTTCCGTAGGGATATGGCACTCTAAAAAGAAGAAGAAACAACAGAAAGTAGAGAATTGTTAAATAAAATTTTGGTTAAGGGAGTGAAAATTCTTCTGGAAAATTTTACTAATTTGGTTTTGTTCTCAGTAAGTGATAATCCTAGTTCGTTAGATCTATCTTGAAGTAGATTTACTACACTTTGTATAAGTTTATATGAGGTTGGGACCTCACCAGGGTTGAGTTACCAGTGGATATGATAACATTTGCCATGTTATTATATCCACTGGTAGCTTTAACATCCTAATATATAAGACTAAATAATGTAAACTAAATTGTAACGTATAACTTTTAACGGGTTTTTACCCAGATATTTAGCGGTTTAAAACATGTTCACCTAGACACTGATGATGGAATATAGATTCCGAAAACCTTTATTCTTCATGACATAGCCCATTTGAGTTTTTTAATTTATATACCTTTTATAATGGATTTTAACAAAAATTTTTTTTGTAATGATTTTTTTTTTATATTAGTATAGATTAGGGCAAGATCTTTCATTAACGATTGTCAGCGGTATGTCAGTGATAAATTTACTGGCTTCATTTAGAGGGTCGTTGGTGCCTAAGGAATTTTCGAGAAATTTTTCAAGATAATTATAGAAAATCCTAATTTTTGTGTTTTTATAGGATTTGAGTGCAGCTTTTAGTCCGAAATAGTTTATAGAAGAGTTCGGATAATTGGTATCTTGTGAAACTAAGGATGAATAAGGAAAGGGTAAAGGAAGAAAAGAGTATATATGGTTAGGTCCAGATTTGTTTCAAAACTTTTATTTTATCAAGTATAACCTTTTGATTAAAAAAGGGATTGGATCTTTTAAGGTTATTTTTTATTTTTTATTTTGAATTTTTAATTTTTTATTTTTAACTTTTTTTTTCAAACTAGACTTGGGCTAGTATCTGAAGTACATAAAGTTTTCTTACTTAATTAAATATTGTGTCTAAATTTGGCAAAAGATGAAGTAAAAATATACATATAGCAGGAAACTCATGATATATGCCTATTGATCATCTGATGTTCCGTATTTCTTAGGGACTGTTCGATTAGTGAATGCGGGATGGAAGGAGATACATTTGAAATAAGGATTCTTTTGGTCGCAGAAAGAAGCCTGCAGATCAAGATGACGGTGAAATTAATTATGACGTTCGGTGTATTAGTTGATCAACGATGTCGGTAGAAGTGAGGAAAATGTAGATTCGATTATTCGAAATGCGAGATTTAAAAGTAATATTTTTTGGATAAACTATTTTATCAATTTCTTTAATATATTCAAATAAAACAGTATTCAAAATGGAGTGCATGACAATAACTTGTCCCCTTTTAGAAAACGAACGGGAAGGAGGGCTAGAGACTGCGGCAACGACATATGATTTTGGGTTGAAATTGGAGTTGTTTTGTGTAAATGTAAATATTTAATTGCTGTTCATGATGTGTAGTTCTGGTTACCCAGACCGTAACACAATATCTAAACGTGAGTACCTAAAGGACCCTCTCCCAAACTGGAAAGAAAGAAACAAAGGATCTCACCTATTTCTTGAGATTTTCACTGGTTTTCTTTAATTAAACCAATATAGCCACAATTAAATTCGACTATTGAAATATAAAACCAAATTTGATACTCGTTTTCTTATCACATTGTGATTAAAGAACTTCGCTTCGTATTGTTAACTCGTCGATGAATTAATTTATCTGTTTAACACTGTTTAAATCTTTAAAATCCATTAGGAACTTTAAAAAGGGTGTTTAACCTTTGACAGTTATTTGATGTTTTTTGAATCGATTATTTGAAGCTTTATTTATAAACTTCAACATTTTATTAAACTTATTATAAAAAAAAACGGTTTGCAAAAGTGCTTTTTAGCTTCTAAACATTTATACTACTTTTGATATTTTTAATGTCATACGGCTGTACGTAGGCTCAATGAAAAGCTGGCGTAAAAGCACAATTAAAAAAAAACAGAACTTTCTATAACCACTAACAAGAAACAAGCTGAGATATTGCAGCGGACAGATCTCCCTTGCATTTTTCTGTGGCGATATTTTACGAGTACCATTATTTTAATGTTTCAAAATAATTTACTTCTTCACTGTGTATGCTATTGATAAATCGAATTATAAAAATTAGATATTCTTTTACAATGTTCAATTTTCAGCTCTTGATGTTAATAAACAATGAAAATATTTGCAATTTCTTAAACAAGAAAAAAAATGCTATTTGATTTCCTCTGGGCCATAGAAGGTTTTTGTTTTTTTTTAATGTTTTTTTTATTAGCTTTATATTGAGCCTACATACAAGTGTGACATAAAAAAGTCAAAGTTATTGAAAATTTTTATATGCTAAAAATTTGTTACTCTTCAAACTGATTTTTAAAAACAAATTTATTATATTCTTGATGTTTTTTTTAATAATTTAAAACGAAGCCATAAAAAATCGATTGCTATTTACAAAATATCCCTAGAGTGACTGTTTGGACAGGTACAGTTGTTTAAATAATCGGTCTCCTGGATAAACAAATTGAATAACTCATAAACTGTATGGTCGTTCTGTATGACATTTAGCACACTTTAAAAACTCATTAACTGCCATAATTTTAAATAGTTGTATTACATATCGTTATGCAAAAAGAAAGTTATTAACATTTATAAATAATACTTTAAAAATAAGGGTTTTTAAATTATCTCGGTCAATTCTTTATGTATTTTAATTATAAAAATATCAATATTAGAGAACATTTTATGATCTATAACTTTTATTTTAACGTTTTATGCGCATAAACTTTTTTCACTTTTTACGATTGTTTAAAAAAAAGCAAAGCAAAATTAGCTAAATTTTTCACATAATTGTCATCAGCTACCCCTCATATACCTTTTAGAGACTTTAAATATCTGTTTAAGATTTTTTCAGCTTTTTTTGGAGTTGTAGATCATAAAAAGTAATGTAACTTTTGAGAGTATCGAAATTAAAATACAAGAAACTATTAATCGAAATAGTTGCAAAAAACCTTATTTTTGTAGTTATTTATAAATTAAAATAACTCTTTTTTGTGCAAAAACATATAACATAGCTCCTTGAAATTATGGGAATTAATAAGTTATTACAGTGCGCTAAATATCAATCAGAGCAAATAGTTTATAGGTTATTTAATCTGTTTATAAACATTTATATCTTTGATATCGTTTATGGCACAAACTTATATAGAGGCTAACGAAAAACTGATGAAAAACACACTTTCTAAAAAAAAGAATCTTCTATGACCATTACGAGGCAAGAGAGCATTTTATATTTAAAACCAAAGCATTTTATTCTTAAAATCATACTTCCATTGTCTATTAACAGTAAGAGCTGAAAATTGAAGGGACTCTAAATGAAGATCTGAATTGTGCGATCCAGCTTACAGATGGCATATGCGGTAAAGAAGTAAAAATTTATAACCCGTTAAAATGATGGTATTCGTAAAATACCTCTTCGGAAAAGTAGACTGGAGAACCATCTGAGCTCCGTTTTTTTTTTAGATTTGAACTTTTTTAAAATAAATCACGCTTGTAAAATTTGCAATATCTTGGCTTCTGTGGCATGTAAAACATAATTTTTTTTTAACTGGGGTAGCTCAACAAAAAGTTGTTTAAATAATCGCTTTCCATGATAAACAAATCGTCACTATTTTTATTAGTTACATTACGTACCATTACGCAAAAACAAAGTTATTAAAATTTATAAATTTCTGCAAAATCAAGGGTTTTTTGCAACTATTTTGGTGAATTCTTTATATATTTTAATTTAGAAACTCACAAAAGGAAGAACTTTTTGAGATCTACAATTTTTATTTTAACTATTTTTCTCTAAACTGGATAAAAAACGTTTTATAAGCAAAATAATGACCTCTCACTTTTTAAAATTGTTTAAACAAAAACAAACCAAAATACCTGTATGTCTTCACAGATTTATTATTAACTAACCCTCGTATATCTTTTAGAACCTTCAAATATCTTTATAAGATTTTTACGTGTAATCAATGATTTTTTTACAGATAGACTGGTGTATAAATTAGTTCTCCGATAAAGATGAACTTATTTCTACTTTTCAATACAATAACTAAAAATAGGTAGTTAAAGAAATACATATTTAAATATCTAATACTTTGTTTATGTTTATTCACTAATTTGTTTTTCCGAAGTTTATTATATCATAATTATAATACCAACGAAAACGTAAAATTCAAATGATGAATGAAAAAAAAATAAACATTTTTTTAAGTTAATTACGTAACGGAAACGGTGTAAAATAAAAGAATATAAAAAAGTGTCTATTTACTTACCAGAGTGTAATATCCATGTTTGACAAGCCGAAAGATTTTTTGTCGGAAATCTGAACATTCTTAAACCATGAATTTTGTATGGTGATAAACCACATTGTAATACCAACAAATATTTCCAGCCATCTGTAAAAAACCATTTGTTTATTATGGAAGTAACATTATTTTAATTTAAAATCACTTTTTTGAAATATTATCGAATGTATGTATTATCCGCTAAAATTTATTTCTAAATACCTAATTTGTTCATTTCTCATACAAATGTTTTTTGTTTTAAACACATAGAATTAAAATGTTTTACTTACCTCCGACCAAATTTTTGTAATACACTTCCAAATAAAATAAAATATTTAAATTCTTTAAACTTATTTAGATATAGGAAGATTTAATAGGCACAGTACGTTTATGTACAATTTTAGTTGACACGATATTTACTAGTTGATAGTAATAACTCTATTTAAAACAAAATCTTAACTGATTCATGGTCTGTTTTTTGTAAAATTTTTATTTGTAAGCAAACCTGTTGCTACTATGTCAGTGAAATATTGCAACGCTGGTGAATTTAATTCAGGGGATCAAAAATGGACGTTTAGTTTAATCTTTAACTTTTTCACATAGCACCATCTAGTATAACGTATATCAAACAAACAATGGTATATTAAAATCTATTGAGACAGAAAGAGTGGTGACATCTAGTGACTGTCTCAATTAGAATCAAACAAATTTATACATTGCGTTGGCTAACTAGTTCTATTTAAACAATGCTTATACTATTTTAGATTTTAACTCCATGCTACTTACAAATGTATACACACTTCCTGGATATAAGTACAAAAATGGTTTTGTATTGAAAAAAAAAATAATAAAATATAGTACAGGTAACTTGATGTTATTATTGACACAAAAACATTGAATTTTAACCCTTAACTACCATGGCCAAAAATTGTAACATTTGTACCATGACAGGGTCAAATTTGACCCCCCCATTGTTTTTTTGTATCAAAAAATATTCTTTTTTTAACTTGTTTTATTTTAAATTATTTTGTTTACAGCTACTTTTACATTTATATAAAAATAAACGAATTTGGTTAATTATATATAACTTTATTTAAAAAAAACTTTTGTATTCAGTCAAATTAACATAGATATGCACTTTCTCGAATTATAAGAAAAATAATAACAATGTGCAGTTTTTTATATCCAATGGTGAAATCTAGGTATCATAGCTCCTACCTAAAATAAAAAAAATCGATTTAGATTTCGTATCTCAAAAATGACAAGCATGATTTTACCTTAATTTTCAACACAGCTTATGCATAACGTCTGTATGCGGGAATGATTTTTGCAAATAAAATCTCGACATTTATCGCACGATGAGCTTTCTTTCTTTTGGTTTTTGGAATATGGACATATTTTACCTTCTCCTCTTTTTTCGTCGTTGTGTCTCTGGATTTGCGGCAGGCATTGGTTCCTGAAGTCCGGAAACTTTAAAAATGGCACTACGAATTTCTCTCGGTAAACAAGTTTGCTGAGCTCTACAAGTTAAATGGGCCTTAATGAGTTCTTGATCTAAAGTGGTTAGAAACAATCTTCTTTCCATTATTTGATTTTGCTGAACTCCATTAAAAATTACGTTAGCATTTAATCCTGCAATGTCCAAAATGCGAAACCATATTACTTGAGGCCATCTACGAGTTCTTCTGCCAGTTTTATAGCATGCACATTTCTTATCCAATGAATCCACCCCACCTTTTGTCTCGTTGTAAAAATTTATAATCTCTAGCTTTCCATTAACCATTGTATTGGAATGATGCATAGTTGACACTAACAACACTGCACGATTTTTCTTAGGAACAAAAGATACAAGGCTCTCGCTTCCTGTACAACCAAATAAGGCAGAATTAGGTGGCCTGTTTTTTTGGGGTTGAAATTCAGCAGAAACCTTTCTTTTATTTCTTTTTAGAGTTCCAACATATGAAATTTTATGGCTTCTCAGTTCTTTTATGAGCTCAATGGACGAAAACCAATTATTTGCTGTTATGTTTCTATTTGTACCAGAAATTGGTGGAACAAGTGTCAAAACATCTAGAGTGGGAATGGATAACTTTTTTGGATTCGCTCTGCGTGTATCTTTTCCAGTATATATAAAACCATTTAGCAAATAATGTGTCTTAGAGTCTACTAAACACTGCATTTTCAGACCTTAAGTATTTGTCTGGCTTATTTTTGAGATACATCCTGAATTGGCACCTTCCTCTAAATGCAATAAGCATTTCATCTATTGTGAGATATTCACCACAGCTATAATTGGACTGGCAGTTAATTATAAACATATTAAAAATATTTGATATAGCTGCCAGTTTATCTCCGTACGCAATACGTTCTTGTCTAGTAGCTGGGTCGTCAAAACAAAGGCTTCCAAGCAAAAAATAAAATCGGTTTAGTGACATGGTTGCTCGAAATATATCACGGCCAGTACCATTCGTAGTAAATAAAGACCTTAAATCTTCATTATTGGATTTAAATACCCCAGCTAAATATAATAAGCCTAAGAAGGCCTTTAATTCAATTATGTCAAGATGATTGGTATATTGACACGATAAATTGTGTAAATTATATTTAGAAGCCATATTAGTTATTCGTTCATTGGTTTTCTTAAGAATTTCTTGCAACATATCGTGGCTTGCAATACATTCCCAAGCATCAACTGGTTTCTCTGGCATACTAGCTCGAGCTTTTCCAATAACACCAGGTAAATGACTAATTAAATTATGCTTACGTGTACGAGAAAAGGTGGGAGAAGTTTTAGACCACTTATACCTATTTTTGCGATAAAGCACATCCCTTGAGTCAGCTATATCACTTTCTTCACCCGAATATTCACTACCAGTTTCGGAATTATTAATTTGCCAATTTTTTTCGTCATCATCGTCCCATTCCTCTTCACTGTCTGTTTCGTGATCACTGTGTTCACTAGCCTGGTCTAAAAACTCACTGCCACTATCTAGTCCATTGTCCATAATTTTTGTCCCTCCTCTTCAAGTTCTTTCTGTGTCAGAGGACGTTTATTGCGACTACACCCCGCCATTTCAAATTACTCGTTAATTGCACTAGAAACACTTATACCATAAGCGGGTCAAAATTGACCCTATGCGTGCCTAACTCTGCAGTAGTAACAGGTAAACTAACGGAATTTTCGTAGATCGATAAATCACCTACCGGTCGAAGATTAGCAGAAAGCGCGCAATGCTCAATCTATGTTTCGGTAGCGAAACTTGGCAATAAAAACGCGGGGGGTCAATTTTGACCCCGCCATGGTACTTAAGGGTTAATACATAAAATACCGACAAACGTTTAATCACGTTTTTAATTTTTTTTTGTGGTACACCCACGATACACAGTCTACACACATTTAGTCTGTGTATCGTGGGTACACCTATCTCATTCTATGTAGGTCACCGAAAATATAAATATTTTTATATCATTAACTCAGTGATATGCAACTCTCTTCCATATCACTGCATAAACTTCATTCATAACCTATGTTACACAGATTATGAACGATTTCCTAATAATCACTGGGCTTTCTTTTAAAATATATTTTTGATTGCACTGCCGGGTAACAGATTGCACCGGTAGGAACATACGCTAATTGGATTTCTGGCCGATGCTATTATCATGAGCTGTAAATCGAAGGAATATACAGTGCTAGTCAAAAGTCCGTTCCCCCCTCGTATCTTTTGAACGGTTATTGTTGTGATAGTGAAATTTGGAGGGAGGTAATAAACAGACGTAGGCTTCTCAACTAGTCATAACAGGTGACGTAATAGTGAGAGATGACGTTACAGCGCCACTGTGACAGATAATTTTAAATGGGACCTTATGGTAAGTGTTACCTCACTTGAAATGTATTGAAAATACCTATTCAGTCATAATAATTTTGTTTGAGTTTAAGCTCAATTTGATGAATAAATTAAATAAATAGGTACTAAAATTGTAGCTTCTCATTTAATTAATAAATATTTAACAACCAGTTCTTATAGTTAGTATTCAAAATCTGCTCCATCTACTTTCTGACAGTAATTCATCCTATTTCAAGTATGTCCACAGAAAAAAATCTAATGGTGTGAGGTTCGGTGACTGAGCTCTCCATTTTATCGTACCTCGTCGTCCAATCCATCTACCACGATATTCCTCATCTAGGTAACGTCTTACTGCAGCATATTGGTGTGCAGGAGCACCATCTTGTTGAAACGTTATTTCCAAGTTGCCGAATTCATCTGGATTATCCTCCAGAATTTCAAGTATTAACGGTTCAATTGCACTTTGTAACATCTCCAGACACACCGGTTAAGTTGGTATTGAGAAAAACAGGCCCATCTATGTGGTTTCCCAAAATACCTGCCCAAACATTAATTTTTGACGTGACAACGTCTTAAATTAGGTTGTGGCTCGGAGTCATTCATGAAAAAGTGTAACGCCCGCTCACGTCTGTTACAGTGAGTCACCGAACGAGAGAGAGGCCCGCCGGACCGGCGAATGCCTTGCATCTCTCTCCCACTCAAACATGATCGGTCCGCTGCGCGCGCAGCACTAGAGAATTAGGCGCGTTGAATCGGTGCATGCTTCCGTGCTTGTGTCTCTGTCTTTCTCGAGCGTTCTTGGCGTTCAAGACACATTACAGCAGAAACACTTCCTTTCATTTCATATTTCTCCTATCATCGTCCTATCCTCAACAAAATCACTCAAATAGAAATTAGTTAAGTTTAAGTTTACATGTA
The DNA here is from genome assembly GCF_040954645.1 of Diabrotica undecimpunctata. Taxonomy (NCBI): domain Eukaryota; kingdom Metazoa; phylum Arthropoda; class Insecta; order Coleoptera; family Chrysomelidae; genus Diabrotica; species Diabrotica undecimpunctata. The sequence goes on from NC_092806.1 coordinate 127,987,121, forward strand.
CAATGTTTTAGTAAACAAAATATATTTCTATAGTTAAAATTTGTGCAATTCTTATTTTCATTCAATTCCTTGTTCCTATTATGCAATTTAATAATATTCATATCAATAAATAGTCTACCGAGAAAAAGACGTTGTCACGTAAAATCTTCGCCCGTAAAACCGACTTTACAGGCAACCGATTTTTTTTTTGGAAATTGAGTATGTGTTTCACGTAAGACGTGAGGATTCGTGTCATTCCAATACCTGACATTGTGTGTTAACATTTCCATTGAGAGAAAAAGTACTTTCGTTACTAAAACAAATTGTTTTTATGTAATCGGGTTGTTGGTTAATTTTATTGGACATATTTTTACAGAATTCTAGTCTTCGGTCGGGGTCATTGGTGCACAATTTTTAATTTGTATGGATGAAATTTGTTTTTAGCCAACACTCGGTGTACTGTCTTTTGATTGGTTCCATAGATATATGCTACTTGGGCTGTAGAAGAAGTAGGGTTCACTACCGTTTCTGAAATTATGTCAACTTTTTTGTCATCACTAATTGTTGGTCGACCAGATCGTTTGACATCTTTAACACTACTTGTTTGTTTAAATTTCCGAAGAAGCTTCCTCAAATAAGTTCTCGATGTAGGGCGATTGAGGTACCTCTCATTAAAAAGACGTTCCGCTGCATGGAAATTATCTCCACATTCACCAATTATTAACACAGCTGCTACTTTGTCGGCACCATTCTGCCTTTGTAAAAATTTAAAGTCTCGTTAAACAATAATTAAACTAAATATTAACTAAGAACAACTTGACTAAACTTTAATTGACTAGGCAGAAACAGAAACTAAATATTGAGCTATAAATGCTTTTGCAAACTAAAAACAACTAGAGAATTGACAAACTTCAACTTTTTGACAAATAACCAAAGGGGAACATTAGAATTTTTATTAATTAAATGCCAAACTAGAATTTTAGTATTTATTTAATTTATTCGTCAAAATCATCTTAAATCCAAACAAAATTAGAATGATTGAATAGGTATATTAAAATAATTGTAGTTTCGCATTTAATTAATAAATATTATAACGTTCGCCTCTGGTTAATTGTCAAAAAAGTTGAGGTTGACGTAAAAACAATTAGAGAATTCAAAAACATAAACTTTTTGACAAATAACCAGAGACGGAGGTTTTAATATTTATTAATTAAATGTGAAACTACAATTTTAGTATTTATTTAATTTATTCATCAAAATAAGCTTAAACTTAAATAAAATTAGTATGGTTGAATAGCTTTTTTCAATACCTTTCAAACGAGGTATCACTTGCTATAAGGTCCTATTTAAAATTATCTATCACAGTGGCGCTGTAACTTTATCTGTCACTATTACGTCACTTGTTATGACTATTATAGTTAAGAAGCCTGCGTCTGTTTATTACCCCTCTCCAAATTTGACTATTATAAGTATCTTCTTCTTCTTCACGTGCCATCTCCGCGACGGAGGTTGGCAATCATCATGGCTATTCTGATCTTAGATGCTGCTGCTCTGAATAGTTCAATTGATGTGCATCCGTACCATTCCCTCAAGTTACGCAACCATGAGATTCTTCTTCTTCCTACACTTCTCTTGTCCTGGATTTTCCCTTGTATAATCAATTAAAGTAGGTTGTATCTCTCATTACGCATAACATGCCCCAGGTATTGCAGCTTTCGTGTCTTGATGGTTTCCAATACTATTATAAGTATAACCTTATATATTATAAGTATAACCGTTTAAAAAAGATACGAGGAGAGGAATGGACTTTTGACTATCTGTATATCGCACATGTATAGTAGATATAGGACCAGAATCAACACACTAACTTGTGGAACAACTAGTCTAATTTCTTTTAAGCCTGAAAGTCTTCTTGCTTAATTCTAAAATGCCGTTCATTTATGTACGACTGTAAAAGTTGTGAGTATAGTTTGGGTAAAAACTTTTTAATTTATGTATTAAACCTTCATGCCTTTATCGAAAGCCTGTGCAGCATCAAGGAAGATAGTTAAACAGACTTTTTTTCTTTTAGCGATCTTTCGATAATTGTGATTCTGTGCACCTGTTTGATTATTGAGTGCTTATTTCTAAACCGTAATTAGTGTTTCGGAATAAGATTTTTTGCTTTAATAATTGGTTTAATTCTCTTAAGAAGTTTCTCAAACAGCTTCGATATAACAGGAAGCAGATATAGCGGTCTGTATGACGAAACCTCATGTACTGGATTTCCTGGTTTATATGTAGGTATATGTATTCGTTTTACTAAAATTAAAAACATTAAACAGAAAATACAAATCGATAAAGGTCGTCAGTTGTTATGTAGGTACAACATACCAAATCTGGAATAACCTGAAGTGTCTTGTCTAAAAAAACTAGACTATTATATTGTAGAGAAAAAAAGTGAAGAGTAGAGGAAAATAAATATTCAGAATGAAAAATTTTGATATCGAGGAAGCGTACTTGACAGAACACGTGGTACAACTTGTATGTAGGTATATGTATTCGTTTTACTAAAATTAAAAACATTAAACAGAAAATACAAATCGATAAAGGTCGTCAGTTGTTATGTAGGTACAACATACCAAATCTGGAATAACCTGAAGTGTCTTGTCTAAAAAAACTAGACTATTATATTGTAGAGAAAAAAAGTGAAGAGTAGAGGAAAATAAATATTCAGAATGAAAAATTTTGATATCGAGGAAGCGTACTTGACAGAACACGTGGTACAACTTACAACTACGTTAAAATAATATTGTAGGATGACACGTCAGAGCTTAGATGGATACCTGGTGTGTAGTAATGAAGTGTAATGAGCGACAAACTACAAAGTTAATGATATCTGCAACACTGGATTACATTATAAAATATAAGAGATTATAGAAAGTAACGTTTTAATGAAGACGTTTTTCAAAATATACTGTATAAAATTTTTTTACAAAGAACTGTTTAATCTAAAAAAATAGTCTTGAAGTATTCGTAATTGTGCTTCAATAAATAATAAAACAAGGGTTGTGCCCTAATTTCTGGTTACAATTTAATGTTTAATCATTTCAAAGGGCAGCTAATCTCTTTAAGTACTAGGAAACACTTCTATCTGAAATATAACAAAGAAAACAGATACGTATTTAGCTAAATATATTATGTAAAGATATTTGACAAATCTGAGAATAACATATTCTGTAACAAGGGTTGGATGAAAATTTGATGTGTGAAGTGTGGAAGATTTTAAATGCCAGCGTGAGAAACGACTGTATTTTTTTACGACCAGAAATTAGGATTAAGAATAATTAAATCTTAACAACAAAATTATTAGAGATTTATTCGAATTTTCAAATAATTTTCTACGTATCACAGTGCTTTGGAAACAAATCATTTGTAAAATTCCACGCGTGTAAAAAAACAGTCTGTAAAAAATGTACTTCCACGTAATATTTTGTATGTTCATTTTGTAGGTAAGAGCATTATCTAGTAATGTTTTATATTAGTATTTCACTTTGTTTCTTACCATTATTTATCATAAAATACATATATGATATTTTGTTTAAAGTTTTATTTTACATTTTCGCCATAGATCATAAGGGTCAAATGGGACCCGTTCGCGGTTATAGGACTGGTAGAAATGTCGGCGGTTCTAGTGTTAAAACAAAAAGAGAGAAGAACAACACAAGAAAACATATCAAATAATATTAAATATGCTAATAGTACTGCTATACAGGAGACATTAAATGAAATAGTAACTGATCAATAAAACTAGATTTGCTACCATTGATCAAATTAAAAGTATTACTAAATAATAGTATACACCTTCTGAATTCGAAGGTGACAGAAAAGTTAAGACTACATATTCATGAAGATAATAATATGTTTAAAACAAAAAATGGCAGAACAAATTTTGGAGAAAAATTAATTGCAAAAACGAAAATTAATAAAATTGAGAAAAATATTTTTATCTTTTGTAGTTAATGATGAATATTTCGAGTATGATATTCTACTTGGATTAGATTTCATTTTGAATTTTCGAATGAAACTTTCAAAATAAAAATTAAAAATAAAGATGCCACGATTGTGAAGAAAAAGATGCCCTCACTGTGGGAGAGAAAGATGCCGCCGATGTGGAAGAAGAATATGCCACCACTGAGGGAGAGAAAGATGCCACCGCTGTGGTAAAGGAAAAAGTAGATAAGCCAAAGATAGGGGACTATGTCATCCAGTACGAGATGTCTCTGTTTCCAGGAGTGGTGACTGGAGTGGAAAAGCAAGCAGTGGATGTTAGCACCATGGAGAAATGTGGAAGATTTTGAAAGTGGCAAGACCAGCTTATGTACGAATTTGCTGACGTAATTCAAGCCAAAATAAATGCATCCGTCCAAATTTCTCACAGAGAAATTTTTCAAGTGCCTGAAATGGACATTTATGCGAATAATTAGAATTACCAATAATGACTTAACTAACTTCTTTTATTTATTTTTTGTGGATAATAACATTTGTTTTTATTATTAATAAAGCTTTCTGATTCAACTGTTGGGGTGATTTTATGACTGATCAACTACATATTATGCTCACATACACATGGGCGACTTTGTGACATATCTAATATTCAGATCATAATTACAGGCGATTTACAGAGAGGTAAAATTGTGACAAATATTTTTGTAAACTACTGTATTTTTTGTAAATTTTTTCCAGTAATATCCAGCTAATTTAGAAGTTAAAAGTTTCTTAAGTAAATTTCTTAAGAAAATATGCTCTCCTTCAAGCCATCCTGCAAGAAAAAATATTTGGAAAACGAGGTCCAGGAAGAAGAAGAACATCTTGGTTAAAGAACCTCAGAATCTGGTTCAATACAACATATGTGCTGCTTTTCCGCGCTGCTGCAGATAAGATATAGTAATAATAATAATAATAATAAAACTTTATTCATCTTTGCAGATTATTTACATAATATCGGACATGTCAAAGTAAAAAGAAACGTTAAAGACTACCTATACAATATAAACATACACATAAATATAGAAACAACATACAACATATCTAAGACATAAATTCCAAAACACTATAAAAGCATGACTCGATGAGATAAGTCTTCAATTTATTCTTAAATGCCCTATCATCATCTGCTTCACTTTTTAATTTTAATCGGAGCTGATTAAAAAACCTTACGCCGCTATAATCAGGGTTTTTTTCAAACATAGAAGTGTAATGTTTAGGAGTCCTAAAGAAATCTTTTTTTCTGGTACGATAATTGTGTACATCTGAATTTGATTTCAATCTATTAATATTAGCTTTTGTATACAGAATACTTCTGTATATAAAAATTGAGGGAACAGTGAGTATTTGATATGTTCTAAAATGCTCTCTACACGTATGTCTATATGGTAAATTAAAAATCAAGCGAATTATGCGCTTTTGGGCCATAAAAACTTTCGAGACATTTGTTGCACTGCTCCATAAAACAATATTATATGACAAATGTGAATAGATGATAGCGTAATAAACATTAAGTATCTGTTCCGTTGTAAATAAGTATTTGAGTTGCAAAAGAGCATAGTATCCAGAATTAATTTTCGAACATACATGATTAATATGTACCTCCCAGCTCATATTACTGTTTAGATGTAGTCCTAAAAACTTTGTAGTGTCAGATAAAGTGATAAAATCATTGTCGACTTTGACAGAGAAATTTTCCTTTATTGGAGTTTTTATATAAAATTGCATACATACTGTTTTACTCGAATTTACTATTAAGGAGTTTTTTTCGCACCAAGACGTAAACTCATGGGCTACGGTATTGAGTTTTAACCTCAAAGTCGTGTCATCAGCATACAAAAAAATATTTTCCGTACTCATATATTTAGGCATATCATTGATATAACAAAGAAATAACAAAGGACCCAGTATTGATCCTTGTGGAACGCCAAGATCAACTGCATACAAATCTGATTGATAATGACCGACTTTGACATACATCTGTCGATATTCTAGATAGGATTGTAACCATTTTAAAAAATTACCTCGAAATCCAAGTCCGTTTAGTTTACAAACTGCTACATTTAAATTTATAGAGTCAAAAGCTTTAGTTAAATCAAAAAAGAGGGCTCCAACAAATTTCTTTTGATCTAATGAACTATAAATGAATTTAAAAAATGTTGTTGATGCACTCTCGGTTGATTTACCTGGAAGAAATCCATTTTGATATGAACTTATTATGGTATATTTACTAAGAAATGACAACATCCTTTTATGAATGCATTTTTCAATAACCTTACACAAGACAGTTGGTACGGTAATTGGTCTATAATTTTCTAACATAGTTTTGTTTCCTCTTTTAAATATTGGGGAAACGATAAGAATTTTCAAATCAGTGGGAAAAATACCCATCTCTACTGATTTATTTATTAAATCAGTTAACGGTTGAATAATGTACACGCTCATATGTTTAACTAGCTTTGTGGAAATGTAATCAATACCCACTGAATTTACATTTTTTAAGGATGAAACAGCTTCGGCAACATCGCTATAGTCAATAGAATGGAAGAAGAATGTTTGGTCAACATTTAAGGTCGTATAGTTTTTAAATTGTGAATTTCCATATTTGGCATTTAATGCATTTTTTGAAAATGATGAAAAGAATACGCCGAAAGCATTTGCCATCTCTTTTTTATCGTTTATGAAACTTCCTAAGTGTTCGATTTTTTCTATGTTTTTATACTGTCCTTTTTTCCAGTTTTGATATTAACTGTTTTCCAAATAAATTTTTGCTTTTGATAGTTATTTTTGTTGTGAAAAGTATTCTGGAAACAATGCTTTTTTGCTTCTTGAATTTTATCAGTATAGTTCTTTTTGTCTTCTTTATATTTTAATTTTGTCATAAAGATAAAGATTGTCATGATGATCGCCAACATTCGTAACGGATAGGCATATCAAGAAGAAGAAGAAAGTAAATTTTTCAATATAATAATTCCATAAAAAATATCTTGAAATTGAAAAAAACTGCTGAATCTGTCACAAAGTTGCCTCGTTTTACATTAAATAAATTTTGTTTTTTGTTTAATTTTTTCAACAAAAAATAAAATTTGTTTAATTTATGTTTACGTTTAATTTTGTTAGTTTTGGTTCACGCCGAGTATTTCATTTCCCCGGTACCACCCATATGTGAAAGTAAATTCCCTTATCTGTCATTTGGGACGATCTCGATGGAGGACTAGAAGCCCCACACCAGAAAAACATAATAAGAAAAACTTTAAGTATTACAGTTATTAATATATAATAATATAAATGTATTAAAATTTTGGTCATCCTCGAAGTAAATCACTAAGACGAACCTGATAAAATATCTCTTCTTTATTTATTAAATATATGTGTACGATGTGTACATTCAAACACTTCCTATGGCAACGAAAGTAAATAAGTGAAAAACTATACCATTATCTGTTCATACGTGAATATTATGATCGATTTTTCAAACATCACCTATTAATTTCATGTAACAGAAAAACTTTATTAAGTAACAAAATGTTGTTTGAAGCACACTTGTTTGTAATTTTAAATGTTTTTCTTTTTAAACAGTGCAACTCCCAAACGACGCAGAACCTAAACATTCGTAAGTATTAATTTACTTGGAAAAGGAAAATATGTTTAATTATGCAAATGTAGGTCAAAGTTAAACTTGTAGCTGTGGAATTGTTCACTTCACTTTTCTATAGACAAAAACCACACCAAATCAATAAAATGAATTAATCGTAATCTTCATCATGATTATTAGAGACCGGAATAAATGCATTTTTTTGCATATCTGGCATATTTTGCATAAATTTCATATTTTTACAAGAAACTGCATATCTCTGCATAATTTTATATAAAAAAATGTATACTGCCAATATTTTCTGAATGTGTCGACCTTTTCTCTAAATTGTTCGTTCAAATTCCCCGAGTAATAGAACCTCTATTTCTTTGAATAATTTTGGATGCACCTACTATTGTAATAAAAGGTATTAGGTAAACTGGTAAACAATTAACGACCCATATATATATATATATATATATATATATATATATATATATATATATATATATATACAAACAAAATCAAACATACATAAACACTTTTAGTGGGACGGGGTTTTCCGGAATCCAAAAGGAGCGGAAATGTCGGTGAAGCTTTTAGGAATAAGTAGCTGTATGAATCCCCGAAACTTACATTGGTTTAAGTTATGGTTTTCGCATCAAACAGTGTAAAAGTGTATTGAGGCAAATTTTAAAAGTGCACAGTGTAATTTTATTACGTAACCCGTGACTTCGTTAATTTGTTTATATCGCAATGTCCAAACTAGTGCTTGAATTCAGCCAAATCCTGAATTAAAGGTAGACGGAGGAAAACTATTTTGTCAAGATTGCTCTAAAATTGTAACTATTTTCATTTTAAGACAAGTGGGAGCCATTGTCAACGCATGTCTCGGTAAAAAAACGTGTGAATAAACTTTGGTTTTTTGTTTTAGATTTTTTCTGAGTGAAAATGTTTATTTAATCAGCATAAAAGATACCTTATTACTTTAAAAAGTGTGAAAAAGCTCTTAAAGGGCCCAATTCAAAAGGACAATTGACAATGGCGCAGTGCTTAGGGACTCAAAAAACCGAGCTGCAACTTTTTAACTAGGACCTTTTCGATGCCTTCTTATCTTCGGAATTTCCAATTTCAAAAGTAAACAATGTCACTTTTTCCTCATTTTTTCAGAACTATTGTAAATTTAGCATTTCCGATGAAAGTACCTTAAGAAAAAAATATATCGAGATTTGCTACGATGATAAGAAAAATTCGAAAAATTGTTGCCGATAATCGATTTTGCAGTTGTCGAAACTATTAATTCACGGGGGTGCTATATGGGGCATTTAATGATAGAAGTTTTACACGAAGATGTAAACAACAAATATTACCTTATTGCGTTGGAGCAATTGAAGAAAATTAACAATTTGACTACAACACGTTTATTAATGTTAAGTCACAATGCAAGCTATATGGTAAAGCCAGCACAGAACACTACAATACAATACATTCTATTACTCCAGTCGTCAGACACGAAAATACCAGTGAGCCTCTAAAAATCATACAAACAAGTTGAATTTTGCCAAAAATATTAATGTTGGGATCCCAAAAAAGATCCAAAAACGTTTACCATTTTTAACCCCGGGCTTCCCCTTAAAACCTCCCTCGTACGGGAGTGAAAACGCAAAAAAATTGATTTACCAAGAATTTGTACGCCACTGCAATTTTTAACTTTATTTTTCTTCATTCTACTTACTATGTGTTCATCTTCATTACTGACGATTTGATCCTGTTCTGTCCTTTCTGTTAGTATAATATCTACTGGCATATTGTCAATGTCGAAATTGTAGCCAATTGAGTCCTCGACTATAATTTCAGTCATATTGGTTTCTTCCAAAATTTGCTGACCGTGCAGATCTCCATAATCCAGCATCTGTTCTTGATTTACCTCGTCAACGTCTTCCTTTTCTTGCACATTGTCCTCAATTGCAGGTATGTATTCTGCTTCTTCAACAGTTCTGTTGATAGTAATAGATCCTTGAGATCTATGACCCCGTCGTATTTGTGGTCCACCTCGTGTTTTTGGTCCACCTCGTGGTTTTGGTCCACATCGTGTTTTTAGTCCACCTCGTGGTTTTATTACATCTTGTGAGTTCGGTCCACCTCTTGGTGTAGATTTTCTAGTATTGCTAGTAGTTGAACTCTTGTTTTGATAATACTGGTTTACTTCTTCGACTGAAACACTTTTGCCAGCAGTTATTGGAAGACATAATTGTTTTGCCCTTGTAACGTTTTGCAAATCATTTTCACGAATCTTTTCTACGTATAATTTAAATTCTTTTCCAATATCTTCATTTATTTCACCGATTGGTCGAGCATACAACGGAAGTTTTGGCAATGCCTTGTTTCTGTCAGTGGGATAAATTCGTGAAGCCTCAAACCCCTTTTTGAGATTACGAGCAGCAGTGTCGGAAAAGCTAGATCCACCTTCAATCGGGTGGGGGCCTTCTTCAAGAGTCACAACCTCTCTCTTGATACAAAAGTAAGAATGCTGCGATGCTATGTCTTCTCTGTCCTTTTTTATGGTGTTGAATCGTAGACCTTGAACGAAGATATGTGCAGAAAACTGGAAGCATTTGAGATGTGGCTATATCGGAGAATGCTTAAGATCCCGTGGACTGACCGAGTCACAAATAAGGAGGTCCTCAGAAGAATGAATAAGAATCGAGAAGTACTGACCACCATCAAATCTCGAAAGTTACAGTTCTTCGGACATGCAAGGAAAAATATTTGGAAAACGAGGTCCAGGAAGAAGAAGAACATCTTGGTTAAAGAACCTCAGAATCTAGTTCAATACAACATCTGTGCAGCTTTTCCGCGCTGTTGCAGATAAGATAAAGATTGCCATGATGATCGCCAACATTCGTAACGGATAGGCACATCAAGAAGAAGACTGTCTTTCTTCCTTCCTTGGTCGCTCTCCACTGGGTTAAAATTTGCCGCCAATATGTTTTAAGGCTGGCAAAATACCCCACATCCAGCTGTTGCAGTAAGTGGGTAGAGTTTGGAGGGAAAATATTAAACGAACATTATGTTCCCTTGCAAGTGTTAATGTCTTTATTGAAATATGTGCTGACATGTTGTCACCTATCAAGATTTTTCTACCTTCGCTTTTGTTGGCGTACGGTAGAAAATGTGTCTTAAGCCAGTCATTAAATGCAGAATTTTCAATCCAGCCCGATTTTAAGTTGTTCAACTTCGTACCATTAAGTGCACCAAAAATCCAATCCGACCACTTCAGACTACCTTTCATTATTACATATGGAGGTAGAAACTCTCCATCTGCATTTGCACAACACAAAGTGGTAAAATTGTTGGATGCGACATCAGAAATTTCTATCTCCAAGTTATCAAAAAACTTACTTATTATTTCTTCATTTACTTGAGCCCTCCTTATCGAAATATTCGTTTGAAATTGTTCAGCAAGTTCTGTGCGGTTTCTCTCTACAAATAATTGGCTCCAATCCCAGCCTGGTAAATTTTCCTTAAACTGTGATACTTTTCTCTCTTGAGAATTTAGGTAACTTTGTGCAATGCATCTCACATCAAACAAAGATATTGGAATTCCATCATCACTTAAAGAAATAACATGCTTGGCTATCGACTTTTCTTCTTCTTGAGAAAATACTGTAGGTCTTTCTACGTTTTTTGAATGATTTCGTTTTAATTTATTTCGAATTGTATTACGCGGGATATCGTAGTGTTTTGAAGTCGCCTTTCACTCAGCATTCCACTTTTAACCTGTTCTAGTACCGTTTGTAGGTGTTGCTCTGTATATCGGCTTTTAGTTCCATACCGACGGACCCCAGTATGTAGACTGTGTATCTGTTTTCTCAGCATTTCGGGAAATCCTGAAATACAAAATTAAATTCAATAAATAAATTTTCACGCAATTTTAAATCGTCAGGGTAATTTTGAACCAGTTTCAATGTGGTGCAAAGTTAGCCTGAAATCATAAAAATTATCAGGCCGGCCAGTTTTTGCTGCAATTCCGGGTTATTTTAATGAAACTGGATGTTCTGATGTACCGAAAGTGATCCTAAATCATTAATAAAATAATTAAAATACCTGGATACTTACTGTTTGAATTATTGTTTACAACATAGCACTTTACAGACCGTATAAAAACTCAAGGTTGACACAATAAAACATATCAGACGCCTTCAAACTAAACGGAAATGTCAATGACAGAGACATCTATTGCAATTTATCCAAATTAAACAATTTTAACAGCAAGAATACTACTTATAATGTACACTAATGTCAAAAAAAGTAAATGGTGCAAAATTAGACCCTGTGGATCAAAGTTACCCCGAATGAACGTACTTTAACCTTTAATTGTGGCTTATTCCCATTTAAATAGTAATTATGTTTAACTTTATTACCTAATACGAGTCTGTTTTTACCTATTACATGTCTAGTTGGGATTTTTGACTGATAAATTCTGTTTAAGTGTTTTAACTTTATTGCCAAATACGAGCCTCTTTTTACTTATTACATGTCTATTATAACTCAAAGAACGAAATATTTGGCAGGAAATTGTTGCATGAAATGTTACTTTTTGCCTACTAAAATAATAGTATAATTATAAAATTGTAGAATTATACTATTATTTTAGTAAGCAAAAAACATTTCATGCAACAATTACCTACCAAGTATTTTGTTCTTTGACTTATAGTTAGGTTTTTTGATTGATAAGTTCTGTTTAAGTTTTTAACTTTATTACCAAATACGCGGCTGTTCTTACTTATTACATGTCTAGATAGGTTTTTGATTGATAAATTTAAGCATTTTAACTTTATTACCAAATACGAGTCTGCTAGTTAGGTTGTTTGATTAATAAGTTCTGTTTGTGTTTAACTTTATTATCAAATACGATTCTGTTTTTACTTATTACATGTCTAGTTAGGTTCTTTGATTGATAAATTATATTTCAGTGCCTAACTGTATTACCAAATTTCATAAATAGACAATAGCGAAGCCCAAACTGCGTTTTTATTACATTAACCAGGATTGTTAGGAAAGTATTAACAATAGCCGGTAAATTTAATTATAAAGGCATTATTAATTACATTGACCAACTGCTACGGTTACTATTAATATTTACCGATAATTATTAAGACAGACCGGACTTATCACATCGACCGTAACATACATACATATTGGCTTAATCCTTCAATTCGATAAATTAGTTCACCTGTACTAGTTCCAAAATTTAAATAATAATAAACTTAAATAAATAATAAACTTAAATGGAATTTAAAACAGATCCACACATCGTAAAAATAATTATCTAGTTAACACCACTTTATGATTTGAACCTTTTATGGTACCTGTAAATGTTTTTATGTAGAATTTTTAGATATGCACTGTTTTTCTCTTCACTGTAAGAATTGGAATTACCAAAATGTATTGGTCCACGGGAGGTACTTTATTTCCCTCCTACCCAACGGTAAACAGGGTCGGGAATTCTCCTATCCACCACCTGGGGACGCACTACCTAGGGTTGTAGAGATTCAGCTATGATACCTATATCTAATTTAGGCTTCTTTAGTTCTTTATCGATATTTATACTTTTATTATTTCTCATAGATTCCAAGTGGTGACTTATTCTTGTCCATCTTGGAATAGTTCCGTGCCAGTCGTCCTTGTGAAAATTATAAGTAATATTTAATTTATCCATTTCAGAGTACCAATCTGTAGCTACATATCCAACTGATGGCGCTGTCATCTTGGCTGGCGTTAGTTTTCTATTAGCGTTGTTTCTCGTATTAGATAGTTTTCGCTTTTCAGACGCCGGAAACTCGACGAAAACGTAAAATTGTGATTTGTTGTATTCGTCCTTGAGAGACTGCGGTAATTTCTCGGAATTCTATAATAGAAACATTAGTAATATTTACTATTTCCAAGATCCTCTATTAATCACTTGACCTTTGCTTTGCAATTTTTGAATTCTAATTCTAGTGTTTCTAAGTTAGTAATAATAAATGCCACAATACCTTTACTTAAAAAAGGATAAGTTACATATATTTGAATTACTCACTCTTTTATCGATACCTGAATGTCTTTTACTCTCACTATTACTTTCTACACAAGCCTTGCCCTTCACATTATCATCGGAATCAAAATATAAATTAAAATCACTTGCAGAATCATTATAATACGCATTTTAACGAGCTGTCATACTGCATGGCGCAGTCATTTCTAAAAATCGTTCTTACACTTAAAAATACTTAATTTTACTTTTAAAGGAACTAGGGTTCTTCTAATTTAAAGCGTCATTTATAGAGCAATAGAGATACTTTTCATAGGATAAGTTAGTAGGTGCCTATTTTTATTAAAAATATGTGTAACTCATTTTGGAACAAATGTGGCTTGTTCCCTTGTCGCTATAAGATCACCAATTGCTTCAATGGTCAAAACTAATGTATAAACACAATCACCTCTCCAACTGAATTGAAACTGAACCAACAACTGAAGTGACCGTGTATTGATTTGTGTTTTCGGTATTCCGTTGAATAATGTACAAAATTGCTCTTATTTAATAAAATTTAAATTTAAAATTTAAAAATCTGATATATTTTCAATACAATTTAAAATATACACAGGATTGTGTATTATTTTGATTCAGTGTTCGTCAATGAAGAAGGAAATGAAGTGGCAGATAAAGCTTTGGATGTCGCCTTAACCTATTTAAAAAAGAACAGTAAACTTGGAATAAGCGTCGACTTAAAAAGAGTTGTTGGCAATAGAACCGATTCAACAGCGTTTTTGGATACACGTAAGTAAATTTAAATTTTTAATTACCTGTTTACTTCATTTTTGATATCGATATTTGACAAAGATTTTATCAATTTTTAATTAAAAAAGAGAATTATTAGGATAAATAAATCTGTTACCAATACTTAACCAACAGTTAATCTGAATTTTTATGTTTTTGAAAAAGCAAATAAAGTTCTTTAAGTAAAAAGAGGAAAATAAATAATTTGATATTTTTTTAAGACGATTGATGTGAAAGTCATATGAAGGGTACAGGGAAAAACCAAATATGTCATTTCTTTTCACAACTGAGTAAATTGAATTTTAATGTTCACAAAAAATTATTTTTATTTCAAAAAGGGTTTATAAACATTAGTTTACATAAAATAGAAGTTAACATTATTCTAAAGTGTTATAACTACAGTTTTTTTATTTACAAAACTAAAGTCGGCTTCATTGCAAAAAATCTGAATTACTTACGGTTTTACAGGAACAAAAGCAGCAATATCACATAAAACAGACAAAAACTAGCCGTTTTCTTTTTGAACTAAAAAAGAAAATTAATGTATTTTTGAATGGTTGAAGGTTCTGGAAAAATATCACTGCTTTTGGACTGCAAAACCGCTTAAGACTCATTAATTAAATGAAAGAAATTTTAGAAATTCAGAGAAATTTAGAAGTTCATTAAAGAAATGAACAGGTTGAATATCGATGTACTGGGTATCAATGAAGCCAGGTGGTCCAACTCAGGTTGTTTTTCAACAGACGAAGCCACAATATATTATTCCGGTAGCGAAAATAACCAACACACACACACACACGGCGTGGCACTAATAGTTAATACAAAATCTAACAGAGCGGTGGAATGCTGTTCCCCTATCTCAGAAAGGGTAATGGTACTGAAGATGGTGACATGTAGAGATGTAAAGAGATCGAAGACCTTCAAAATAAATATGATGTGGTTAACCTACACAAGAAAGTTAAAGAAAGGTACAGGTAAATGGAATTCCCATTAACAACATTAGATATGCGGATGACATTGTGATCTTAGCCGAAAATATTGAAGACCTATTCAGAGACTGGTGACCAGAATAGCGGAGTATGGAAAAGAGTACGGTCTAACAATGATTAACTCCACAAATAATTACATTCAGGAGATCAAAATCAGAATAAAAAAGGCTAGAGCAAATTTCAACAAAATGAGAAGAGTGCTATGTACAAGGGATTTAAAATTGGAACTAAGAGTTAGGTTGGCGAGGTGCTACATTTATTCAACTTTGTTTTATGGAATGGAATCTTGTACCTTGAATGCGACATCAATAAAAAAACTGGAAGCATTCGAGCTGTGGGTGTATAGAAGAATTCTGAAAATATCGTGGACAGAACACGTCACAAACAAAGAGATTCTGAGTAGGATGAATAAAAAAATAGAAATTTTAAATACAATTAAAACAAGAAAATTGGAATATCTCGGACATATTACACGTGGAGAGAAATACACCTTGCTTCAACTGATTATGCAGGGAAAGATCCAAGGAAAAAGAAGCATAGGGAGGCGTAGAATGTCACGGCTGCGCAACCTGAGAGAGTGGTAGGAATGTACATCAAATGAACTTTTCAGAGCATCCGTCTCAAAAGTCCGAACAGCTATGATGATTGCCGACGCGACGATTGAAGAAGAAGATGCATGCCCAACGTATCCCCGTGCATACGGGGCACGTAGTGGCAATTTTGACCCACTTCAACCAAAGTCATTACCTTAATATCTTCATATTCGGTTAGAGGTATAATCAATGCTCAATAAATAAAAGGCTTATATTTTGTTACTGCCTAAAAATTTAACGTCACCTTACACTCTACGAAATGCTGGTTAAACTGTTTACTTAAAGTACAGTCAACGAAAAATAAAAACCTACAATTTCAATGACTGAAGCAATTTGAACAAAAAAAAAAAAATAATAATACTAAAATGAATTAAAAAACCGTACAGTTAATTGCATCCAGTTCTGCTTATCGTTCTAGTGAAGTTAAACACTTGCTTATTATCATTTTTATTTTATTTTATTTATCATTTTTTTAACACAGTAAGCATAGGTACGATAATTTTGTCTAGGAGAGTACATTTCATATTTTATGTAAACTAACAATATTATTAAATTTGTTTATTTATCACGCAGAAAAAATTAAGTTACAATTTTTTTTTATTTTAGTATGCACAACTTACAACGAAATGTTAGAAGGCAAGACGCCTCCGCACTTGGTTTTGGACACTACTATGACAGGTCTAGGATCAGAAACAGTAAAATCTTTCACAGCAGCCTTAGCCTTGCCAACTGTAAGTGCTTCTTTTGGTCAAGTAGGCGATTTGAGACAATGGAGAAACATAGATGATAACGAGAAGAAGTATTTGGTACAGATAAGTCCTCCTGCTGATTTAATACCTGAAATCGTTCGGACTATTGTTTTAAATCAAAATATTACAAATGCCGCAATTCTCTTTGACCATTCTTTTGGTAAGTCAAAACTATTGATATCCTCACGTATAGCAAATGATATCACACATATAATGTATATTAATAAATATTATATATATATATATATATATATATATATATATATATATATATATATATATATATATATATATATATATATATATATATATATATATACACAGGGTGGTGAATCGTCAAACGGGCCATAGAAAACCCAGTGAAAAATTCTAAATTGTTGAATTTCTTCTTCCCTAATTATTTTGCACAAAAAGTCAAGAAAAACTATTTGTAGAGGACTGAAATATGTATCGGAAACAAATGTTAAAATTGTTCTACGAATTAAACGTATTCCAAAATTTTGCAAGAATATAATACATTTTTCAGGCCACCCCTTAAAGTCAGGCCACACGCTGTGCAAGAATGTGTATGACATGTTGCGTTTGGTCATATAATATTTGAATTGCCAAAATTTTAATGTTGTGATTTATTGTTTAAAAAACAATAAAGTTGATTAAAAATGTATTTAGTTCAGGAGAAAGTAGCAATAATAAAAATGTTTTATTCAGGCAATAGTGCGCGAATTGTCAGTTCTTTATTTAGCGTAAGATATCGCAATAAACCAATTCCAAGTCATTCAACAATTCAAAGGATTGTACCAAATTTTGAAAATTGAATTGTAGGACATTCTAAAATAAGTTCTCGGACCATTGCAGACCAGTTTCATATTCATAATTCCACGGTATTAAAAATTGTGAAAATGAATAATTTCCTTTCATATAAATTTCAATGTCATCAAGAACTAAGGGTACACGCAGTAGTTTCATTTGGTTCATTTATTGAGACAATTTTGACTTTATGCATGATAATACCAAATATCAATTAAATGCATATGAATTAAAAATCGTAACAAATTACTTAAGGGGAAATAGGAATAAATACTCTAGAATGGCCAACCTGGAGCCTTATCTGAATATTATCGAACATCTTTGGGATAAACTTTATCTAAGGGTTAGAAGTCAAACAGGCCAGCCAGAAAGAAGAAGAAGCTTCGTGAAAAAGTATGTTTTTATTTAAAATTTGTTCCTTTTCCTCCTAAATCGTATGCAACGGTTATTGATGTTTTAGGGCATTAGATTAGATTAGATTATGTGAGGTCGTTAAGGCCATGCGGCCTCACCGCACTTCGACCTATAGAGATCTTTTGTGCACACCTTAATCTAGTTAAACTCTAGAATGCCAATACTTCTGATGAAGTTGATTAGCTTCCTAGGTGACTTGTTTCCTATGTCAGAGGACGCCAGACTGACCTCTCCTAGGAATTTTAGTCTTTTGCAGAACAATGCTACGCAGTTGCATAGTATTTGTTCTGCCGTTTCTTTTTCATTGTGACAGAAACGACAGTTCTCACTATCTGATTTGCCTATCTTCTTGAGATGATATCTCAGAGGGAAGTGACCAGTGAGAAGGCCAGTGACCATTTTGATATCTTTTTTACTCATTTCGAGAAGGCGGTTTGTTGCATTAGGCGACACTTTTATGAGCCTTTTAGCTTGCCTTTGTCCTGGTGTGTTAGACCAATATGATCTTAGTTGATTGAGTTCCCAGGTACGGAGTTCCTCTCTGATGTGGCTTTTCGATAGTCTACAGAAGGGTTCCGGACCCTGGAATGGGGTATTAGCTCCTTCTTTTGCGAGGCTGTCAGCTTCCTCATTTCCTGCAATTCCCTTGTGACCTGGCACCCACATCACAGTTACATTGTTGCGTTCCGCCAGCTTCTTGAGAGATTGTTTACAGTCCCTAACCAACTTCGACTCACATGTAAATGACTTTAGAGCCTTTAAGGCGGCTTGGCTGTCTGATAAAATAAGGACTTTTGGACATTCTTAGGCACTTATGTCTATAGCATGTATTTCTGCTTGGAAGATAGTTGGGGCGTTTCCAAGAGATTTAGATAGCCTGAAATTGGGCCCAGTAACTCCCACTCCTGCCCTTTCATCTATCTTAGATCCATCCGTATACCATACGAGTGAACCTTCTTCCACTTTTGGTTCAATTTCTTCACCCATTTGGTGGTTTTTTATGACCACTTCAAAGGGTGTTTCAAAGTCGAATTTGACTGGCATAGCATCTGTCGGCATGTCCTTAGAATCCAATGGAATTTCTTCTAAGATTTTTCCAATATGACTATTCCAGGTGAGTTTTTGATCTAGGGTTACCCCCAGATATATTACTTCCTTGGAATAGTCTAATGTGATGCCATTCATAGTTGGAGCCTGTAAATTGTATTTACGTCTCCTAGTGAAAGGTATCAAAGTCGTTTTACTGGGGTTGACATTTAAGCCCTCTTTCGAGCACCAACTTTTAATTTCGTTAAGAGCAGTTTGCATGAGACTAGATATAGTCTGGTCATGCTTGCCTCTAATTGTAACAACTAGGTCATCTGCGTAATCTTGGGTTATAAAACCAGAATCATCAACTTAGTGAGAAGGTCATCCACAACCAAAGACCACAGCAGAGGCGATAATACTCCCCCTTGAGGGCACCCCTTTACCGCTGTCATAGTCACAGATTCTCCTCCAATACTGTTTTAGGGCATAATACCCGATATAAGACAATGTTGTTCAAGTTCACCCTTAATTTTTGTTGTTTGTAATTCGTTTTTTTGACCGAACTTTTCAGGGCAGCAGCCAACAGAGAATAGCCATGTTAGTGTCCAACATCCGTAACGGATAGGCACCATAAGAAGAAGAAGTAATTCGTTTCGATATTACGCTATTTTCTTTTGTAGCCTTCTAATTAAATAAATTATGCTAAAGAATCAAGCAGTAATGACCATTTTTTGTATTAAAAATAAAAAGATGTTGAGTATACAATGTAAAACAGTGCAAAAAACTTCTAATGAATTTTTATTTTTGGAAATTTATAGGGTGGCTACTTTTTTGCCGGTCAGTGTAGTTTCAGAACCTTGATTTACATTTATATTTATACAGTAGTATACAGTATTTACAGAAAATACCTAACTTAATGTCTTAATGTTATTGCAGTCTAGTAGCTCCTTCTACAGAAGCTTAATACACTAAAAGTCTATCAAGATACTATAAGAGCAGGTAATTGCGCCAAAAATCAATTGCCGACTATATTTTCAGAATACAAAAATCAAAACTGATGGTTTCAAATCACCACACAGCTGTATATTAAATCGTGGTACTAATTGTGGATTTTATCACGACTTAATTGAATTAAAAGTATGAATACTGCTTATATAAATACTATAGAAGAATCTGTAATTGTTTTGGTTTGGCATTATTATATGGGACTTAACCACAATTGATTGTAACGAGAAATAAATTTTACATATATATGTTTTGATCTTTCGATTTTGATCCAGAAAACGTTTTTACTTTTTTTAATTCATTCCTCGACTTTACTGTAAACATTTTTAAATTTCTGATTACAATTTCTAGAAATTTCTAATTTCTCATTGGTTTGACTAGAAGTTTTATCAATTTTACGGGACATTTCCCTGATTATTTTCATAAGTACTCATCTGCTGACTGGAATTTGACTGTCGTTATGTTGTCTCCATTCTCGATTAGATCGTTCTTGATCTTTTTAAAACTACTAGAATCTTCCGCTTGTCACGCAACTTCTTTACTATAAAATGTTTTAGCAACATCGTTGATCTAAGAGTCGCAAATTTTTAAAATAGGTCATACATAGTCTGTACCGAAAACCAAAAAAGAAATATTTTTTCAAAAAAGACAAGGTTTTTTTAACTTGGCTAAAGTGCTAATCTGACCCAAGAACCTTCCTCCTTTTTCCGGGCTTAGGACCGGCAACAAGATCATTGAGGTAGTATGTCAATGATCCTGTAGGCGAAGTTAAAAAACCTGGACTTACCGAGATACAAAACTACTTCGCTAAAATTAAAATTTTCAACAAAAATAAAATAATGCCTTTAAAAAATTAACTAAAAATTAACAGACTTTTATAAACCTGTCTATATGTTTAATTTATTCAATAGAACTATTTAATTGATATCACTTGAAAGATATCATTCATATACTAACCCGGCAACTGTGTTGTGGGGTGAAAATCACCCCATTATCATTAGCGCTTGTTAAAATAGTGGCAACATCGCCAGATTCATCTGGCGCCACGAGTACCTTCCCATAATATAACAGATCTTGTATTGCATCATAAATTTTAGTATATAAATAAGATTTGAACGAGTGGTGTTGCGTTCTTTGGACTTTTGGGTGATTTTAACCCCATCACACAGTTGAAGTGCAGTAATATTTAGTTTTTGGGTAATTTTAACCCCACAATACCGGTTAATTATTAACAGGTAAGTTCTTATACTAGCACAATTTATCTTTATTTTTTTAACAGAAACATAATGTAATTGGTAGGAATATTGAAAATTGATTAGATATTTTTAATTTCAGACATATAGAAATATGTGTAGTTGGGAGAAAGAACAAGAAGCTCTCTTGAAGCTTTGGCAGGATGAATTAACTGGATCAGAGTTAGGATCAGAAAGCGAATCTGAAAATGAAAGCCAGCAGGTTAGAATTCGTCCCAGTAAGGATGTTTTAGAAAACCAACTTCAGTCAGTGGAAAATTGTCAACCTGGAAGTTCTAATCAGAAAAATCAATCATCGTCGGAAGATTCCTCTCAAGACAACAATAAGTTTGAAGATAATAAAGTAAGGCAATCTCAGTTTTTTATCGGACGGGATGGGAAAACAAAATGGGCAAAGAACTGTCCTAATAAATCGGTTAGAACCCGACAAGAAAATTTAATAACTTTACTTCCCGGTGTTCGAAATAATGCAAAATATTGCAAGTTGTCCATTTCTTGCTGAGAATTATTCATGGATAATATTATTGGGGAAGATATTGTCCACTGCACTAATAAAAAAATCAGTTTAGTCGCTCAGAATTATAATGACCAACATAAATATATCACCAAGTCTACGGACGCAGAAGAAATTCGTGCAGTTTTCAGATTATTATCTCTATCAGGCATTTATAAAGCCAGCAGGTTAAATCTGGAGGATCTGTGGGCTACTGATGGAAGAGGAATTGACATTTTCAGGCTAACAATGTCCCTGCAAAGATTTATATTACTTTTAAAATACCTACGATTCGATAATATCGAAAATAGAGAAGAACGAAAAAGAGTAGATAAACTGGCAGCCATACGAGCTATTTTTGATCGATTTGTATCCAATTGTCAACAATATTTTATTCCTAGTTAATACTTGACGATCGATGAAAAATTAGAATCTTTTCGGGGACGTTGTTCGTTTCGGCAATATATCCCCAATAAGCCGTCCAAATATGGAATTAAAATATTTGCCTTAGTGGATGCCAAAACATTCTACATTTTAAATTTAGAGGTATATGTTGGCCCACAGCCTGAAGGACCTTTTCAATTTAGTAATAGACCGTTTGATGTAGTAAACAGGCTTGTAATTCCAATCCGTGGTATTAACCGCAACATTACATTCGACAACTGGTTTACCAGCATACCGCTAATGGAACATTTGCTAAATGAACATCGGTTAACATCTGTTGGAACTATTCGTAAAAACAAGAGGGAAATACCGACAATCTTGTTGAATTACAAAAACATAGCTGAAAACCACGCAATTTTCGGATTTAAAAAAGACATTTCTTTGGTGTCCTTTGTCCCGAAGAAAAATAAAATAGTGTTAGTAGCTTCTTCACTTCATCATGATACAGAATTTGACCACAAATCAAATAAACCTGAGATTATAGACTTTTATAATCACACAAAAGGTGGCGTAGATATGGTTGACGAAATGTCTGCGTTATATAATGTGTCTCGAAATAGTAAGCGATGGCCTCTAACAATTTTTTTTTTCACTGCTTAATAATGCAGGAATAAATAGTTATGTTATTTATCAACATAACAAGCCAACTGAAAAACTAAAACGCAGATTTTTTTTTAAAGAACTTGGTTTGGCACTAATTAAACCATATATTGAAAAAAGAGGTAACAATAAAAGAATACCATCAGACATAAGAGCCAAACTAAAAAGAAATGATGGCGGAGAGGACTCTCAAGGACCTCCAAACAAGAAGCAACGAACAACATCCAGATGTGGAGTGTGTCCCCGTGGAAAGGACAGAAAGTGCCAAAAAAAATGTGTGAAATGTGACATTTTTCTTTGTCTTGAACATTGTGTATATTTTTGTTCTAAATGTGCACATAATTGTTAATTATGCTATTTAAACAAAAGTTCCTAGTTACTTTTTATAAAATTTGTATTTTTTTTTATTCTATATCTTTAATAAAAATTTTGGTAACAAAAATTGTGGTAGTGGTTTAAATATAAACTAAATTTTAGTATATTTTTTAAATCGTTGAATTTTTAACGGAAATTTTTTAAATGATTTATCTTTGAAAAATATTATATAACAATATAACCATGATTTAAAATCTTAAGGTTGCATGTAAAAATAAAATATTTTCTCAATTTTATAAATAAAAAAAATGGGGTGATAATTACCCCAACACACAGTTCCTGTCAGAAAATTTCACCACACAGTCGCCGGGCTAAAACAGACAAATTCCTCAGTACTTCCTCAACACGCCAACGTATTAACATTATAAAGACTGATCTACAATATAAAAGATCGAAGTGAAATTAAACGCCTCTATAAAAATCGAAGAAAAAAAGTGTTGAAATTGCTAACTTGCGGCTGAATTAACTTCCAATATATTATATTAAACGTAACAGCGTGACTAAAACACAACGAATGGCAGCACAAAAGACATATTAAAGATATAAGGTAAAAGTAGAACTGAAAATGAACAAACAATAAAAGAAATTAACATATTTAGAAGACTTAGAATAAATTGGTAAAAATTCTAGAAAACTTTATTTTTTCCGGAAATGAAAGACACTACACAAAGAGCCGAGATAACTGATATTCCAAAAGAAAGATTCAATGTTTTCACCAGTCTTAGGTTTCTACTGAAACATTTAGGCGTCGAATGTCGCTGTGGCGACTGGCTTACCACTGAAGGTTTTTTCTAGAATACCATTTACCAGCGGTCTGTGAGCATCTATAGGGTCAGATTTTTAATCTAGATCACCAGGAGAGGACAGAATACCGAACGAAATCCTAAAACACGGAGGACCAGATCTGACCAAACAACTATTAAAACTGTAGCGTTATAACTGCTACATTGCCTGCTTTCTTTCTTATGTTAATATATTTCGTTAATTCTATTCTCCAATTTCCATATCTTCTGTCATAATTCATATTCTTCTATAAAAAAAAAAAAAAAAAAAAAAAAAAAAAAAAAACCACTAACAACGTTGGAGTGACAAATCGTTTCCCGTTGGGACCAATTTTTAACGTCATAACCCCTAATGTATCAATTGCAAAATTGCTACATTAGACGTTATACGAAACACTCCCTGGCTAGCTCACTCAGGACGTGAATATGACCTACTCTGGAGCAACACACGCAAACAAGTAAAAAGAAGAAACAATACACAGTTAAATTAACACATGTTTATTAAAATATTAAACAAAAAGGGCAGAAAAATACATGTTTAAATATATTGAATTTAAATAAAAATTATTTGACTTCTTGCTACAGTGTTACATTATAGTAAGGAAAAATGCTTGTCACCAAATCCTAGGTTTTATCCTGGTCTTTTCTGCTATGGTTGTTAGCAAGCCATGTTGTTAGTTGTGGATTTTCTTCATGACTTCTGTAAAAGTATAATAACCAATTGTTGTGTCGTCTCCTGAATTAGGAGTCAACCTCCGTGATACATTTCTCAGGTGCGGGTCAATTTATATTAACATCCAGAAGACCAACCGGCCTGAGAATGGCACTATCATTCCAATAGGAGAGTTGACTCCAGGGCAAGAAAATCCACAACTAACAACATGGCTTGCTAACAACCATAGCAGAAAAGACCAGGATAAAACCTAGGATTTGGTGACAAGCATTTTTCCTTACTATAATGTAACACTGTAGCAAGAAGTCAAATAATTTTTATTTAAATTCAATATATTTAAACATGTATTTTTCTGCCCTTTTTGTTTAATATTTTAATAAACATGTGTTAATTTAACTGTGTATTGTTTCTTCTTTTTACTTGTTTGCGTGTGTTGCTCCAGAGTAGGCCATATTCACGTCCTGAGTGAGCTAGCCAGGGAGTGTTTCGTATAACGTAAAACTAATCCAAAAAATAATAGAACAAAACAGAATTCCTCAAGAATAAAGATCAAGCATCCTAATACCTCTCTTCAAAAAGGGAGACAAATCGGACACGGAAAATTACAGAGGAATTAATTTATTAAACACAACACTAAAATTAACAACCACAGTGATAACAAATAAATTGAATGAAATTATAACACTAGCAGAAGAACAAGGTTTTAGGTCGGGAAGATCATGCAACGACGCTATACTTATAATGAGGTAAGTGCAAGAGAAATCATTAGAATACAACAAACCGGCATATTTATGTTTCGTGGACCTTACAAAGTCATTTGATCAGGTCAAATTAAAAGACGTTATCCACTTACTGTAGGCAAGAGATATATCTAGTAAAGGTAAAAGCAACAAAAAGAAAAAATGAGATGTTATGTTCACAGGCACACCCATCTACGATCTCCTTTACATATTAGTTGGCCCAATGTTAGATTGATAAGAAAATTAAATTTTAAAGAACAAAAATAAAAGCGCAGCGTAAATTTTAGAAGTTTTAATGCATCGAACACCATTTTTGAATTTCCTAATTATAAAAAATATTTTATAACGTAATGGAAACTATTGATTAAACAGAATAATAATAAATTTAAAAAAAAACGCCTAGTATATATACACTGAGTTACATCCCCTTTATTTTTAATGACATCCACAATTCTTCGAGGCATAGTTTTTACCAAGTTTTGACAAAATTCTAATGTAAACGAATCTCATATTTTTTGCAATTTTTCCTTCAATTCGTTGACGGACCTGGCAGGATGTTTTCTCAAAGCTTTTTTCATTTCGTGCCACAAGTCTCTATCGGGGACAAGTCGGGACTGTGAGAAACTCATTCCAGAAGTGGTATGTCATGGTCTTCAATCCATTTTAAACTCTTTATTGAGGTATACCAACCTGTGCCGTCTTGTTAGAAGACAAAATCTTTCGCTGATGTTAAACGGTGTTCCATGATCGGTAAAAGAGATTCTTCTTAACTATTCAAATATTTGTCCATGTTTACAATCCCATCGATAAAATGTAACATTACCACACCTTTAGACAACATGCTGCCCCAGATTTGACATTTCTCTTCAGACAGTCGGAATGGAAAGCTTGATTTTTCCTGCGAATGACGCGACTCCTACTGTCTCCAACATACACTTCAAATCTGGACTCATCAATCCATTGTATTGAATCCCATTGCGACTGAGTCCAATAATTATGCTCTTTTAACCAACTTAGTCTATGTTTCTTTTGTTGTAATGTTAAAAGTGGCTTTTCCTTAGCCTAAAATAAAATGAAATTTATTAAAAACAATTCGTACTAATTTTTCAACTGTAAAACTTACTCTGTAAGTACCAAATCCTAATTTGTGGGCCTCTCGGTGACATGTTGATCTAGAAACGTGTCTTCCAATAACGTCATTCCATGAAACGTCTAACTCCATATAATTTGTTCGTCGATTTTTCACTATAATGCGTCTTAATAACCTTCGATCTGCTTCGGTTATTTTACTTTTTCGTACATTTCTTGTTATTTGGTTCGGTTATTTTACTTTTTCGTACATTTCTAAGTTTTGTGACCACCGAACCTATAGTTTTGTATCTTCTGATTATATTTCTTACACTATAGCGTGACCATTGCAACATATTCGAGATTTTCGAATTGGATTTTCCAGAATTAAAAAATCTAATAATTATTGAACAAATTTTCTCATCGATAACTTAACCTCGATTCATTGTACAATCCACAAACGGCAAAAAGCTTTGCAATACTACTAAATACAGTTGACATTCTTCTTCTTCTTCTACCTCTTGGAGATCTTTCGATCTGTTTAATTCTGAAGCTGCCTCTGGTTAATTTCCTGGGAGGTAGATTTCCAACTATCCCTCCATATTTTAGATGGTCTTCCGGGAGGTCTTGAACCGGGAGCACCGGTCTTGAATCGGTCAGTTGACATTAACTGACAATATTATTGTTTTGATGTTATTTTTCCATAGTTACCTCTGGATTTAACGTAATTATGAAAAAATCAAGGCATGTTGAATTTATTTTTATTGTTGAAAATAAATAAAAAAACATAAGGGTAATGTTTTTAATAAATATTAATAAAAATGCCGTATTAATTAATATGGGAACTTATAAAAATATGCAGAGTATAATTTGTTTATGGTAATCGACTTAGACTGCAAATTCCATAGGTTGGCCAACTGATATGGGAAGGGGCTCGTATTGGCTAACAGATCCAAAACTAGACATCTGACTCAACTGACTTCTATGTCATAAAAGGCATTGTGACCAAATATACACACATAGCAGAAGCATGAAATATGAGCTTGGATCATTCCCTTGTTCTGCTTACCATCAGTAAGTTTATCATAAACAAAGGAAACTTACCACGACTAAAAAATAAAGACACATATTGGACTAGATTTCGATTACAACTAGAAAGAATTACTAACACTTTTGCTTATTAAACAACTCGAAGAATATTGGATAATGATGGATAACAAAATACCAATAACCTCCAACTTACACCATAATAAGTAACACCAACTATTATCCAAAGAACTAAAGGCAACAGTTATCCATAAGTAATAAGGAATAGGATAAAGAAAATTACGATAAAACTGGCACATGAGTAGAAATTCTACAGATAAAACTGTATTAAACAATGTTATACAGAGAGAATTCATAAGGAAGCATCTCGGTGAATTAACCGCTAAGAAAAGGACTGATTACTCCTTATGGAAAGCAACTAAACGGTTTAAAATTCCAATTACGCAGAATGCTTCTATAAGGAATAAAGACGGCTCATGACACACGAAATTACATGTATACCTATTCATCATCATCATTAGCATCATTCATCATTCATGTTCATCATTATTTAGGAGCACGTTTTTAGTTTTATGGTTCACTCTAATTTAGTTTTAAGCAACATCCTGTACAGTGTAAATAAATAAACAGTGTTAATAAATAAAATGGTGGGTTTAATTTCGCATTAATTTATCGTTACCAATAATTTTTTTTAATCTGTTTGTTAACTTTATTATGGTTTTTAAGCAATAATAATTTTTTAACAGTGATGGATCATAAATACAAATCGCTTCTTCAAAACGTAGCCACAAGACATATCATTACTCCGATAAAAGATGGCAACGAAGTTGTAGATCAGTTAAATCAACTTAGGAAATTAGATTTGCTGAACTATTTTATTTTGGCAAGTTTAAGTAACATTAAACGAGTCTTGGATGCTGCGGATACTCTTTCATTTTTTAACAGGTAACTTTAGGTTTTTTAAAATTAATCTATAAAATTGGTATCAACGAATAATTTAATACTGTATCAATATTTATTATTTTAATAATAATGTTTTCAATCGATTATTTTATTTGAGAAAGTTTGCCACTAGAATGTTTTCTATTTGGGTTCCTCTTTTTTTCTCATTATTTGTTAGCTGATAACTTATTTTAAGTGTTATTATTTCAACTCTTAGGTAAGACTATTCAATAAAAGTGCAACTAATAAATATTATTTTATTTGATTATTGGGGTATAGAATTTTATCAAAATAAAAATTACAATAGAAATGAAAGCATGGGAAGACAGCAGCAAGGAAACGGAGGAGATGTACCAAAACATGATCTACTTAACATACACAAAAAAGTTATGGAAATCAAGCGTCAATTCCCGCATAGTCATAGACACACAAGAAATAAAGAACTATGGAAAAACTATATTTTTGATCTTTTTGACAACATAAGTCACTCCTTTCGTTGCTGAAGTTGTTGCTACATATTGTAGTATTGATTTATATGTGATTTATGCTGGATCAAATGACCCCTTAAAAATGTCCCATGTGCTTATAGTCTCACACTATAAGGATTTTTTATCCAGGATTAGGGACGAGGAACACAACGTTGAAGGTGCAGATGACACATCAGAAAGACGGTTATAAATTACTATTATAATTCTCAATATTTGAGTTTATTTATAAGTTTTTCTGCTCCCACAGCTTTTCCAAAGTAGCGATTTTATTTTATTATCTTATTTTGGCGAAGTACTCTAATAAATTGAGAATAAAATAAAAAATTACGTTAAATGATGATTTATGTTTTAGAAAATTTGCGTGGCATGCAATAACCCAAGACGATGGTGAAATTAAATGTGTTTGCCGAAATGCCACAATATTGTTCGTCAAACCGTTACCGAACACTACGTATCAGGATAGACTAGGTACGATGCAGAGGACTTACCAATTAAATACGGAACCGATAATAGCTTCAGCATTTTATTTTGATCTATCTCTGCATTCCTTCATAGCGATTAAGTAAGTAATTTATAAACATTTCTTTTGTAATTTATATTCCTATTTATTCACGAATTATTTATTGCGATTAAAAAGAAAAAAAATCATAATAAAGAAAAGTAAAAAGCATACGTATGAAAAATTACTTTCTGAACTTGTATAATGCCTTTAATCTATGTTAGAACAGAGACCTTCTGTATATCCAAATGCTATCACAAATGTCATTTGTAAATTGTAAAATGTAGATAAATGAGGCGTTTGGTCTAGTAGATTTTTCTAGAAATTTTAACGCCTGTTGTCGAGCTTCTTTTAGGTTAATAATGGAGTGTCAATAGGTGTTATTCTTAAACTTTTTTGTGGCCGCTAAAAAGAGTAAACAGAGGCCCTATTTAGTAAATATATACAGACACATATATTAGATATGCGGATGATATACTCCTGATCTCCTCGGAACGACAAGAACTAGAATTAATGCTGAATGAACTTCATGAAGATCGAAGGTAGGAGAGGAGCCGGCCGCAAACAATTATCCTGGTTAAGGAATATTAAAGAATGGACAGGAATACACAATACAGGCGAGCTGTGTCACGCCGCCAAGAACAGAATTCTAGTAATGAGATAGTCGCCTACGCACTTTGGTGTATGGCATGTTAAGAAGAAGAAGAAGAACTTCATGAAAAATCACTGCAAAAAGGCCTAAAAATTAACTTCAACAAAACAAAAGTAATGACAAACACGGAAGACCAAGAGGCAATAAAAATACAAACAGAAAAAATAGAACAGGTAAATGAGTATATCTATCTAGGACAAGCAATCAGAGCTAACAGAGAAAATCAAACAGCCGAAATATCGAGACGAGTAAGAATGGGATGGGCAGCGTTCGGCAAACTTTCTTACGTTCTAAAAAATCAAACAATCCCTCTATACTTACGAAGTAAGGTATATAACTACTGTATAATACCGGTGCTCACCTACGGAGCACAGACATGGACATTTACACAGGCCAATTTGGATAGGATAAGGAAGGCACAAAGAGCGATGGAGAGACAAATGTTGGGTACATCACTTAAAAATAGAAAACGTAACCAGTGGATCAGAACCAGAACAAAGACATTAGACGCGATAGAACAAGCAGCAAAACTGAAATGGAAATGGGCTGGACACAATGAATGTCTCCAAGACGGACAATGGAACAATGTCATCGAAAAGTGGCGTCCATACAATGCAAAGAGATCAAGAGGCAGACCACAGATGAGGTGGAAAGATAACATCAGGAAACAAGGAGGCCCCACATGGCAGAGAACAGCTCAAGATAGGGAAAGATGGAGAGAACTGGGGGAGACCTACATCCAACAATGGAAGGATAGAGAATAGGTTAAAAAAAAATACAGACACAACCCTACTGGATGTAAAAAAAATATAGAGTCAATCAGGGGAAATGGAAACTAGGGGTACATGAAAACAGCTCAAAGTCCCCATTCAAACATCCCGCTTATTAATATCCAGTATGTTTGTTAGTTGTAGTGGCAACATTGCTCCTAACATTCTATAATATTTCATAATGGTGAACGTTTAATGCAAAGGTAAGCTAATTTAAATTATTTACTACGCTAATTTGACGAGCAAATCAAGCAAACGCAACAAACAACCTCTTTTTCATTATTAAATATGTCTATATCTTATCTTAATCTTAATCTTATCGAATCTTAATGGGACCATGGTAAAGAAATTATCTGTTTACATGTTGTTTTTAGGATTAGGTAAATAATATTGTTCAGGTGGGAACTAAGAAGTGTTTCCATTTACCCCATCCAAATAATACGTTCGGGGTAAATGGAAACGCATGGTTGGGTGAAAGAAAACATGTTTCCTTTTACCCCAAACAATTTGTTGTATATCTAAAATCTTTCAGATGCCATAAACCTATATTAAGAAGAGACCGGCGCGGCCATATTCAGCAGAAGACTTACAAAAAGCAGTGGCTGACGTTTCAACCAATAATTTAACAATCGGCAAGCTTCTGCTCTTTACGGAATACCAATTTCTAACATCTTCAATAGAATAAAAGATCGTAAAATTGCCGAAGGAAAACTAGGTGGTGGAAGAAATCCTATTCTGACACCCGAAGTGAAACACGATATTGTTTAATGTCTCATGGAACGATCGAAAATGGGCTATCCTTGTTTGAAAGAAAAATTGCTTTAATTAGTGCAGAGATACGTGTTACAAAATCAAATAAAAACGAGCTTTAAGGATGGAAAACTTGGACACGATTGGTATATTGGGTTTATGCCCAGCCATCCTAGGCTAACCTTAAAGAAAGCTGAACATCTCTAAAAGTCAAGAATGTTAGCAAGAAACACAGAGGTAGTTTATGATTTCTTTGACAAACTGGAGGAAATAGTTTCATCTTACAATATCCTACCATCATTAATATGTAATGCTGATGTATCTGGATTTAGTGCGGATCCTTCAAAAGTACGTGGCATAGGCATCGAAGGAAATACCTTGAGTCACGTTAGTGGAATGAATCTTTTTCAAGATGAATCCGACCATTCTAAGTTTGTCAATTCAGACACCCAACAGAGTTCAGATGATTTTACAAGAGAATACGAAAGCTGAAGCTGAAAATCTTGAGAGCTCGGATGAAACAGAGATGAACATGCCACTTGCAAAACTGCGTGAAAAAATACAAGTCAAAGTTGGAGACTTTGTAATTGTGAACTTTATTTACAATCTCGGCACGAAAAAACAAATCCAGAAGAATTTTGTTGCCGAAGTAGTGGACTTAATATACGGCATAACATATCGGCAATTTTTTTTAGAAAATCCAGTAAAATTACTGACACCTATGTACATATTTCCGTGGGTAGAAGATAAGCAAATGATTAATTTTGAATAAATGTTAGCTATAATAGAACCGTCAAATATTATGCATGGTTGATATGTTTCCCCCAATAGAGTACCGTTGTTGCTAGGGAATTATTTTCATTGGAAATTTTATTTTATTGGAAATTTTTGTGTAAAGATTACTCAAGAATGTACTAAGAATTTTTCCAGTTACCTCTCAGTAAGTGTAGCTGATATTTGTTGTAAATAACATATTGTTTTCGTTTACTCCAATATTACGGGTAAATGGAAACATTCATGGGGTAAATGGAAGTACTCTAAAAAAATCTTAAGTCTGACTTTAAGAAAAAGGATTATGTCTTTTTGTATATATTCTGACAAACTAAGCTCAGAAGTAACAGCCATATACAGGAGAACTTAAAATTTTCATTTATACTTTTTCTAGATAATTTTAAAGTAAAGTCTGCAAAAATCGTTGTCAGTTCCTTCGACTGACCCTATTATGATAGTTTTGAAATAAAAAGAAATATACACACGGGTTATACTTATACAAAACCTATACTATAGCCGAAGAGCACACATAAAAATAGACAACATAACATCGAAAAACATTAAAATTGAATAGGGTGTGACGCAAAGATGTATTCTTTAACCCGCACTATTTTTAATTCGTCGCACAAATACACTTCTATTAACAGTTATAGAGAGAACTGAAATTTCCTAAAATCGCCTAGAATCATCCTAATAAGTTTTAGATATTTTTCAACAGCCTGCTTCAGCTAACAGTCTATTATAGTGTTTGTTTTAATTCATTTTCTATATTTCCTACTAATCCCACATTTTCAGCATACATATTACTCTCAAAGGATGTCACCTTATAATATTTCTTTTATCAGATAAAAATTACAGATAAAAAATAAGGATTAAATACTAAACTCTGTCTCTCCTACTCTCATTATAGTTTTAGTTGTTATTCCACACACATTTCTCTCATAATCTTCACATATCCACCGGAAGTTTCCTCCATATTCAGAGTTCACGACACAATCTTTTGTACTCTATCGTATATTTCCCATCATAATAGTCCCCAACTACGCAACGAAGTCCTTAATTTATTACCTCAGTCAAGGAAGAAAAAAAGCTGAAAAAATCTTATAACAGATATTTCTAAAAGATATATGATGTGTAGTTGATGAAAAATCCGTGAAGACGTGCAGCTGATTTTGCTTTGTTTTTTTTTTAAACAATCTTACAAAGTGAAAAAAATATTTTTTGCGCATAAAACGCTTCTTATACATTATAGAGAAACATGATTTAAATAAAAGTCGTAGATCATAAAAAGTTCTTTATTTTGAGAGTGTCCAAATTGAAATACCAAAACAATTGACCGAGAAAGTTGTAAAAAACCCTTATTTTTGTAGTAATTTATAAATGTTATTAACTTTGTTTTTTGCATTATGACATGTAATATATCTACTCAAAATTGTGACAATTGATGAGTTATTAAAGTGTGCCAAATTTCAAACAGATCGACCACATAGTTTATAAGTTATTCAATTTGTTTCTCCCGGACAGCGATTATTTAAACAACTATACTTATCCAAACAGTCACGCTAGAGGTATTTTGTAACTCAGGGTAAATTAAAAAAACTTCAACATTTTATTAAATTTGATAATAAAAAACAGTTTAAAAAAAGGAGACTTTTTACCTTCTAAACATTTATATTAACTTAAATATTTTTTATGTCACATGATTTCAAGTGGGCTCAATGAAAAGCTGGTGAAAAATACACTTTCCAAGAAAAACAGAACCTTCTACAATTAATAACAAGAAACAAGCCGAGATATTGAACCGGACAGTTCTCCCCTCCACATTTCCGTGGCAGTATTTTACGAGTATCGTCACTTTATAACTTTTTACTTCTTCACTGCGTATACCATCTATAAGTTGGATAATAAAATTTAGATCTACATTTACAATCTGTTTAAGTTTCAAAAGGTTAATAAACAAATGAAATAAGGTTTTAAGAAAAAAATTCTTTCTTGTTTCCTATAGGTCACAGAAGGTTCTGTTTTTTTTTAAAGTGTGTTTTTCATCATATATTTTTTAAGCCCACTTACAAGCGTGTGACATAAAAAATGTCAAAATTATTATAAATGTTTAAAAGCTAAAGAGTCAGCTATTTTCAAACTGTTTTTTAATAACAAATTTAATAAAATCTTGAGGTTTTTTTAATATAGCTTAAAAATGAATCCTTAAAGAATCCATTACGATTTATGAAATACATGTAGAGTGACTACTTGAGCAACTACAATTGTCTAAATAATCGCTCACAGGAATAAACCAATTAAATAACTTATAAACTATTTGGTCGATCTGTTTAAAATTTAGAACACTTTAATAACTAATCAATTGCCATACTCTTGAGTAGTTATATTACATGTCATTATGTAAAAACCAAAGTTATTAACATTTATAAATTACTGCAAAAATAAGGGTTTTTGCAACCATCTTGATGAATTTTTTATGTATTTTAATTTGGAAACATTTGGAAAAACTTTTTAAGTTTGTAGGTAGTAACCATTTTTCTCTAAAATGTATAAGAACGTTTTGTAGGCAAAAAATATTTTTTTCACTTTTTAAGATTGTTAAAAAAAAACAAAGCAAAGTCAGCTGTACGTCTTCACAAATTGGTCACCAGATCGCTACGCAACTAAATACCTTTATTGTGGCAAAAGTTCCAGTACAAACAATCAATAGAAATCAAAATACATGAGAAGTAATTAACATTACACAAACCACACATAAAGGTAGAACACACTGCAAAGAAGAAAGGTAGAACATTTAAATCAACTATGCAAAACTAGAATTATAAAATACTAATAATTTAAATTATTTCTATTCTTTGTATATTTTATCTCATAACATTTAAAAATATTTATAAACCTTTATCCTCACAATTATTTTACAGGGAACTTATTGCTGATGGAGTTTGGAAAAATGCTGTGACAAATTATATAACGTGTGATGAATATAATGGTAACAACAGCCCAAAAAGAATTGGTTTGGATTTAAAAAAATATTTTAACAAGGTAAGTTCTTTCGTTGCTTCTTTCGTATCAGGTTCTGAGTATTAAAAACGGTTGATCATCCGGATGTGAACAGATATGTTAATAGCTAAAACGTACAAACAGGATTGGAGAGGTAAGGTGAACTTTTTAGGTTTGATGTTGACATTATTACAATAAATGAATGAATTGTAAAGAAAAGTATTTTAAAAGCGTGTAAAATATTTAATTCCTACCTGAAGTCTTGGAAGGACACGTGGAGATCGAATTGGGGGGAAACTATTAACAACATCAGATATGCAGATGATACAGCAATTACGGCTGAAAGTATCGAAGATCTTCAATTACTTATGGATCGAGTCACTAGAGAATGCTCCAATAACAGACTTGGCATAAATACATTAAAGACAAAGTTACTTGTGGTTAGTAAACAATGCCCTGTGCAACTACATATTAACAATGAGCCGATTCCAAAAGTAAACCATTTTAAATACCGTCAAATGGGGTGAAATTGATCATTCTAAAATTATTCATTCAAAAATATGATAGTAAATTGTAAAATTCAGTACATATTTTACACTAATATGATTCAACTAGATTTATATTAAATACTTCTCCATAAAAAACATTTTTTTATTAAGATTTTGATTTAAAACTGCAAACCAATGGATGAACAATTTCATACTCTAAATGGGGCGAAATTGATCATCTCTTCTTAAGTGAATGAAAATAGCATAATATGTAATGCCGGCCGATCATGTTCACCCCACGTTATAAATATTTTTCAAAAAACGTAAGCATTCCGACAATGTATACTGCGGCAAAATTGATCATTGTAATTTAAATCACAATTTGCTTTTCCACAGATTTATTTTATTCACACAAAAAACAAAAATATGCTAACACGCCCTAAATTAGGTTTCACAAACAAAAGTTATCAATGATATTGAAAAAACTAAAAAAAAAGAGCCATATTCCTTAAAAACTTATATTTTCTAAAAATTGTAATCGTATGAAACAGGTCATGAAAAGTAAACTTTAATAGGCTTAAACCAAAGAATGACAAAGTTGGGCTAGTACTGTAATGTAGAACACCAAAAAAACATAATTTTAAACGTCTTTGAACATATGTATATTATTAAAAGTGAAACTGGAACGAAACCATGAAGTGGAGATATCCAGGAGTGGCTAGTATACCTGTTAAATACAAAGCACGTGGTGTTCGTGTGTATCAAGGTATAAAAAAATGCTTATTAAAAGCTTAAAACTTTTATTTTTAAGATCTTTTCGGAATTAAATCATTCCATCATCAGTTTACTAAAAGAGAGAGTAAAAGAGTAAAATTACCAATATTAAAAACACGTAAGTTAAAATTTAAATGTATAGAAAGAACACGTTGGTTTTTTACTACTTGCATACAAAGTTGTTAAAAACATTGTTTGGCCACAGAAAAACACGGGAAGGACATCAGTAACAAAAACAATCCTAATGGATTTACAAAGGTAAATGCAATAGACTGTTACTTTCACTGTTTCATAACTTCAATACCTAATAAAAACTAAAATGTAAGATGCCCCCATTTTTAGTTTTTATTAAGTACCGAAGTTAACAGTCGTATTGCATTTACCTTTGTAAATTCCATGATGATTGTTTTTGTTACTGATGTCCTTCCAGTGTTTTTCTGTGGCCAAACAATGTTTTTAACAACTTTTTATGTAAGTAGTAAAAAACCAACGTGTTCTTTCTATACATTTAAATTTTAACTTACGTGTTTTTAATATTGGTATTTTTACTCTCTCTTTTAGTAAACTGATGATGGAATGATTCAATTCCGAAAAGATCTTCTTTAAAATAAAAGTTTTAAGCTTTTAATATGCATTTTTTTATACCTTGATACACACGAACACCACGTGCTTTATATGTATATTAAGTTGTTGTAGCTATGTCTCCATTACATCAACCCTTTTTTTAAACCTACATGCTGTTTCTGTTGAATTAAGGAATTCAAGATAGGACAAAATGGCAATAATGTAATGTCACTCACTTCAACCGAAAATTTATCATGTTCTACCAGTTTGAAGGCATTCTTTACTTCATGCGTAGATTTATATTCTACGTCTAGGTCGTTTTCATTGGCTTTTTGAATTTTAGCAACATAGCGATAGTATTGCTTCTTTCTTCTTCCTCTCAATACCTTTACTAACAGAAAAAACTATTTCTTTGTCATCTTTGTTATAGGAAAAATATTCGATCCCATTATTATTGTCAGACTCATTCAAATTAGACGTTTCTCTTTATGTTTCGTTATCACTTGGTAGCTCTTCTTCAATGTTCTTTCAGTTTCTTGAGGTTGCTGAGCTTCAACACTTTTTCCTGGCTAGACATTTAGTTTGGTTGGCTTAATATTTTGCCTGGATGGTGCAGCTGAATATCTTTTCTTCTTTAGATAATGTACCAAAAGGTTGTCGATTTGGCCCTCTATTTCTTCAACTTTTCTGGGTAACTTATTTAAAACTTTCTCAATGGAGAAAGGGTAAATTCCAGTGGCGTATATGGCATATAATAATAATTTTTCCATGTGCCGAAGGTTAGTGTTTAACAAGTTTGAAAAATCTTTCTTATCTATTGTGGTTAATGTGGGGTGACAGTTTTTCCAATCACTAAGAGTTTCCCCCCAAGCTATCTGAAAGGGACGGAAAAAACCGTCAAATTGTTGGGTCAAATTTGTTGAGTTTTTGACCAAAAATATAAAGACAATATAATTCGATTTTGTTCGCATAAATATATCACCTTATCGGTAAAATGTGAGAAAAGGTTATCTTCTATGATGATTTTTTTCCTTCAAGACGTTTTGCATGTGGTAAAAGGTCAAAGTAAACCAATCCGTAAATATCTGTGAATCTATCCATCCATGATGGGTGTGATTATATCGAGAACCTACAGAGCAGCATATGTCAGTATAGCAAGGTGATTCTTTTGGACCATTTTCGTTGAAATATTATTTTCTTATTTCCGGGGTTATCTTGTACATTGGTCTCGTCGTAATTAAATATGTTATTAGATAATATTTTTCTAATTCTCTACGCAGATTCTCGAAATAGGCAACTAAAATTTCTTTTGAAATGTTAGCTTTAGGTCTTTTAATATTGGTCGCCACTTTTTGGATAATTTCTTCTTTACGCCGTCTCAGTAATAAATATACCCAGTCAGTTCCAGGTGAATTGTTTTTGAAAAGAAGCACTTGTCGACCCTGGGCATCCAAAACCATTTTTACAAAATATTTTATATCTTGCAAGACAAGGTGAAATCTTCACTCGCCGCATATTACAGCACGCTGTATAATGGTTTTTTCTTCATTAGCGGAAAATACAGTCTGTTCACCATTTTTGTTTCATGTCGGCCATTATAACGGTTATTAAGGATTCCATAGGGAATTTTATATTCTTCAGCAGCGCAATGTAAGGACCATCCTTTTTCAAGAACTTTCTGAAGGGCATTTTTCACCCTATCTTCGTCAAAGTCCTTATATGGGCGAGCACCAATGTGAATTTTTAAATGTCCCACGTAAAATACGATACCCTAAAATAGCGTCTTTACATGTGTTGAATGTGTTGACTGAGAACATGTAACTATTAAGATAATTAGTTAAAATCGCACATTTTTTTGTAGTTTTCCTCAGACAACGGAAAGTTAGGAAGCTAAAGAAACATCAAAAATATAGCCATAATTAAAACAAGCTTTTTTCCATAAAAAAATATACTTACTTCAACTAAACAATCACAGGTTTCACGCTAGTGTTTACTAAGACAATTAAAATATTCAGAATCATTCGCAATTATCAATTTCGCCCCTTTGGATAAATTTCACCACATTTTACTGTACCTAGGATATTGGATAAACGAGACACTAAGTTCGGACGAAGAAATTAAAACTCGTATAGAAATTGCAAGAGGAGCATTTATGAATCTTATACCTATACTATGCAATTCTCAGCTAAACTTATAACTAAAAATCAAGTTCCTAAAATGTTATGTGTATCCTGTATTACTATATGGATGTGAAATCTTGATAATCATCAGCCGTTTTGAGTCCACTGCTGGACATAGGCCTCCCGTAAATAATTCCAATGCATTCAATCTTGAGCACCCTGAATCCAGTTGTGCTGAATGCGCTTGGTGTCATCTGACCACCTTATTGGAGGACGTTCTCGATTACGATAAGCATCGTGTCTAGTTCTCCATTCCAGAATTTTCTTCGTCCACCTTCCATCTTTTAATCTGGCAACATGCCCCGCCCAGTTCCATTTCAATGTTGTTATCCTTTGAACTGCGTCAGTAACACCAGTTTTTCTCCTAATTATTGTATTTTATACTCTGTCTCTGAGGAATATATTCAGCATTGACCTCTCCATCGCTGTCTGTGCCACTTGTATTTTATTGATTAATTTTCTGGTAAGGGTCAATGTTTCTGCTCTATACGTTAGAACTGGAAGTACACATTAATTGCAAACTTTCCAAGCACATGGAAATATCTGATCTAAAGGCTTCTCTCAGTTTTCTGTAACCCGCCCATGTCAGTCGGCGGGTTACGGAATTATCTCTTCCTAATTTATTTAATCTTGTGGCCCAGATATTTATAGCTATACACCTGTTCAATTTGCTTGTCGTTAGTTGAGATGTTTTTCGCCAGTACTAGGTTGGTCATATATTGTGTTTTCGAGAAATTAATTTTAAGTCCAACTCGTGTACACGAGCTCTGAAGGTCTTGAAGAAGATGGCAGGCATGATCTACCCGGTCTGCAATAAGGACTATGTCGTCTGCAAATCTCAAGTTATTCAGAAATTCCCCATTTATGTTGACTTCAATATTATTCCAATTATTGTTTCTTATAGCACTATGCAACAAAGCGGTGAATAGCTTAGAAGAGATGGTATCTCCTTGCCTAATACCCCTCTCGAAGGGAAATGTATTTGTGTTGCCATAATACATTCTAACTGTAGCTGTTGCGCTATTATATATATTCCGAAGAAGAGTTGTGTACCTATGATCAATACTGTACTCTACAAGAGCTCTTAACATGGAGCTATGCTGGACTGAGTCAAACGCTTTTTCAAAGTCTACAAATAATAATATTAATGGCTTGTTGTATCCTGTAACTTTCTCTATTAAGGATTTTATTACTTGTAGGTGGTCATTCGTAAATCCGGCCTGCTCTAATGGTTGGTGAAAATCCAGCTTAGGTTCCAGTCTGTTAGTAATTATTCTCACAAACAGCTTATATAAATGAGATAACAAGCTGATAGGTCTGTAGTTTCCAATTTCTGTTACATCTCCTTTTTTGTGCAATATTATCATAATGGCACTATTCCATTTGGTGTAACTACTTCGAAGAGGCAGGCATTATAAAGGGTTTTTAAAGCTGTTATGACGCATTCGCCTCCTAATTTTAGCATTTCACTTACAATGCCATCTTCTCCAGGTGATTTGCTGTTCTTCATACCTTGCAACGCTGATTCGATTTCCTCTGCGGTTATATATGGAAGTTCCTCTGATCTTTGATTTTGTATGGCTGGGATTTCCACCTCTGTAATGTGAGCATCTCGACGATATAATATTCTATAATTCTTCTTCTTTGTGTGCCGTGCTTGTATTCAAGCGTTGGCTATCGTCATATTGACAAGCTGATGAAATTATTCTCGGTCGGCAGCTAGATGAAACAGTTCCTCGACCGTTCGACCTGTCCATTGTCTAATGTTACGCAGCCAGGACAGTTGTTTTCTTCCGACCCAACGTTTTCCTTCGATTTTGCCCTGAATGATTAACCGGAGTAAGCGATATTTAGGTCCTCTCATTATATGACCGAAGTATTGGACCTTTCTCATTTTGATGATGTTGGTCAATGCTCGCTCTTTGTACACGGTCTCTAGCACACGTTCGTTAGATATGTGTGCTGTCCACGGGATTCTGAGCATGCGACGGTAACACCATAACTCAAACGCTTCTAATTTGTTAAGATTTTTTATTTTTGTTGTCCAGGTTTCACATCCATAGAACAAAGTGGACCAGACGTAGCACTTTAACACTCTTAGACGTGTGGTCAACGACAGACTTCTACTGCATAATACAGAACGCCAGTTTATAAAGTTTTTTTGAGCGAGTTCTATTCTGGTCGAAATTTCCTCGTCATTTTCAACCCTGCAGTCAATCCAGCTACCCAGATATCTAAAGTGTTCCACCCTTTCCAGGATTTTGTTATCCAATCTTAGTACTGAGCCTTCGATATTAATTTTTCCGACCACCATCCATTTTGTTTTTTTGCGTTGATTGTTAAGCCCTTTTCAGTGCATTCGTTGTTTACAGCATTCAACAGGGTTTGAAGATCTTCTAGACTCTCTGCCATTATTGCGGTGTCATCGGCGTATCTGATGTTGTTAATAATTTCACCACCGATCTTAACACCTTTGCGGCGATTATTTAACGCTATTTCAAAAACTGGTGCAGTGTAGGCATTAAACAACATCGGTGACATAACACATCCCTGTCTGACACCACGCTTAATAGAAACTTTAGCTGACTTTAGCTTTAGTGGACCTCTTGGTCCACCTTAACACAAGCGGTCTATTCTATAGTACTCTTCGATAATTTTCATAATTTCTTGTTGTTCATATACAGCATGTCCTTGTCTATTTTTTAGCTTATAAATGTTCCTGGTTCCTGTCTTTAACTTTCGTTTTAGAACCTTAAGGCTTTCCTTCCACTTCACTTCCATCCACTTTTAGTATCCAGCTTTCCATTTCATACAACAAAGTCGAAAACATATAGCATCTTAAGGCTCTTATCCTCAGATCCAGAGGAAGGTGTCGATTAACAAACATTGTTTTCATTTTTATAACTGTTATGTTGTTAATGTTGTTATGTTATGTATATGTTATGTATAACTGTTATGTTTTATAGCTGTTATGGCGCACTGTTATGAGCACTAAGGACGCCGCGAAACAAGCAGCTAAATTAAAATGGAAATGGGCTGGACACAACGAACGTCTCGAAGATGGTAGATGGAACAAAGAAGTCGGAAACTGGCGACCGTACGATGCGAAGAGACCAAGAGGAAGACCTCAAATGCGCTGGAGCGACGATATCAAAAGAGTCGCAGGACCAATGTGGAAACGCCTAGCACACAACAGGGATGAATGGCGAGAAATGGGAGAGGCCTTTATTCGACAATTCGGATAGAAAAAAGGGCTAAAAAAAAAATGGCGCACTGTTATGTTAACTTAATTCAAAATCATTAACAATCGACACGCAACATTTTCAAGATGTGCGCGTGTTTGTTTTTAAGCGTCATATTTCACATTTTAATTAACTACCAAACCTTTCACTCAATATATAAGGATATTTTGTGTGTGTGTGTGTGTGTGTGTGTGTGTGTGTGTGTGTGTGTGTGTGTGTGTGTGTGTGTGTGTGTGTGTGTGTGTGTGTGTGTGTGTGTGTGTGTGTGTGTGTGTGTGTGTGTGTGTGTGTGTGTGTGTGTGTGTGTGTGTGTGTGTGTGTGTGTGTGTGTGTGTGTGTGTGTGTGTGTGTATGTGTGTGTGTGTGTGTGAGAGAGAGAGATGGCATTAGACAAAAAATCTTTTTGTCACAGAAAAATAAGGATATTTTCTAACCGTTCATAGCTCGTTGTAAAGTTTATTAATTACACTAATACGGAATTTAATGACAACTAATTAATTTACATTTTAGGAAAATTCGGAAATATTTACTTACGGCCCTATTATTGTTGAGTCC
Source organism: Diabrotica undecimpunctata (assembly GCF_040954645.1). Lineage (NCBI taxonomy): Eukaryota > Metazoa > Arthropoda > Insecta > Coleoptera > Chrysomelidae > Diabrotica > Diabrotica undecimpunctata. The sequence goes on from NC_092806.1 coordinate 128,030,256, forward strand.
AATGGTATGAGTTTTATGGATTTCCAAATGGTACTATCATCTGTAGGAGTTAGAGAGGGAGCTTCAGATAAATCCATGTCTTTAGGAACTTGGAATGCAGGTTTCGATAACAATTTAACTCTCGTTGATCCAAGAGCCATGGTTAATTTAACGGCAGATGTTGTATATAGAATTGTAGTAGTTGAGGTAAGATAAGTTACACGTTTTTTATTTTTCAATTAGTTTATTTTAGAAATTTTAGAGTTAAAAATAGAGTTTGTTTAATTAAATTAGTTTAATAACGTTAAGGTTACGTCTTAACAACAAATTATACATTTATATAAAATCCCTAAACTTTACCTATACTCAAAAGTGCACCCAGAAAAAGTTACAAGGTGTAAAAGTTACAAAATAAAATCGAATTTTTAAATATTGCTCCAAAACAGTCTAAATCATTTCATAAAAATTTAATTTATATTACGTGGTAGCATGCCATGGCCAATAAATCCGAAGCAGCAAAAATATTTATTTATCGATTTTTTTAGATCTTTGGAGGGGTTCTCAAACCATTTTCCTTAAGTTTTTTGTTGTATAATATTGTATTAAAAACGAGACGTCAATGGAATGCAACTATTTTACAACTTCTTAGTATTTGTTTGAAAAATCATTAGTTTGACACGTTCTTCCATTGTGCCCTGTGGGATACTTTTCTTCGCCATTGCCTAATGTTCATGGTTTTAAGATCTTTCTCTACATCGTCTATCCACTTTTTACGGGACCTTCCTCTTGTCGTAGTTCCTTGAGGTTTCCATTTCTGAATTACTTTTACAGTTCGATTATCTGTCTTTTTTTTAAGTGACCAAGCCAGTTTAGTCTTTGTGACTTTACAAATCTAACGATATCTGCGCTCTGCATTAATTCATCCAGCTCATAGTTGGATGAATTTATAAATGCAAGTGTATGTGTTATGTCACCTTGTCTCATCTAGACTTTTTATTTTTGTTGCTTCCATAGTGTTTAGGGCTGACGTCTGTGTAGTTTGTATGTTTATGTAAAGTTTATTCCTTTTCTCACCAGGACAGCAGTTCCTCCTGAATTTGCTCTGTAGTCGTTCCTTTTTAAATAATGTAACCCTACTATATTAACCAAATATTTTTTAGCAACAACCATTTATCTTCAGAGATGAAACTGCCCCCAAACAGTTTAATGGCTATTGTATCGACCTGATAAATAAAATAGCAGAAATTTTAAATTTTGATTATGAGCTTATAGCTGTCGATAAATTTGGTACTATGGACGAAAACGGTAAATGGGATGGTATGGTTAAAGAGCTAATTGAAAAGAGAGCAGATGTAGCATTAGGTTCGATGTCAGTAATGGCGGAAAGGGAAAATGTTATTGATTTTACAGTACCGTATTATGATCTGGTAGGAATAACAATTTTAATGAAGTTACCTGAAACCCCAACAAGCTTATTCAAATTTTTGACAGTATTGGAAGACGATGTATGGTTATGTATATTAGCAGCATATTTTTTCACAAGGTAAGAATCATCATGTACTTTTCTATAAAATTATTCTTTATTATTCATTTATGTTTATTTCCAAGAGAGTAAACATTTCTTTCTGCTTAAGTTGGCAACCATATTCTTCTGGTACAAGTTTTTATAGAAGTCTTTATTTGTTAATCATTATTGTTATCACACGGCCTTTAGTATTAACTGTTAGACACATGTCTATTTTACACTATTTTACTCATATATTCCTTCCTATATATGCATGCAGTCTAGAGCTAGAACCCCACACTACTATGCGTGTAGCTCTTCTATCTAAGCGTTTATATTTCTAAAATATCTTCATCTTCCCAAGACTACTCTTGTAAAGTATAATTATTTTCTTTTAAACTGTGTAATAACAACACTTAAAGAAAGGTTTCATTTTCAAATTAATTCTTTATTTGCCGATATCTCAAAACATCAATTTTACACTTAGACCATTGTGCTTCTGAGCGACTCATATATTATGTAATAATATTCTCTGTCTTGAGTATATCCGGCTGTTAATGCTTCCTCGATGGCCCATAAATCCACACCATGAAAGGCTTTTTGTCACTAGCTTAGTGATACTTGCTAAGTAGGTAGGTAAGGTAAGTTTCTAGTATTATTAGTAGTATTTTAGGTTTTTTGTAAGTGTAAGCGTAACTAGCTCGCTGGGAAGGTTATATGGTCGTACATTGAAAAGAAGAATAGAAGAGGAGTATAAAGAAATTGAAGAACAAAGCGACTTCAGAGCAGGAAGATCGTGCGTGGACAACACATTTACCCTTCAACAAGTAATTGAAAAACGAACAGCTCGAAACCTCCCTACGCATCTGATATTTATAGATCTGGAGAAGGCTTATGATACAGTTCCTTTAAAACTCTTATTTAGTGTCTTGACGAAAACGGACCTTAGTAAAACATATCTAAAAGCAATACTGAACATCTATAAATGCCCTCAAAGCACTGTAAAAACAGGAAATACATTCTCAAGGGTATTTACAGTAAGGAAAGGCTTGAGACAAGGATGTTGTCTTTCCCCCACCCTATTCAAAATATATATCCAAGAAGCACTGCACCAGTGGAGACAAAAATGTGCGGGAATGGGGTTGAAGCTTAACAACCATTATCTGACAACGCTGTTCTTTGCAGATGATCAGGTACTAATTGCAAGCTGTGAAGAAGATGCAGATTATGTGCTTAGAAAGCTCAAAGATGAATACGAAAAATGGGGGATGAGTATGAATATGTCTAAACCAGAATATATGCGAATAGGCAGTGAAGACAAAGACCCGGATTTGGAAATTAGACAAATGAAAAGGTGCTACGAATACAAATATTTGGGAAGTATTATCTGCAGTAAAGGAACAACGGAACGAGATATAGACTATAGAGTACAACAAGGTAGGAAGAGTGTTCAAATTCTGAATTCGATACTTTGGTCCAACAAAGCTACTATGAGAACTAAAATGACTATTCACAAAGTAATTGTAGAGCCCATTCTTACATATGGAGCAGAATGTTGCCAAATAACAGTAAAAGAAAAGAAAAAAGTTGACACGGTTGAAATAGACTACCTGAGAAGAGCTTGCCGTATATCAAGAGTAGAACGTATACCTAATTCTGAAATTAGAAGAAAAACAGATAGAGTACATACAACTTCTGAAAGAATAGAAACTAGACAGTTAATACGGTATGGACACGTACAGAGGATGGACGAAAACAGATGGACAAAAAGAGCTATGGAATACAATCCAAGTAATAGAAGGAAACGAGGAAGACCAGCCAAGTCTTGGATACAAGGTGTTATGGAAACCATGAAAGACAGAGCCATTGATGAAGACACCTGGAGAGATAGAAAAAGATGGCGATCGAAATGCGGGAAGCGGCAGAAGCTGTAGGATCCCCGCTTATGTATATGTATTTCAGTTTTTCAAGTTCTTTAAATTTTTTATAACCATGTTTAGTTCTAATAATTAATTGAATTTTAGTTTCCTAATGTGGGTATTCGATCGATGGTCCCCATACAGCTATCAAAACAACCGCGAGAAGTACAAAGACGACGAAGAAAAGAGAGAATTTAACTTAAAGGAGTGCCTCTGGTTTTGCATGACATCGTTAACACCACAAGGAGGTGGAGAAGCACCAAAAAACTTATCGGGGAGATTAGTAGCCGCGACATGGTGGTTGTTTGGATTCATTATCATTGCTTCGTACACTGCTAATTTAGCTGCCTTCTTGACAGTATCACGATTGGACACTCCAATAGAATCTCTTGATGATCTCTCTAAACAATATAAAATTCAATATGCACCTTTGAACGGATCTGCTGTTCAGACGTATTTTGAAAGAATGGCTAATATTGAGGCAAGATTTTACGAGTAAGTATATAAATAAAATCTATTTAAATATAATATACATTTTCTTTTTTTCAATCCATAGTGTTGAATGATTATTCACATATATTTCTATTTTTTAAATAGGATTTGGAAAGATATGAGTCTCAACGACAGTTTGACAGAGGTGGAAAGATCAAAACTCGCTGTTTGGGACTACCCTGTAAGTGACAAATATACTAAAATGTGGCAAGCAATGAAAGAAGCTGGATTACCTAATACCTTGAACGAAGCTGTGGAAAGAGTGAGAAGTTCTAAGTCATCCAGTGAAGGATTCGCCTATCTTGGTGATGCTACTGATATAAGATACCTTGAAATCACGAATTGTGACCTTACTACTGTCGGTGAAGAATTTTCTAGAAAGCCATATGCAATTGGTGTTCAACAAGGATCACCATTAAAGGATCAATTTAACACAGCGTAAGTAAAATAAAGTGCCATTTTAAGCATTTCTTCACTTTAAGGAATGAGAAAATGTCCACAGGGTCTAAGTGTGGTGGGTAGGGGACAGGGATGAAGATATGTCCTTTATTTTTCAGAGCGCTGAATAACTCACAGAATTATGAAAATTTTTAGTGTTTAAATAACAAAGAAATCATTAAAATCGTAGACTAATTTTCGAAACCAAATTCAAGAATTCCACTTTAATCTGTGCCTTCTAAGAATTGCAAGGCAAAACAGACGTTGATAAAGATGTTAAGAGAGTCATGGGGAATCTTAATATTGCATTCCACAACATATCTCCTCAACTAAGCAAAATTCTTAGCGAATTGGTTTCTAGTACTCGTACAAAGTATATCGAAATAAAAAGGAAAAGACAGTTAAGATTTTATTTCACGTACAGGGAGCTTGCGCATCCGTTTATACGTATTTCGGCCCAATAATCAAATCAATCAAAAAGAAATCATTGTTTTATCACACCGCAGGTGCTAGATATGGTTAAAAAGTGGGTGATAAATTTTTTAAAGCCATTTTGTAGTCCACTAGCCTTTAATTTTACTAATTCCTTGTTCCACCAAGGCACATCTCTATCGATGGCTTTATTTTTGATAGGATAAGCTTCCTTAATATCGTATAATTCAACCAACATGAGGTGTTATAGATAATTTGTTATTGTATAAACACCAGTCTGTTTGTTTCGGTATACGAAAGGATTGGACTTGCTCACTCTCCACCTCAACCTCGAAACGTGGAATTCTGTGATCCGACATTAAAAGCCAATCAGAGACGTGCCAGTTCTGAATTATATTTGTAATAGTAAAGCTACTAGGTAGGGTGATACCTGATACCAGTACATCTTTATTAGTTACAGTGATACATATGGTTTAGTTACCTTTGTTATTAATATTGCAAGAAGACAAATATTCTAATAGTTGCTCACCTCGTTTGTTTGTGTCTGTGCTACCCCATACAATATTGTAGTGAGTTGCATTGTCCTCGACGCATCAAGGAATTTGGATATCGGTTAAAATACTTGGGAATTCCAAGGTTGGCCAAATCCAAATTTCTAATTGATTCGATGCAGGGAAATTCCACTTTCGCTACGTAAAACAAAGGATTTGTTTTACATAAAAGCAGGTAGATTTTCTCTCATCGATCAGTCGAGCTTGCCTCTTCTACTGTAGACCTAGTCGGTGCTATTATTGTTCCTACTAAGTTATTGCTTTATTTCTGATTTTTTTATATACCATTTTATTTTAGCATTATTGTATATTCAGACCTTTTCAGTTACTATAACAGATACTTGTCACGGTAACCGTTATTTTATACCAGTAGAAGTATTAAACCATTTTTGACAAGCAAAGATGGTCAACACCCGGTCTAATCCCGAGGACAGGAAGAAGTCCGCAGAGCCGGCGATGGGTCCTACAGGCCCAAATGCCCCCTCTCGGCAACAGCATCACGTCCAGTAATAATTTATTTTTGTTGCACTAACTGATGAGGTTTTTAACGTCTTCTGGCGGACGGTTATTTCTGATATCGAAAAAATAAACAGAGGCTATTATATTATAATATGTCTTTTATCTCATTAGGTGGAAGTTTCCATTTCCTTTATTGTTAAATCTTTAGCGATGACCTTTGGAACATAGGTTAAACAATTTTGAAATGAGTAGATGTGCTCTTGGTATATCAAGTATTTGTGAATAGACCAAATTACTTGAATTATTTGACAGCTCTTTAACACGTCTGTTTTAAGTTCAAGGCGCTTAAATTGATTTTATAGATTCTTAGGATCTTTCTTTGAACCTTTGTAATCCTTGCAATTATCTCTTCTTATTATCTTCTTATTTGGTGCTTTGATAGTGAAATTTGTGCTAGGTCTGCTTGAGATGCAAAAGTTGACCTAGGGTGGTCAGCGTAGCTTTTTTGTGGTAACATTATTACCTGAGCAAATTTGTAGTTGATCTTATAGCCATGTTTCTTTAGAGCTTCTGTAGATATAGGATTCAGTTCTATCAGGGCATTGGTCTACTTTTCGTAAAGTTCTCTAGTTCTTAGTATCAATATCATCATTATGTGCCTCTCGAGAATCTTGATTGTTGGATTATTCAGACTTACAGGAAGATAAGGTAGCGTCAACTGCGGCTTTATCATCATAAGTCAGTACCATCCAGTCTGGCCTGAGCTCTATTGCAATATTGAATATAGGCTTTAAATTTACTTTTGAATCTTTCTCCTCTATTTTGCCCAGAATCATCTCTTTTTATGGCTACATAGTATTCCTCTGAGAGAGAAGTCTACGAATAGTTCTGAGTCAATATTTGTATCCCTATGGCTTTTACCGCTTGTCTGCAAGACGACTCCGGTGATTATTTTAACGATTCCAACGCCTTTCTTCTTAAGCTGCGCTTTTAGGGTGTTTTGCTCAGAATGGAGCTTCTTCAATCCTTTGCCTTTCCCTTCAACCCATTTTAATTTTTGTGACTTCTAGATGGGCTTCCGGGCCTGCTGCCGAGGCTTATTTCCATCAATTCCTTGTTTCACACACTTAAACCTTCTCCTCGCTATGCCACTGAAGCTCACTCGTTTGGACCTCTTTCGGTACTTGTTGAGCTTCGTTAGAGTTTTTTGACTAGAGAAACTCCGATTTGTCTTTGGTAATATGGCTTGGAATTGATTTCAGTCGTGGTGAGATATTGAGAAATTATTATTGTTCTAAAGCTATTTTCTTATGGCATTTTAAAGTAATTACTATTTAAATGGGAATAAGCCACAATTAAAGGTTAAAGTAAGTCTATTGACGTTTCAATTTCCACTTCGAAAATCGTTCTCAAAATACAAACAACAGCAAAATATATTTGTTTGTATTATGAGAACGATTTCCGAAGAGGAAATTGAAACGTCAGTAAACTTACTTTAACCTCTAATTGTGGCTTATTCCCATTTAAATAGTAATTAATTGAGAAACTCAAATATTATAGATTCATAATTCATAGTCCTGAAGTAATATTTTACATTAAGTTATTGTTTTAATTAGAATTGTTTGCAATCAGAATCGGGGACACTTGCAGAAAATAATCCAAACGTGGCCTTGTTTACTATTTCCACAACAAAGCTGACTTACTGACCAATTCGTCATAGGTAGTATGATATAAACAGAGTAGATGAGGAATCCAAATATAATTAGTTCGTTAGTAAATCATAATAGGTAATTTATTCGAGATGTAATTATAGTTGTTGTAAGTAGGTATTTACTTATAACAACTCGTAAGTTGTTATTTTCTACTACGATTATTTTCCATTATACAGTTCTATATTTTCCTGGTATTTATGAATGAGACTACAATGTTTCTCTCGCTTGTCTGATAGGTTTAATTGTTCTTGGTAAATTTTTGTTTCATGAGAAGCTAGGGAATGGATGATCACTCCCGGTATTGTCCCGCATACCGGGAGAAGGCTAATAAAAACTAGGTGACGGCTGATACTCGGAGTCTTCATAGCAGTGACTGATCAACGTCTCAGTCCTGTAGAACAGTTTTAGCGCTGCGCCAAGCGCTCGGCGTGGACTGTTTCACTAATGACTTAAGAGGAATTTTTTCTGTGGTCCTCATCCTCTTGGTCGGCCAGTTAAGGTAAGTCCCCACATGCTTGTATACAGACTCGGTACTTCGTGTGTTTTAATATCGTAAAATTTGTTGTCTCTTAGTTATGTCAGTGTTTCTTGATCTTTTCCATTAAACGATTTTATATTTCATACGTAACCTTAGGCCTTTCGATAAGCTGCTAGGGTGATCCAAGGATCTTCCTTATTTATTTTTTTATTCTGATTTAGGATCAACAACAGTAGCCTTGCAATACTTAATCCACCAACAATTATAGTGACGGAGGTAGGGTCCACATACTTTTTTGGCAATTTAATTTGTCGTAGTAAGTTTTAGTAAGCGGCGAAAGATTTACATTCTCAAAACTTCTAATCTGTTGTTGTATTGTTATTCACAAAATTACATGTTAACAAATATTGTGTTTTATTTTTAATAATTCTTGCTTTAGTATTTTGCAGTTATTGAACAGAAGAGAACTAGAACGACTCAAAGAAAAATGGTGGAATAAACATCCAGAGAAGAAAGATTGCGAAAAAGTTGAGGATCAATCCGATGGTATCAGTATTCAGAATATTGGAGGAGTGTTTATTGTTATTTTTGTTGGCATTGGATTAGCTTGCATTACTCTAGCTTTCGAATATTGGTGGTACAAATACAGGTAAATAGAACGTCCAAAATAATAAAATTGATAATATAATAAAGTGGTTTAACACTAAAATTATATAAAGACATCTCACCGCCTGCACTATTTTTTTTTCAATCCTCCTTGTTTTGATGATGAAGCCGCCATCCTCCAACACCAATCTAATGGATATCATCCCTACGCCTCATCTCTTTCATTGCATTTTCCTTTCCTGAGTGATTTAACTTCTTTGAATCGGGCATTTATGTGCTTTATAACTCGACCAGCTTGCACTGTTGACTTTAGTCATAATATTCCACTCCCCATAAAGCTTACTGAGCTCCCCTTTTGATGTATATGCCATTGTTCTTAATCACTTACTGTCCCGTAGATTCTTCTTCATCACCTAGCAATTTTCGTGATGAAGAATACATTTCTGGACATAGGCCTCCATCATTTTTGCCCATTATGCTCTATCTTGAGCAGTTTTCATCCAATTTCTTGACATTTTCTTGAGATCGTCAGTCCAACGAGTAGGGGGTCTGCCTCTACTTCTTTTGTCTAACCTCGGCCTCCACTCAAGCAATCTCTTCGTCCACCTTTCATCACCGATTCGGGCGACGTATCCGGCCCAGTTCCATTTCAGTGTGGCAATTCGGGAAATTACATCCGTAACTCCTGTTCTTCGTGTTGTCTTCATTTCTAACTTGGTCACGAAGCGATATACTCAGCATTGACCTTTCCATTTTCCTCTGAGCTGTTTGCAGCGTTTTAAAAGTTGTAGTTGTCAATGTCAAAGTTTCGACACCATAGGTCATCACAGGCAACACACATTGGTCAAGTGTTCTACGTTTTAAGGAAATTGGTATATCGCTTTTAAATATGTCTTTAAAAGATGTCTTTAAAAGCGATATATAAAGTTTTCCATAAGTTGCCCATGCTAGGTTTATTCTTCTTCGTAGTTCGCATGTTTGGTTGTCTCTTGTGATCTTTATTTCGTGTCCAAGGTATATGTATTTTTCCACCAGCTCTACTTCGTTGTCTCCAATATTGATATTTTCGCTAGGTACTAGGTTTGCCATGAATTTTGTTTTGGAGATGTTTATTTTAAGACTCACAGTGGCACACACAACTGAAGTTGATATCTCCTTGAGGTTGTCCGAGCACAAAACTATGTCGTCTGCGAATTTCGAATTTGCTAATCTTTTACCTTCAATGTTCAGGCCTTTCTCTTCCCAGTTAAGTTTTTCACAAGCATATTATAGTACTGCGGTAAACAGTTTAGGCGATAAGGTATCACCCTGTCGGACTCCTCTGCCGATTGAGATATGATCCGTGTTTTTATGTAGTTTCACCGACATAGTTGCGTTTTTGTATTGTAAATTAACCTTGTATATCGGTAGTCAATGCGGCATGCTTGTAGTGCTTCCAGGATTTTGTCAAATTCTACCGTGTGAAAGGCTTTATGGAAATCTACAAAAGCCAGAACGAGTGGTCGACTGTATTCGATAGTCTTTTCTATTACCGTTTTAATGCTCTGTAGGTAATCATTTGTTCTAAATCCGGTACGAAATCCCGCTTGTTCTATTGGCTGGTAGAAATCAAGTTTTTTCTCAAGACGATTCGTTACTATTCTTGTAAGGAGTTTGTATATGTGACTAAGAAGTCTTATAGGTTTGTAGTTTTCCAATTCATAGGGATCTCCTATTTTGTACAATAGAATTACGTCAGCATTGTGCCATTTGTCGGGTATATTACCGTCCAAAAGGCACATGTTAAAGAGGTTTTTTTTTTGTTTTCTTTAGTAGGCAAGTGCCTCCGATTTTGATTCCGTCAGTAACTACACAATCTTTGCCTGGAGATTTGTTATTCTTAGCTTTTCTTAGAACTAGTTTTATTTCGTCTATTGTGATTTCCGGTAGTAGTTCTGATCTGAATCTGTTTTGACTTTTCAGTAGGGCATTTGTTAATTTGTGGCACATGTGACCACGGGTCTACTTACTTTAAACAGTACATAAACATTTAAAAATTTTAAATTTTGTTTAAAATTTATTTATTTTATGTTTCATTTTAAATATAATTTAAAATTTCTTTTTCAGAAAGGGTGGTAGAATTCTCGATGTTCAAGAAGCACCACCACCAAATAAAACAACAAATTTTGCGGGTGAGCTGCCATTTACCAAAACGAAGTCATTGGATAAACCGGGTGTTCAACCTAAAAATCCCATATTTCCAAGGAATAGGTTTTAAATCTATAAGATATTGTGTATTTGCACATTGAAATGCTGTTTTAAGCAGTTGTTTTTTGTACCACGTCAAGTTTTTTATGCACTTCGATTTTTATGAAAAATTGCAGTTTTATTTTACAGTGTAGCATTCTGGTGTTATAATCGTTGTGGCAATAAAGATGAGTGATATTATTTTCTGAACATTATACGTATTTTATTATTTGTTTTAATATAGCTACAAGTATTATATAAAATAGATATGTTAAAATAAAATTATAAGTCGGGAATAGAAGGACAAATGAATGGAGGAGCAGATACAACAATGAAATAGAGACTCTCTTCGGGAAAGGAAACATCGTAAGATACATAAAAGCCAATAAATTAAGATGGGCAGGCCACGTGGTACGGAGTGATGACGACAGACTGATTAGCAATGTGTTTTGGGAAAGACCAGATGGTAGAAGATCGACAGGAAGGCCTAGATAAAGGTGGAAAGACGCAGTCAGGGAAGACCTGGAGAAGATGGAAGTAAGGCCATGGGAAATAATAGCACAGGATCGGAATCAATGGAAGGCAATAGTAAACGCGGCAAAAACTCACGAAGAGTTGTAAAAGCCAATGATGATGATGAATAGAAGGACAAAATACCGAATCCACGGAATACTTATACAGAAGAAGAATATCAGAAAAGATTGCTGGGAATGAAGTATTAAGAAACGATACGATCAAGAAAAGCTGGGAAAAATTCAAAAATAACATAATTAATCCAGCAACAGAATCACTTGGAGAGACTAAAGTAACGAACGCCCCATGGTTTAGAGAGGAATACAGAACACAACAAATACAACATACATATAACTACTATAAACAAATCAGAAATGTTTACCGTCAGTAAAATACTGGCAGAGCTTCTCAAAAGGCATGAAACACAGTTTCTACAAAACACAGAAACAAATATGAAGAATGATCAGAGGACAAAGAAAAGAAATGAACAAACTAATAAAACGAAACGCATTCAGAAGGAAACATAAGCAGACTAACTTCGATCCTTATTTGCTAAAGGTGACGATAATGAACCATCAACATCGACGCCACCAATTGACGACAAATAAATAAATATTAAGGAGAAAGAGGTAAAGGGAGCATTAAGACCAGATCTGATCAAACAACTATTAAAACTAATCCAAAAAATAATAGAACAAAACAGAATACCACAAGAATGGAGATCAATCATTGTAATAGCTCTAAAACGACACAACAAAAGTAAAAGTAGAAGAAGAACTAACTGAACCAATTGATGCTGGCAATGTCCTCTATCCTCTATTGTTCAACCTGCCCATGGATAAAATAATAAAAAAAGTAAGAAATAAAAAAGGATACCAAATGGGAGAAAAACAACTTAAAATTTAAAATGTTAATTTCCCCAAAAAAGACAAACTGCATGGTTATAACGACAAATTTGGTAAGACGGAAATTGGAGCTGGAAGGTCAGATAATAGAGCAAGTGGTGGAGTTTAAATATCTAGGCATCACATCAAGCTACGAAAATCTCGAAGCAGAAATGGAAAATCAAATGAATATAGCAAACATATCCGCAGATTGCCTGAATGAAACTGAAATGAAAATATTAAGAAATAAATGAAAGACAGAAAAATACAAAATAGTCATCAGACCAATAATAACATGCGCTGCAGGAACACGACCTGATACAGAGGGGACAAAAAGGATGTTAGAAATAACATACGACGTACATGCAAGGTGGAGAACATCATGGACTGAGTAGGAAATAGACTAGTAGAATGGAACAATCATATAAGCCGAATGATAACAAACAGGGTAGTAAAGATGGCGAGGACAGTTCACCAATAGGAAGAGGAAGACCACGAAAACGATGGAAAAACAATTTACTAGGGGCACATTAAAAAACAGATAGTCATGTTTCTATAAAAAGAAGAAAAAAATTATCGCCGCTACTTGGTCGGGGACTGCTTATTCAATATATTCGCAGCTAACCACCATATCTGAAGTCTGTCCACTATCAGTCACCTGCGACTTTGCTGGTATCCTACAGCTCAAACTCAGCTGACTTTCTATTCGCCTTCGCTATTCGATTATATACATAGATACAATTCTTTGGGTGATATAAATTGTGTGTGATGGTAATTACTTTTCTTTTTTTATTAATACCAGTTTGTAAACATCCTTTGTGTAGTATGGTTATTTTAGCTTTCAGTTCTTCCCGCAATAATAATTTTTAGGTTTCTTAATAATAAAATAAAACAAAAATGTATTTCTATTTTGTTTACTTTATATACAAAACAGAGAACAATACTACCGAGTACTTAGTATATTTATGGTAAAAAAAGTATACATAAAATGGCTAATAAAAGTCTATGTACAAAGCATAAAATAAATAATAAAAGTGAAATCACATAAAAATACAAAGTTTAAATATTAAAAATAAAAACATCTTCATGGAGTTTAAGCCGAAAATGCTTGGGTTATTAAGAAGAATATTTTACAAAAATACAATACTTTTTTCTTATATCTAATGTCACTGATACGACTCTTTATAAATATATGGACACTGTTTAACATTATAGTAGTAGATTTATCAATAATAAAATAGCGACGTTTTTGAATTTTAAAATAATACGTGATCAATTGCTCAAAAAATATTTAAACATATTTCTGTATGTAATATTGGCCCAGATAGAATACTGACTTAGAATATCAGAGAGCAATGAACCGAATAATTCTAAAACAGGACTAAAATCACAGATGTAATAGAAGAAGTGAGCAAAATGAAATAGTGTTGAGTTACACGCATGGAAAGAACACAATTTGATAACAGATAGGTTCATACAGCTACACATTGGAGGCTCAGCAAACAAAAATAGATATATGGGCCCCAGAAAGGATAGCTAAATATCCGAACTACGTTAAGTAAACATTGGATACGAAAGCACATAGCAGAGATCAAAGGAAGAACTTATGTAAAAGCTATGTCCAAAGGTAGATGGGAATAGATTGAAAAGAGAAAAATGGAACTGATACAACAGAATGAACAATAGCAGGGTAAATAGAAATATATGATATAAATATTCGACGATTCCTAGAGTTAGCGTTGGAATCTGGGGAAAAGATTTCTTTCTTTTTAGCAAAATTAATAATGAAGATCTAAGAATTGTTCTTACAAATGCTGAAATTTTATAAGGCAGGACATAAGAAAAGAGTTATATTTAGAAGTATAATCATAATCACGGGTTTTTAAACATTGCATATATTGCTTCTAAATTTAATTTGGTACTATCGTTGAAAAGTTAGTTTGTGATCTATTTTTACACAATGAGTAATTTCTAATAAACAAATATGACAAGAGAAATTCTGTATCAAATACTGATTCTACACGATTAATATGACTTCGTATGATATAATATATATCGGAACTTGTTTTAACCCTCACAATACTGTGTGGTCACATATATCTAGATAAACGCGGCTCTAAAATGTATTGAGATGGAATAACTCAGTAGAGTACAGTTTTCGCTTAGGTATAACTTATAGAAAGTCATTATTTTCAGTCTCAGTCTACATCAAACACTGGCTGATTGTAGTTTGCGCACGTGTTCTTTGTATGGTGACGATATTTTTATTAGTTTCTTTCTTTTATTCTGTGGATTATTTGTGCCCACGAGATTACTGTAGTAGATTATACCAGAAAAAGGTAAGTCTTTTGTAGTTTCGCACCTGTATATAAACATCGATTTGATTCTTCCCGTATAGTTAGCCAAGATTTCGCTTACAAAAACACAGACACTATAAACCAGTTAAACGGTTGTTGATATAATGTTGCAAACAAAAGAGTGTTTATTCATACATTGTTATTAACAATGAAGCATAGAAAAATTAGTGCATTTAGTTAAATTTGCAGATCGCTTGAGTAATTATACACACACGCGTTGCCTCAATGTAAAAAACAACTCTTAAATCAACTGCCTTTTCTGAGAGATGATTTCAATCTGCCAAACAAAATAGTCGTTTGCGATAGCAGGTGCTATCATTTCATTGCTGCTATATCAAGTACCGTTTACTGGTATATCTTGATTTAGTTTTTAGATAAGTGGTTTGTGTGATTCATTCACTTACTTTTGGTAAAGCATTTGTCACGCGTATTTTAATTGGTATATATAATCTTGTGTATCTATGTTATTTTGTTTATTCTGTTTACTTGCTTTAAATATAGTTTATTTATAGCCCTCTTGCTTTTATTTTTCTATGGTAATATAAAAACCCCCAGCGGAATAGTTCTAGATTGACGATAGTCATTCTATTACCTTTCTGATGGCCTAAATTGTTATATAGAGGTTATCGTATGTGCGGAAAGCAACAAAGTCATTGTATTTTTTTGGAGTTTTTTATATGTGTGTGAAATAAACGCCTTCTGGGACTTATACATCCCAGCAGTAATGATTTGGAGAATATATTTCTCCCAGCGGTGTTTTCTTGAATAATATTATTTATTGCGTTTCAGGATAAATCTCGCTCTCACGCAAAAAGAATTGGAAGATACAGTCGAAGATTTATCTGATTTGGAGGTGACACAAGATCCTTTTTACGACAGTGATGACAGCGCCGATTCAGAATATAAAATGCTCTGATACCGGTTACGACTTCTCATTTAATGAACCTGAAGTTGAACAACTGAGCGAACTAGCTGAAGAGAAAGTATATAATCAAATTGAAGCTGAAGAAGGTAGTCATTCAATTGATGATTGACAGCAGCCACATATGTTAAAATGTTAACAACTTCGTCCCAAAGTATGTTATCCCCTCGCATGAAAAATCGACGCTTACAGATAAAATAAATAGAGATTCTTCTGTAATTAGCTGCTTCTACTTACTATTTCCGAAATGTTTTAAAATGCAAATAAATCACTATAAAGATCTGCGTTTGAAAATATTAGAAGAACCAAAGAAAAGGAATATTCAAGAAACATCTCCAGGTGAAATCTTCAAAGTTGTTTTAGGATGTGCCTCTATAATGTCCTGTAATTGTTTGCTGTCAATTCTCCTTTACTGGTCCAACCTCAAGTCTTTAGGCAATACAGCCATACAAGAAGCAATATCCAGGGTTCGGTTTTTTACTACTTATGTCTAAGTTATATTTCAATGAACCCGATAAACCAAATGATCCATTAGAAGTGTATTATATAGAAGTTCTTTCCTGATTGAAGAAAACTTTTCTAGTCGCGAGAAAAGACAGTACCTTTCATGACTAAATTCAAGGGAAGTTCTTCTCTAAAATTATACCTCCCCTTGAAACCGAGAGATAAAGTTATAGACCAGGTGCGGTAAAAAAACGAAACCAATAGATGACACACTTGGTCAGCGAGTTATACTAAAATTAATTGAAATAATAACAAGCACTAATGTAGTATTATATTTCGACCGCTTCTTTACATCTCCTTTACTGCTAAATACCATAAAATAGTCTTGTGTTGAAAAATTCACGTTAAACAGAAAAATAAGTATATTAAAATTTGGGGCCGCTCAGAAAGAGATAAATGCGAAATGCCTGAATACAAAGAGGGTATAACAGCTAGTGGATGGAAAGACACCAAATATGCACTAGTCGTGAGCAGCTATCATAATAGCACAACCAGATTAATAAAACGAAAGCTGAAAGATAGCAGTCTAAAATAAATTAGTTGTCCAGACGTGAAAAAAGGTTTTTTTGAATAACGACAGTCTTTAACAACTTTGTTATCGAGTTGGCAGAATCGCTAATTAGTGGATGTAGATCAAAATCATCGCACAAAAGAACAAGGAAATAAGGCCACATTTCAAAGAGAGTATAGTATTGCACTAATATTGGTAATCCTCTTCCAATGGAAAACGATGGGAGGAATAGATATGTTCATTGTAAAAACCTTCAAATTGAAGAAACAACAAAAATAATTTGTCGTAGTGCCAAATACTTCATGTTATACACAGAATGTTTTATTGTTCATAAAAATAAACTTTTTTCATTCATTCCATCATAGCGTTTCTTTATTACTGTTTACCCCATTATTCTTTACTACTGGGATAAATATGTCCCAGGACTTTTTCAAAGACTAGTTTATGCAAAAATTTAAAATTCAGAATTTATGTTTTTGAACTCCATATGACCAGAACTTATATATTTAAAATAGAAGATGTAATAAAATCCAAATGCCGTATTGAAAGGGTTAATTAACATCGTCTCTATTTTTAACATTGCTTACAGAATATCCGGTTTTCTTACGTCATAACAGAAATTCTTTAAGGCAGATGATCACGTACTAATATAATATCTACAGTAAAAAACAAGGCGCTGTGTTTCACCTAGTTTTCTGCTCGATTTAAGGCTTAGTAGATAAAATTGTACATTTAAAACAATATACGTTAACATTTGTATAAAACTGGTTTTCATATCATAAAACTAAAAGTAGTTGCTAATTTTCTTATGAACCAAAAATTTTGAAAGCTACATGACTTTTAACTCAGAATGTAGCGTCAGATCTACACGAGAAAAAGTAAGTAACTTCCTTAGCAATTTCATCATAAGTCAATAGTCTGTGATAGTTCTAACTTTTTCTTCAGTCCGCTTTTGTCCATCTCTAGTTCTACAGTTAAATTTTCAATTTCGGCTTCCAGCGCTCTGGTTCTTCTAAACATTTGAACGTAGTTCATCTGTAGCTGTCGTTGGTATCTGAGAACCTTTTCTTTTTCTTGTACCCAGATTCTTCTTTCATTTTCAAATTGCTTGGTTTTAGCCGATATTTCTGCTTTAAGATTTTCTATTTCATTTACGCTCTCTTCCTCTACATCAATATTTATTTTCTTGATTTCAATGTTATCGTTACAACCATCCTCGTTGATATAATTTGCTTTATTTCTTCCAGGTTCCACATGGGAATAATCTTTTAAACTCATATCTGAGAGTTCTTCTCTCAGTTCTTTAATTTCCGCCTTTAATTTTTCTGTTTCTTCATAATTTGAATTAACTTTCATGTTTTTTTCATAAACTGGTGATGGTGACACTTTTAGTTGTTCTATTTGCCTTTTAAGCTCCTCTATTTCTTCATCTTTGGAATTTGTTATTGAATGTAAATTTTCTAGTTCTTGATTTTTTTGTTCCAGTTGATGTCGAAGATCACGTTGGTCTGTTCGGAATAGGATAAACTCCTGGTTTTTATTAGTTTGATCAATCTGAAAAATAAAAAATATATATTTATAACAAATATACTATTACATTCTAGAAAGAGAAATGAGAAAACAAGAAATCTAGAAGAGAAGGGAAAATATTGAAAAAGTTGCAAATTACTTTATTCGGTTTAAATGCTCATGGTGGAACTACTGTCATCGTAAAAATATGTTAAGCAGTATTAACTACAGAGATCTCAAAAGGATCATACAGGCCCCACAAGTATCGCAGGAGAAGATAAAACAGGAACAATTAACTTATCAGCAGTTTACTGCCCACCCGAATTTCATAACAAGAAGGAACAATATGAACATTTTTCCAAACACTAGGTAATAGATTTGTAGCAGGCGGTGACTATAATGCAAAAAAAAAACAAAATGCAATCTGGGGCTTGCGACTAACAACAAAAAAAGGATGGGAGTTACTAACAGCGATCACAGGAAACCACATGAAATTTACATCTACCGAAAAACCTACGTATTGGTCGACGGACCCTAATAAAATGCCAGACCTTCTAGACTTTTACATATCAAATGGTATAAACACTAAGCTGTTCAAAATTGAATCAAACCTAGATGTCTTCTTCTTCTTCTCGTGCCACTCCTAGCGGAGATTGGAAATCATCATGGCCACTGCGACTTTGTTAGCAGCGCGCCTAAAAAGTTCAATCGAACTACACCCGAACCATTCACGTAGATTACGAAGCCACGATATTTTTCTTCTTCCCACACTTCTTTTGCCCTTAATTTTGCCCTGCATGATATTTCTTAAAAGTTCGTACTTTTCACCTCTCACAATGTGCCCCAAGTATTCCATCTTTCTAGTTTTTATCTCATTTAGAATTTCGCATCTTTTGTCTAGATGTGCCATCTGCTTATAGTCCAGTTATCTTAACTGTGTAGACGAACATACAACAAAAGCCTATACCTCCTAGGCTGTGCAACTATAACACCAGATGGAAAGAATTTCAGGAAAGAATTAACGCGGTAACAAACCAACAGGTATCATAAAAAACACCAGTCGAGGTGGAGAATGTTCCAAGGAAATTTACAAATAGTGTACAAAAATGTTGTTACCGATTAAAACATACAAAATTGTATGAGTATTGTATTGTACTATTATACATATTACACAAGATATGTAAAAAATCCTATAAATTAAATACCACCAATCAGAAACATCAATGGGCAAAAATAATGCATATAATGCCAAAGCATTTGGTGAACATTTAGCAAAAGTATTTCGAACACACAATTTTGTATCAAGCCCTACAGAAACTCAAGATATAGGAAGGGTCTTGGACGAGCCGATTCAAATGTAGCTGATAATAGAGAAATTTACACATAGAAAATTGAAATCTACCATCATGGAAAAAAACGACCTTAAAAAATCTGACGACAACCTTATAATGGGAGAAGTCTTACAAAAGCTAACCAATAAGGGCAAGAGTTTAATTCTGCATTTAATGCTGTTCTAAGACTAAGTTATTTTCCGCAATAATGAAAAGTAACGAAAGTCATAATGGTGCCAAAGTCAGGGAACAAACCTGAAGAATATACATTATATAGACCAATCAGTCTTTTGCCAATTCTATTCAAAATACTTGAGAACTTGTTGTAATAAAGACTTCAATCCACCCTAGAAAACAGATACTTCCTAGTTAGATATTAAGAGGAATGCACTGACTTGTACCCAGTTGAATCAGGTGTACACCAACGTAGTGTTCTTGGACATTATGCATACGGCATAATGTATGCAACATATGTAATATTAGCATCACATCAAAATGCAGAGACTGCTACGATAAAAAACCTACAAAATTGTCTCAAAAATATCGAACTTTGGCTAAATAAAAGGGAAATGAAAGCAAATGCAGCCAAATCCAAACACGTAATCTTCACAATCAAAAAGGGGTACCTGCTCATCGCATCGCTCCAACAAACTTTCTTCCTTTATTTCTCCCCTTCCTTTTACCCTATCAGGGTGTCGAATTTGGGCTAGCTATTTTAATTTCCATTCACTTATCTCTTCCATTCTTTTCTATTTCCTGCCATTATTTTCAATTCTGCGAGTAATTTTTGTTTAACTTTTTCCGCCTCAACTACTTGCTGTATCTTCCATTTTTTTCTTGGCCTGTCTCTTTTTTATTTTACTGAGTGGCATCCTCATCAGATGCCCATACCAGTTCATTTATCTCTTTGCTATTTTATTTATTATTGGTTCTTTGTTGGCCATTTTCCTAATAGTCTCATTGCTTAATCTATCCCATTTCGTCTTTCCAACTATCCTTCTTAGGTGTCTCATCTCCATTACATTTATCCTGCTCTTATGGTTTTCCAAAACTGTCCAGTTTTCACTTGCATAGAGCACAGTTGGTATCACTATTGTGTTATACATTTTTATTCTTGTCTCTCGTGTAAGTTTTCTTTTTCCCAGTATTGAGGCTGACGCATAGTATAACTTGTTTGATTTCTTTGCTCTATTTGTTACTTCCCAGTCTACTTTTCCGTCGTTAGTAATTATACTGCCCAGGTATTCGTAAGTTGTAACTATTTTTTCCAATAGAGTTTTTACGTTTTATCTTTATTTCATTATCTTCTTTGCCGCTGATTATCGTTATCTTACTGTTTTCCTCGTTAATTTCCATTTTAAATTTTTTTATTTGTTCTACCCATATATCCATTAGTTTCTGCATTTTATTCTCGGAATCTCCCATTAATACTATGTCGTCCGCATACATTAAGGACTCTATTGTTACCGGTTGTAATTAGTGGTATCCCATTATTGTCTGTAGTTGATTAGTTCTTATTCTAGTATTTCTTATCAATTCATTTATTACTATTAGAAATAGCAAAGAGCTGATACTATCTCCTTGTTTAAACCCTCTCTTCCAATTAAATTCTTCCAATCTTTCCCCTGTTATTTGTACTCTTTCTTTTACCTCTTTGTAAGTACTTTCTATAATTTTTATTAATGTACTTAGTACATTTATTTTCCTCAAGCATTTACCTATAATTTATCTTTCTATCATTTCAAATACTGCTCTTAAGTCTATAATTGCTAATACTAGTTCCCCCTCCCCCGTGTCTATGCTTCTTTCTATTAGGTTCCCAATGATGTTATTTGTTTGTCATCCTAATCTAAATGCCGCTTGTTCTTCCCTCAGTTCCATTTCTACTTCTTGTCTTAGTCTCTTCTATATTATTTTCGTGTCTATTTTAAAGCATACCAATGATAGACATATTGCTCCATAATTGTCGCAGTTTACATGTTCTCCTTTTTTGTATATTGGCACAATGATGTTGTTCTGACAATCTTTAAGGATTGTTTGTTTTTCCCACGTCTCTTTATATATTTTCCATAGCCAGTTTATTCCTTATTTTCTCATGTATTTTACCATTTTCGGTTCAATTTCATCATCTCCACCTGCCAGGCAGGAAATCCAGATTAAAAATAGAAAATAAACTTCTAATACACAAATCAATCTTAAGAGTCGGTATGGACATACGGAATAGAACTTTGCGATAAACACAAATGTAAAGCCATTGATCATGGTAATATGCTAGTGCGGGAGCTACACGAAACCACAGGTGAAGTGTGTCGCTTAAAACGATTTAAACCAACAGCCTTAAGTAATAGACTTAGTTAAATAATAATAATATGTTTAATAGTAATATAGTAAACTAATATTAAAGATATTTTCTCGCTGAAGAAAGTTCCTACATGCTCTGATGACCCCTGAGTGTGAAAAGTGTCTTGCCTATAAAATTCTCTATGAATGAATACTAATGATTATATGCTATTACGTGCCTAAATATTCCAAACCAAAGCCAAAAAACTCCCACATGTCCTTATCAATATTCGCCAAAAATTTTTTACTTATTGTGCCAATGCTAAGAACAGATTATAAAGTGGAGACAAAAAAAAAACATTATTCGTCTGGCCGCCCCAATAAAATCAGCTAAAAATGGGAAAGAAGGAATCACGATTAATTAAACCCGTTATTCTTCTGTAAATATAAGTTAAGCTATAATACTTACTTGAAGATCTTTGAGTTGACTTTTTAATAAAGAAATTTCGCCAGTTTTCTGGCACAATCCCCATTCAGTTTCTTCTAATCTTCCTTTTAAAACGGTGACTTCTTGACGCAATCTGTCACATTGCATATTAGATCTCTGAATATCAGAACACAACCTCTTCTTCTCTTGTTGCATTTGATACGTTTGCATCATTAACATTTGTTCTAATTTAAGTACTTTTTGGGAGCTGGCCCTGAGTCTATTTTCTTGGGCAGTTTTCAGTCTTTTCAGTTCTCTTTCCCAGACTTTCTCCTTCTCCTGGTATACTCTAAAACATAAAAGAACATTAAAATATAGAACAACATAATATATTGTCATACTTCTTCTTTCCCAACCAAAGAAAAATAAATAAAAAGATCCATCGAAATAAAATTTTAAGATATCATTATAAACAAAATGTATATAGTAATTTAAGATAAGATTTAGTGTAGACAAGAATAGAAATTTGTTTGGCAAACGACCTTTTCCGTTTCCAACAAAATTATCAAAAAACCCCTTTGTGTAGAATTAGACGACATTTTACCTATAAGTTAATCTTGTCATTGTTTGTGTATTAAATGACCATATACTAATCTTTGGAAACAGGTATAGATTGTGTATTAACAGACTGAGGATAGAAAAATCAATTTTTATTTATTCTTTCTCTGAAACAGTAATTTGGTCTTCCCAAATGATACACAGAATTTTTAGAACAAACATTAACAGTAGTAAACAAGATTTGAGCTTTTGATTGGATAGTCGTTTTTGAATGGTAATGAGGTTAGCCTGATTAGGAGACGGGGAGAGGCAGTTGTAATTTGGCCATCGAAGGAAACAGTCGTTTGTTAGAAGATAGGGTGTGGTTCGTGAGTTTGGATACCGGCATTGTGAAAAGAAGTGAATAGTTTTGCAGAAGGAGATAACAAGTAGATTAAAAGAGGTCCTTGTATCTACCGTGGGCATTTTGTGAAGTATATGTGAAAGTAGTTTTACGGCATCAAGTTGACAAAAGGAGGTCCTTGTGTCATAAATAAGTAGCTGAGTTTTTGGAGAAGTGAATCAGGTGTTTTTGTGTAGTCTGTTACACAGTTACACATTTCGTATAGCGCAAAGGAGAGAAAACAATATTAATACATTGTTTTCGTTCTTGGCCATCAAAATAGATGGCACCTTTGTAAGCTACTACTAGAGTGGGGAACAGGAGCGTTTGTTGGTCTCTCGTGCTTAATTTTGTATTCAGCCCTAGCGTCTGATAAGGACACGGGATGCCAAAATAACATCATAACGCTGTGTTGTTTACCAATTCAAACGCAGAGACTGACAAATCGTGCTCCTATTACTGTTTTAAAAACATCAAAGAGATATAAAGCTTTAGAACGTCCGATGTGGGGTTGTAAACCGGATTGAGACGAATTAACTACTTCTGGATTCTTTAAATATTTTCCAGAACTCTCTCGATTTTAATACATAGCTGTATAAGATTGTTTATTTTTAATGTAGGGGAGAGTGGTACACATTGACACATAGTACACAATAAAACACTGTTACTAACTAAATCAAATTTGCCTCCCCATTGCCGCTAGCGCTGCATCCATTTCTGCATTTGACATCCATAAAATAAACAACCTGTGTTTGTAATTTTCTAACGAACCTCACTCAATGGAAAATAGTAGGTGTTTCTAATTAAAACTCAGAGAACAATATAAACGCGACATATTCTTTGATGTTTTTAGATAAAAACAAATTCGCCTACTGTGTAGTGGCCTTTGTGCGAACATATGTCATGTACAAAATCAAGTCTTTGAGAAAAGTTTTTGAATTCTAATTTATATAATGTTGTTCTGAGTACTTAGTTACCCTAATATCAAGAGCAACGAAGAAGCAGGCCATTCAGCTATCTAAACAAGAAAACATGGTATGGACTTAGCTATACTACACAGCATACATGGGAAAACTGAAGTTTTTTTCTTGTATAAACTAAATTTATTATGAAATAACTGCACAAAATAGTTTCAAAACGAATGCTAGAGAAAGGGAACTTTGTACAGCACATTAATAGGGAACCATTAAGTGGTCTTAAAACACAGAATTTTAAGCAAAAAGATATATTTCAACCATATGTAGAATGTATAGTTTACATTGTTGTCCCATTAAAGATGTAAATATAATAGAAGTGGAAGAAAGCTGTGGAAAAGTGTGGATAATTAGATGTTCTTGGATGGCATTGGAAAAATTAAATACTAAATTATAAATTATAAAGTAGTCGAAATGTCATCACATGTAGATTATATTATATAATTTTCCTGTTCAAATAACTTTACAATTGGCAACAGGCAACCACATAACATAAAAATAATAAATAAGCACACACATAACATTTAATATTTTAAAATAGTCACAGAAAAGAATCACAAAAGAAAAGAAAAGTTACGAGATTTGGTGGTAGAGGAGAACCAAGCGGAAATCCATAAGGAAGAGAACATTTTTTATAGTTTTAAAGGTGCCATAAATTCTGAGAAATAGTAAAATGACTTTTCTTTTCTTTCTTTAAAATTTCTTTTAACAAAACCACCTTATTTGTGTCATCAAGTACATAAATTGAACTAAGATTATTATGTTAAGATTGTTCAGAAAAATATCATGTTTTCAGAAATTTAGACATATCAATAATGGTCGTACCGGATAAAAATTCAAAACTGTAGATTTTATTAAAAAATTGAACAGATAATATTTTCAAAATTTAATCTTACCTGAAAATGACTTGTTCGTTGTGTTCCATTGTTTGCCGTAAATACGCCAGTTCGGAATCTCGATCTCTAAGGGCTGCCTCCAGTTCCGAAATTCCCGAATCAGAAGGTGATGGGGTGAGATCCAACATACTGCTATGGTTTGAGGCTGATATTAGGCGGTAGGAAAGTTTGTTTCTAAAAGATGTATACATAAAAGGTATAAAACAACCTCAAATATATATTTTATAGGCTTAAAATCAATAAAAATTGTAATTTTATTAATGAACTATGATGTGGTATTTCAGATATCTGATGACCAAACAGGATTTATGCCTAACAAAGCAACAAGAGAGCAAATTTTAGATATTCGACAAATAATAAAAAATTCATATTAAATTAATGTTGAAACCTATTTATGCTTTGTCGATTACGAAAAGGCGTTCGATTGCGTGAAGTAAGGAACACTTACGTTAGAGATAGACGAATACAAAAAGAAAAAGATCTATTAACCACAACAAAAACAGCCAAAATCAAATACCTCGGTCACATCATGAGGAACAGCGAAAGATATGGATTACTGCAACTAATTTTACAAGAAAAAGTAGAAGGAAAGCGAGTACCAGAAAGGTGAAGGATGTCCGTATCCGATCTTTTCAGAGCAGCAGTATGCAAAATACAGATTGTCATGATGGTCACCAACATCCGAAACGGATAGGCACTACAAGAAGAAGAAGGAAGACTAAGGTTGATTTTGGTAAATATGGGGGTTCCATATGTACGTATATACCATAAGAAAACTGTATACTATATGAAAACTGTTTCGGAAAAGTAAAGGTCAACATGGTTATATAAAACAAGAAAACATTATCGATGAAAAAACATCTAAATTGGGAAAAAGGTGGTTTGGAAAAAGTTAACAGAAGGTACTCTTTCTTTAATTTGAGAAAAGCAATTATTACTGGTTGGAAAAGACTGTTGTTTAAAAGAATATCAAAGTAAAACTCTGGATGTTAAGAAACATCCTCTCTGGAATTGGAATGTTTGCAGTATCTTCGTATTTGAAGGTTTACTACAGCCTTATAGTTCTATTCCATATGCCCAAACTGGTATGAGTATAGCTTTGTACAGAAGCAGTTTATTATTTTCAAGAGATAACTGAGACCTTTTGTTAAATAGCCGGTTCATATTTTTTTGTTGAAGATCTAGTTGTTTTCGTTTAGTTATAATGTGCATTTTCCATATAAGTTTTTCATCCAGATGCAATCCCAAGTATTTGACAACTGGTTTTATGGGAATGGGTGTATTGTTAATAGAAACTTGTGGACATGTAGATTTTCTTATTGTAAAAGTAATTTGTACTGATTTGCTGGCATTAACATTGATCTTTCATCGCTTGATCTTTTTGTAATTGGTCTAAATGATTTTGTACTTTATGTGATGCTACATTAGGGTCGATATCCACTGCCAAGATTCCCGTGTCATCGGCAAAAGTAGCTAAGAAGGTATCATTGCAGGTTGGAACATCTGCTGTAAATATCAGATACCGAAATGGGCCCAGAACACTACCCTGAGGTACGCTACAACTAAGAGATAGTTGACATGGAGTTTCGAGAAACATTTTTATATTATCATCCTTATCATTACTAGTATCTGGTGCTGAGAATACCGTTGCAATGTGCTTTGCGAATACTGTTGTTTTTTCTGCGTTTGTGTGGGCCTAAGTCATATTTGTTGTTCTCAAAGGTGAATTTGTTATTGTCGGTCTTTTAATTTTTTGTAGCTTTCCATATAGAGTGGTCTTCATGTGCCAGGTTCGAAACATAAAACTGGAAAGAGTAGTTTTTTTCTTTATGTAATGTTTTTTATGTTTTTCTGCTACACGTGCTCTCATATAGGGATATTATGATTTTCTTTCACATTTTTTTTGGCTCTTTGGTGTTGGTTCCCATACCGTTGTTTGTAAAACTCTTGTTAAATAGTCTTCTGCTTTATTTACATCTTGGTTTTCTCAAGTAACATCAAGTTAGTTGTTTGTTTCATTTTAACTTCAATGGTGACAAAGTGCATTTCTCATCTGTGCTGTTAGTGTTTGAAGTTATTTCTTTAGTAGAGTTTTAGTTTGAGTTGTGATATGTCAGACACAGAATCAGAAAATGGAGCAACCATGTCCAAAAAAGAAAATATTGTGAATGAAGATAGCTACAAGCAGAATGTTATTCGAAAAGCTAGAGTGAAGAGTAAAGCGTATGAATAGTATTCTGGTAAGCAAGTAGAACAAAAAGTAAAACCAGCCAGTCTAACATACAAATGTTCTTTGGAATGTTTAGCAAATATACGCAACGAAGAACTAGAAAATAGCAAATATCAGGGGGCACATTTTTATTCTGTCGACAAAAATATGCTTAAGACACATGTCTGCAAACTCTGAAACCAAGAAGGTTAGTTGTAGGCCATGCAATTTAAAAATTAATAGTAATTTAAAAAAAGTATGCAAGAATGTATTTTTGCAAATACATGGTATAACTCTCAATAGGTTAGGGAGAATCTATAAAATCTTAGTCACTAACACAACTCCTAAAGATATGAGAAGTAAAGATCCACGATTACATCTCAAAATTTAAAGTACAAGAAACTCATTATACGGAAGTTCACAGGAAATGTTTAGATGCTAGACTTAACATAAAATTAATGTATGTAATGTTCATGAAGGATCATCTCATCTAGAAAATATTGTCAAATACAACGAATACTACACATATTTTCGGAAAAACTTTATGGTTTCGAAAATTTAAAACGTAAATTAAAAGACCTTTGAATGATAATGCCAAACGCTTAGCTGCTGGAGTACACACGAGTAGAGCAGAAAAATTGTACAGTGGTGTAAAAATGCGTTTAACGTTTGACCCATCCGTGCTCCGAGTGTACTTTCTTTTGCAAGTCGTTTTTTTCGTGAAGTGCAAGTTCATCGTCCCCCAGAGGAAATAGAACTACATAAACTGAGAACCTATAGAATTAACAACAGATATAGTAAAGAAAGCAATTTGAGAATTGAAAAATAGAAGAGCCAGTGGACCAGGAAATATCTCAGCGAAAACAATAAATTCAAGATCTGAAAAGTGGACGAGGATGATAACACACCTCTTTCATAAGAGAAATCATAAGAGCATTAAGCACAAAACGATAGCAGACAAGTAGGAAATATCATAACCACAGGGTAATTACAGTAACATCAAATTTCAGCAGATTATGTTTGAAGATAATTTAATTACATTAAAGCAAATAATAGAGACAAAAGTGAACACAGGAGGAAGCCTCCACCTAACCTTCTGAGGGGAGCCTTAACTGTGGGAAGCAATGGAAAGAACATAATATAAGTAATGCTTTAATAAACGCCACCAAGGAAATTTACAGAAATACAAAAATAAAAATACAATTGAAAAACAAAGTAATAAAAAAATTTACGCAAATAAGGTTGTTCTTTGTCCCTTACTTTATTCACTTAGACAGGGAATTACTTAGAGAAACTTGGCTAAGGGGATGTGCTGAAAAAGACAAACGTGAAGCAGGAGTCTAGAAAACGGACAGCGTCCTCAGACTCTTCTAAACTTATTGATGCAGAAACCGTTACTTCACACTTCATGCAAAATCTACAAGCAAAATTTACGTAGGCGGTCCGATAAGTACTTAGCCCCACCGCCCGATGGCCACACTATCTCAAGAGAAATCTACTATCGTGTAATACACTATCGTAGACGGCTAATGTCAAAATTTCAGCCGAATCGGACTCAGGGAACGGCGAAGGGAAATCGCGCAGAGATCTTTGCCAATTATCTAGTTTATGAAATAAACAATTCAATTATTCGGTGTAATATTTCTTAATTTTATTAATTTGTATTACTGCCAAATTAATTATCTGTATTAGATGAGTTCTGTACTCATCCCGGTCTTATTAAAGTTAATCAATTTCACTTCCAACAAAAATCTCAAGAACATAGAGTATCCTACTTTTTACTTGCAATAAAAGTAACTGAGTATAAAAGATCTTAATCTATTTTCAAACTTTCTACTTCTAACCAGAAATTTTATTTAACCTCAAGTGACATCAATTCATCAGTACTTGTTTTTCATTCGGTGCGGCGTGTATTTGCATAGATTTACAATTAAGATAACAAGTTTCTTTCTTGTCTTACAAGTTACCCATTGTGGAAATTGGCGTAAAATTGAAATACCCGTAATTAACTACACAGAGTTTACTAACGCAAGAAATCAAGATGTTTAATATATTAAAACGATCTATGATGACACTACTACAACAAATGATAATGTTTTACAAACAAAATGAAGGAACATCTACCAGCTAAGCAAATATCAAACTAGCAACTAAATATAAAAATGAATGTAAATGACGAAAATAGCTACAGAAATCTTAAAAATGGCAAAGATCTTAAATGATGCTTATTTGAAGATAAAAAATATCTTTTTTAGATTTTCTCTTATGTTCTTAGCTAAGGACATATGGAAAGAACTAAAAAATAAAATATATAAAATAGAAAACAAACCAATTACTAAAAGAAAAGGACGAATCATCACTGCCCTTTTTTGCAATTATTTTTAGTAAAGAGGATAATACAAAAACAATTTATGAAATTAGCGACATTTTTCACATGAAACTGACCATAACAGCTTTAAAAAAACCGAAATTGATTTCACAATGTAAATGATATCATATACAAGGCAGGAAAGGAGGAAAGGAAAAAAAACCAGGAGCAAAAGTTTGTGAAGACTATAGAACCATAAGCCTAATGAGCCATCTGCTGAAGCTGTTTTTAAAAGTCATCCACAAAAGAATTAACCAGAAATGCGAGGAACAAATTGCGCCTCATCAGTTTGGAATTGTGAACGCTGTTGGTACGAGGGAAACATTATTTAGCGTGCAGGTATTGTTTCAGACATGTAGAGATGCCAGCTGTGATGTTTTTGCATGCCTGATTGACTACAAGAAAGCTTTCGATAGAGTCAGGAATGACCAAATGATGGAAAAGCTGAAGAGGACGGGGATTGACGGAAGAGACCTAAAAATAATAGTTAACCTGTATTGGAATCAATCAGCGATACTCCGAATAGATGGAGAATATACAAATCAGGTCAAAATCTTAAAGGGAGTGACACAGGGGTGCATAATTTCACCACGATATTCAATCTGTACTCGGAGCACATTTTTAAGAGGCTCTAAAAGATATTGATCTCCTTCTTCTTCCTTCTTGTATCTAGGCTTTAAAGCCTGTTTCTTCTTTAATATTAGCCTCCTAAATTGTTTAAATTATTGCACCATATTTCTTTTGGTCTGCCAATACTTCTTTGTATATTTGGTGACTTATCTCGTGCTATTCGTACTATCCCATCCTCTGCCAATCTACTAATGTGTTCCTGTTTCCGTTTTATGTGTTCCTCTACTGCTGTTTTCGCTTCTCTCCCTATCCAACAGACTTTTCCCCGATATTCGTCGGAG
This sequence comes from Diabrotica undecimpunctata, assembly GCF_040954645.1. Lineage (NCBI taxonomy): Eukaryota > Metazoa > Arthropoda > Insecta > Coleoptera > Chrysomelidae > Diabrotica > Diabrotica undecimpunctata. The sequence goes on from NC_092806.1 coordinate 128,060,588, forward strand.
TATTTTCATCTCTGTTGTTTCTAGAAGTCGTCTCGTTTTAAATGTGTCAGGTCTTATCTCCTCTGTGTATGTTAATATAGGTTTAATTGTTGCTTTATAGATTCTTTTTGTGTGTCTTGTCTTAGGTGTTTGTTCTTCCAGATTGTGTCATTAAGAGATCCTGCCGCTTTACTTGCTTTTAAGCTTTGTTGTCGTACTTCGTCTTCAACATCACCTTAACTAGTTATATCTATTCCCAGATATCTAAACCTTGCTTCCTGCTTTATTATTTTTCCATCAATTTCGATTTTACATCGTAGTGGGTATTTATAGATGTTGTCATACATTTGGTTTTTTCTGCTAATATTATCATATTGTATTTCTTGCTGTTGTATTGAAGATGTGTGTTAATCTTTGGAGCTCGTCTTCGGTCTCAGCGGTTAATGCGGCGTCGTCTGCATAACATAATATTTGGATTTCTTTTTTCCCCATGACCTTTAAGTACTGTTTATAATATTTCGTCCATTATTATATTAAAGAGAAGTGGGCTTAACAAGTCACCCTGTCTGACACCACTGGTATACACTGTGTTAGTTTTCCATTTATCTTTGCTTGTATTCGATTATGGAAGTAGATCTTTTCGATGGTTTGTATAATATTGATTGATATGTTTCTTTTATACAGTAGCTGTAAGACGTCTTCGACTTGGATGCGATCGAAAGCCTTTGTCAGGTCTATAAAGCATATATATGCTGGTTTATTGTACTCAATGGCCTTTTCTGTAATTTGTCTTAGTACAAATACTGCGTCTACGCAGGATCTTCCGGATCTAAATCCTTGTTCATCTGATAAAGTCGTTAGTTTATTGATTTTTTTGGTTAAGACTTTTGTGGTAAGCTTAAGTGCGATGTTCAGTAGATTTATACCTCTATAATTGCTGGGGTCTTCTTTATCTCCATTCTTGAACATTGGTATCATTATGCTGTTTCTCCATGCGTCTGGTATCTTGCAGTGCAATATTAGCTCTTGTATAAGCTTTGTCATCTCTAGGGTTATACTTGCTTCTCCGTGTTTTAGAAGCTCGTTGGATATTCCGTCTGGTCGTGGTGCCTTTCTATTTTTGAGTAAATTTATGGCTATTTCTACTTCCTGAAAACTGATTTCTGTTTCGTGTCTAAATTCAGGTACGTTATTGTGTTGATTATTATTTTCCTTTCCTTTAAACAGTTCCGTTAGGTATCTTTCCCATTCGTTTGCTGGTATATTATTGTATTCCTTTAATTCTGTCATTTCTTTCAGTTGATTTCTTATGAATCTTCATATTTGTTTTTGTGTACCGTAGAAGTCGCTTTCCATTCTTTTTGTAAACTGATCCCAGTGCTCTTTAACACTGAAAATAATACTACCGCAGAGATAAACCTAGAAGAAGCTATTTTTGGCTCAATATCCTCCTTAAATCCACAATTATATTGAGAAATACAAAAATAAAACTCTACAAAACCATAATACACCCAGTCCTAACATATGGTTCAGAGACCTGGACGCTAACAAAAAGTAATGAAAACATGTTAGGATGTTTCGAAAGAAAAGTACTAACATTAATCTATGGAGCAGTGAATGACAATGGAGTGTGGAGAAGACGATACAATTTCGAACTTTATAGAATATACCAGGAACTAGATCCCAGGTTTCTTGATAGACCCACTGGTCAGAGAAGAAGAGGAAGACTCAGAACAAGGTTCCTTAATAAAGTCGATGAAGACATGAGAAATATGGGAATACGTGCTTGGCCGAGGAAGGCGATGGATAGGGACAATCGGAGAGAAATTCTTAAGGAATCTAGGACCCGCGCAGAGTTATAAATTCAAAATGATAATGATATTTACGTTTAAAAGTTGAAAGGTTGCGGCAGTTTTTGTAATTTTTAAAATAAGGACATAGAAATTTTATTTTATAAGTGGTATCCACACTGTATATATTATATTATTTCATAAAATATAAAATTTTGTAGTTTTGTGATTTAGTAATAAATATGTGCAGCATTTTATTCGTTTATCTACATATCTACATACTAGAAAAATAGTACTTACGGTCCGGAACTATCAGCATTAGACATTGGCGATTTTCTTACACTTTCTAAACTATCATAATTAACGAGTTTGTGACTGTGGGGTAATGAAGAGAGTGAACTCATCGCTAAGGGTGGAGAACAAGTCGAAGAAGGACACGAAGACCGTAACTTTCTATCTAGAGAGTAGTTGTTTACATTATTTGGTGGCCGTAAATCGCTGCTACCTAAAAAACAAAACGTTTTTATCAGTATCATTAATCACTTTCACAATTAACAGTAACGGTAACACCTTTAGTCTTTTTTCCAAATTTGTATACCTATCGTTAAATGGAATTACCCTGATTCGTTAAATATGAAAACGGTTGTTAATATGAATGAATTCCTAGATTTTATCAGTATATATAAAATGTACTTAAATTGAAAGAAAACACTTAAAAAATATTTAGAAACTCTTTAGCAATTAAATGCATGCATAGGTAATGTTAACTATTAAATAGACACTCATAAAAAATGAACTAAGTTGTGTATGTACTTTACATGAATAACACTCTTCGTTTAATAACGTTGGGAAGTTGCATGAATCTGCCTCCTTGTTATTTTATGTTTAAATGTGACTTTTAACCCTTGAGTAGTCGGGTGGGGCCTGTGAGACCAGCGACAATTTATTTCTAATGCCTCACTGCGTATTTTATGTCGGAGTGCGGAGTGCGCTGCGTTCGTCAGTACCTTTCCATTTACATGTGGAACAACAATGAACAACGGGGGTTGCATTAATTTATGATAGTTCGCTAGTTATTTGTACTTTTGGTCTGTCAGACTCTACCCGACTATTCGAGTAACTTTTATGAGTTCGACAAGTAAATTTAATTTCCTATTTTTTGTGAAGTATAACCTACATAGAGTAAGTATTTTAATTCCTATGGATATATACATATATATATATATATATATATATATATATATATATATATATATATATATATATATATATCCTCCTGAGACCTGACGTCCAATTAAATGGACATTTACGTTTTATATATTTCTTTTTGGAAAGAACTAAATTTACAGCGCCGAGTCCCACGGTCCATCGTAGTGTATATACAAGTGACCCTGACAACAGCGCGCCGTATTACTGTGACCACATTAAAACTTAGTTAACCTGTTAATCTCAAGTGACAAAAATGGCGGGCAGTTATAGAAAAACAATTGATGGTAAGTAGCTAATTTTATTAGATTATTAACCTAAATGTTGCTTAGTCTAATAACTTAGGATATTATAAATGCATTCATGTGATGTAGTTGTCTTATCAAACCATTTTTAAATTGTTTTTTATCTAAAACGGGGATGTCCTTTTTTATGGACGTCAGGTCCTTAGGCATACATAAAATATTATATTAGACTTTTTTGTTTCAGCTGTGTTTGGTAATAAAAAATATTTAAGACCCGAAGTTGACATTGAAAGACTTCTTGAATGCCTGGAAAATTCAGATATAGACGTTTCAGATTCTGAAAACTCTGATGACGGCTTTGATCCAAATGAAGAATCGTATCAGCCTCAGCAATCAGATTCGGCCCAACATACAGATGATGAACAAGATACAGAAATGCCACCCGAAGATGAATTAGATAACGTGCCACTCAGTGAACGAAAAAAACGGAGAACCGAAATACATGGAAAAAAATGGGTGTTTTGTCCCTCAGCATATAGACTTTACTGGAATTGTCGATAAAGTCTACGAGAGGCAAAATTGGAAAGTTGAAAACTATGTCGGTATGTATTTTGATGATTCAGATTTTGAGAATATTTGGAATTGTACAAATATTAAATTTTTGCAAGAAAAAGGAAAACCTTTGAACGTTACTCTAACGGAGGTGAAAAAATTTTTTGGAATATCTATTCTAATGTCCTGTCTGAATTATTAGACAGGACAAATTAGAATGTTTTGGGCTAAGACAACAAAAGTCAACAGCATTGCACAAGCCATGACTAGTGATAGCTATTTTCAAATCAGGAGCAACTTAAAAGTAGTTATTGACGCTGATGTGCCTCAAGATCAAAGAAATGCTGACAAATTATTTAAGATCCGGCCTTTAGTTGACAGAATACGAAGAGGTTGCTTGACACTTCCAAGATACAATGAGGTTGCTGTGGACGAACAAATGATACCTTTTACGGGCGTGTGTAACATGAAACAATTTGTTCGAGGTAAACCTAACCCAGAAGGATTAAAAAATTTTGTCTGTGCCACTCCCAAAGGATTAATATTAGACTTCGATATTTATCAAGGGAAAAATACATTTCTGCAGAATGATGATGATGTTAAGAAGTTAGGTGTTGGTCCATCCGCAGTTATTAAGTTATCTACAACGTTATTAGAAGGAACACATGTGTTCATCGATAGATATTTCACCACCTTACCTTTACTTGAGTACATGTTAAACAAAAATATTTTTTTAAATGCTACAATAATGAGATCCAGAATACCCAAAGCAGTTCATGTAACATCGGATAAGGTGATAACTCGATTGGGTCGTGGTTCATCTGAGCAGGATGTAAGAGCTGATGGAAAAATTAACATAGTCCAATGGTATGATATGAAATCAGTTATGCTAGCGTCAACGTCATTGCAAATAGAACCTTCAGATGAATGTAAGCGGTGGTCAAAAAAGGACTCCCGATATATTGAGGTACCTAGACCAAACATTGTTAAAAAGTATAATGAATGCATGGGGGGAATAGATTTAATTGACAGGATGATAAGTTATTATAGAATGGGAGCTAGAAGTAAAAAGTGGACAGTCAAAACCATTTTTCACTTATTTGATCTTGCGATTGCCAATTCTTGGATTCTATACAGAGATGACCATAAGCAACTTGGTGATGCTAATAAAACCGTTATGAAGTTCCTGGAATTTAAAATAGCTGTTTCCGAGTTGCTCCTTAAAGACAACATTTCTGAAAATTCTGATTTTGGGAACACTTCAACATTAGTAACTAGAAACAGTTCCAATCCTAGACCATCACTTCAAACTTCTACTAAGAGAAAGATACAACACATTCCTGCAATGGCATCCGAGTTAAAAAATTCTGTTAGATGCAAGCTTCCAGGTTGCAAGGGTAAAACAAAAGTTTATTGTGAATCATGTGACATATTTTTATGTTTAACGGGAAATAACAATTGCTTTAAACAGTTTCATTTATAATAATTTTGTATTGATGCGATCCTGATGTCCTTTTGAATGGACATAATTTTTTTCATATTTAACAACAAAATAAAAATTTAGAAAAATTTACATGTGTTTTTATAATCAACATCATACGAATTTTACTATTTAATCAAAAAAAAAACAAAAAGAATCAGCTCAGGTCTCAGGAGGATATATATACATATATATATATATATATGTATATACATATATATATATATATATATATATATATATATATATATATATATATATGTATATATATATATATATATATATATATATATATATGTATATATATATATATATATATATATATATATATATATATATATATATATATATATATAGTAATGTTCCAGCCTCTAATTTTTTTCTCTTGTATTTCAGATTTCAGTGATGGATCCTTATTTGAAAGAAATTCAAAAATTACAACAGCTCTATGATGAAGTAGAAAAAGAAAATATTGATTTGGAAAGCGAGTCAGAATCAGACGGATGTAAAGAAAGTGACCACAACACAGACACAGAAGAAGAATGGGAGGAAGGACTAAAGGAGGAACCTGCAACTTCAAAATATCTTGAAACAAATACGGAAAACCGGCGGCTATTTTATTATGCAAAAGATGGGGTATCCTGTAGAAAACATGCGCCCCTAAAAAATGTTCGGACGAAAAGTTCTAATTTAATTTCATACTTTTAAGGATCAAAAGGAAATGCTCGTCAAGCAGTTGATCCTTTCTAGTGTTGGAAATGTTTTTTTTAAACATATTTATTTCTAAACTAAGAAACAATTATGCAGATCCGAATAAAGCCAAACCTACAGATACTGTGGAAATAAGTGGAAATAAAGGCGATAATTGGTCTATTATACCTAGCTAGGGCTTTCAAAGCAAGCCGCCGAAATTTTGAAGAATTTTGTCTACTGATGGAACAGGCGAAGAGGTGTTTCGAGCTACTATGGCTAATAAGCGATTTGTATTCTTGCTATGTTCCTTGCGTTTTGATAACGTAAATTCGAGTGAAAAAAGAAGAACCATAGACAAACTTGCACCAATAAGAAACGTTTTTGACCAACTGAATGAGAAATACAAACTTAATTACGTTCCTGGATCTTATTTAACATTTCAAAGGAGATTCCAAAGGATCTTCTTGATCCCAGCTGACCACAGTACTCGTGTATGTTTGCATTTTACAAATCCATTACTTTGGTGTCGTATATCCCAACGAAAAAAAAAAAGCCCTGACGCGGATATCATCTTTTCCCTATGATGACTCGATTGATGAAAATTCTGGAGATGCCTGTAAGCCCAATGTTATTAATTTTTATAACATTACAAAATCGGGTGTTGACTCAGTCGATCAGAAATGTGCGGCTTATATCGTAGGCAGAAACAACCGAAGATGGCCAATAGTCATTTTTTATAATTTACTCAACATTGCAGGCATAAACTCTCACGTCTTACATAAATGTAATGCATATGAAAACGACCTAATTGCGGAACGAAGATTGCTTCCGAAGTCAACTGGCTTAGCCTTGATAAGAGGTAACATGCTAACCAGAGCAAGAGACCCTCATTTATAAAAGAATATCAGAAATATCGCCCAAAAATTAAGCGGAGTACATGCAGATCCAGCGCCTCTGCGTCCAAATACACGAGGTCGTTGCGCCTATTGTCCAAATCGTAAAACAAGATATTTTTGTGTCAAATGCCACAAATGGCTATATTTAGAGCATGTTAAACCGATTTGCGAAGACTGCAATAAAAATTGAAATTAGGGTTAGAATTTTGTTTATTAAATGAAAGCGAAATACATTTTTGTTAATTTTTTTTTGCATTTTCTTAAAGATGTTGTTTGTTTTATCCTTGGGTTTAAAATGGTTAAGATGTATTAAAAATGAAATGAGGTAAGCAAAACAGACTCAACAGATGAGAGGAACGAGGAACCACCAACGATTTTTGAAGTTAAAGAAGCAGTTTTTAAAACTTCTTAGTCTTCGATCATCCATTCTTTAACATAGGCATCTCTCAGCTCCTTCTATCGACCTCTATCCTGAGTAACATACTTAAAAATTGGTCCGTCTATTTTTTTTATGTCGTCTACCCATCTCATCTGAGGTTTTCACCTTGGTCGTCTACCTTTGTAAGGTCTTCAATGTTGTATTGTGGCGTTCCAATAATGTTGTATTGTGGGTTTTTTTTATCTAGCAGTGTGACCTGCCAAGCTCCATTTGAGTATGACAATTTTTGTTGTGACCGAAATATTCTAGACTCTAGACCATACACAAGAAAGAAGATATCTTTGAATGCTGTTACTGCAGAGAGGAATTCATTTTTTAAGTAAGTAAGTTTGTTTTGCAAGTATTAGTTTATACTCTAAACATAATTATAGATTTTTATTTTCTTGTATAATTAAGAACAATTTTTAAATTCTAATTTTAATAAATAATTGTCTTCATTTATCAAAGTATTTTGTACAAATTATATAATGAGAATCTTGAATGCATAGAATTTTACACGGTACATGTATAACCAGGCTATCCTTATTATTTATCTGTAAACAACTTTAGATATACATTTAACACTTCGTAATAACGTGCATAATTTAATTAACTTACAATTTTCTCAGTATTTACATCTAGATCGATTAGATACGAACTAGAACAATTTTATGAATCATCCTAGTTCCCGTTACACTTGAACTGAATTGAAATCATTACCGTGCAAATTTAATATCCAATCTTTCATATTACTTAACTCATTTAAAATTCTATTGTGATATTAACATCTTTCACGAAACAACAATTATGCTAATGTGTTTGGAATCGGTCTACCGTAAATTTAAGAAAAACACCGCTTAGTAAAAGTCAGTAAAACATGCTAAACAGAGGAAGATTAATGTAATTCATAAGGTACTTTAATAGAATTTATATTTTTATGTATGTACCAAAAATATAGTTAATCTATTTTTAATTAGGATTTATATACTTTTGTGTAAGTATAATACGATTTTTATTAACTGATTAAATAGTTTTTTAATATCGTTTCGTTAAGGTACGGCTTTCTCTAAAACTCTACAAAAACTAAAAATTAAACTATGTTTTTATATGTAGTAAATAATTGTTGAATTAAAAAAGGCAATACATCTAAAACATTAAAAAAAAACAGATGTTATACTTCTATACATGCGTTCGCCGTTACAAATTTTTATGGGAGTCAATCTGCACAATCATCACATATGTAATACTATAGGTAAGAGAGAGCAGAAAGAGAAACATAATTAGGTATATAGGTATATGGTGCATAGTTTGCTGTATATAAACAACATTTGACTTGTAATAGGAGGATTTCATCAAAATATAATAATATTTTGATGAAAATATTTTTATTTTCATATATGTATAAAAGGAGATGAATGCAAAAAAAAATTTTTACACATACTTTCCAGTAAAATTCATTGTTTATTTTGTTATTAATACAAAAATACAATACAATACACTGCAACATAATTCAATATAATAATACAATACAAATTAAAGTCATAAGTATTTAAAAATGACAATATACATAACTTACTTACGCATATGTTTAATATACGCATATAACTTCAAAAACTGAGCAATGAATCTCTGTTGTAAAATTTTTATTCTAAACTCCATTAAAAATTTGTAAAATCGTTATTTTTATATCGATAAACAAAAGTATCATTTTTAATCCTACCCTATTATCGAATTTTTCGTTTCCAACAATATTTTTTTTAAAAATGATTTTTTTTTTGGAGCGGGTTAGAGTATTTTTTATATACACCTGTTTGTAAAAATTTGCTCAAAATACATTTTATTGTTTTAAACACAGTAATTAATATTTTTTAACAAAAAAAAAACAAAAAATTGCCTCACCGTGACATGTTAGCACATTGCCCTGACCAGAATTCGAACCTGGGTTACCACGGCCACAACGTGGGACCCGAACAACTAGTCCACTAGACGATCACGGCTAATTAGGCGATGTGTATTACGATTATAGTTCGAATATTTTAAAAGTCTAACCTAAGATTCCATTAAAACAAATTTAGGTCAGTTGTTTACAAAAGAAACAATGTACTTAATATTAATTTAATATACCATTTTATATAAATAAGTACGCTAATAATTAAAAATAAAGTAATCAATCAGTGGAAATAATAACAAATAAATGTTTCCGATTCTAAAAATGCTAAGATATTAAATAAATAATATTTATCAGTATTTAAAAATGACAATAGGTATACATAACTTACTTACGCATATGTTTAATTTACCATGATAACAATATTAATAAAAAAATATTGTTTGGTGATACAACTGTCAATTTATCTGACATTGATAAATACAATATTTAATTGTTGTTTGTTGTGTATATAAGTACACATTTGAACTTTCTTGAGATATTTACAAGTTTTAATTTATAATTTAACATGCCTAACGAGGCTTGTTACTCCCGTGCAAATTTCCGATTCACTCCCGTGCAAATTTAAAAAGTCGAACGCGCGTCTAGAAGTATACCTTCAAAAACCAACAACTTGGATTATGTTGTAAATTTTCATTTTATTTTAAAATTTAGCATTTTTGCGTATATTACATATATTTAATAAAATTACCGTGGGGTTTTTAAATATTTCAAAAATAAAAAAGGAAATTATTATTGCGATTCGAACTCACAAACACCAGCGTATGAAACAAACACGTAAAATATTTGCCAATTGGACATGACACAAACCTATTTCAAAGTTGACAGTTCTCGGTCATACAGTGATTTATTGAGATTATTATTTTGAAATACAAAAGTCTAAAATAATTATGAACATTTCAAAACATATCACATAAATAATAATATTATAAATATATATATATATATATATATATATATATATATATATATATATATATATATATATATATATATATATATATATATATATATATATATACGTGATTATTTCGACCAAAAAACAATTTATAAATATGTTGGAAATATCGGGTATGTGGTCTATATTAAAAAGATTTTTAATATAGACCACATACCCGATATTTCCAACATATTTTATATATATATATATATATATATATATATATATATATATATATATATATATATATATATATATATATATATATATATATATATATATATATATATATATATATATATATATATATATATATACGTTTTTCCTTAATACTAGAAGCGTGTCCGTTTTAATTTTGACTCATTTTAAAATTCATCTCTGTACAGTAAATATTCTATACTTGTTATAGCCTTAAAATTTTATGACGTTTTGTGAATTATCGGGTACATTACATACTCAAAACTATATGTCTACTGTAATAACTAATTTTTTGTTTTCTTTTACGAAAGTTCCTTAAAGCGCGGATGGGTCATCCTAGCCCCAACTATGTATATTAGTATAATATATTTACAATTGATACATACTAATATATATTGGAGTTTAGGGTATTACTACCTATAAAACTAATGGCAATATAATGTCAAAATACATAATACCGTCTGAATGGAGTGGATACCATACGTCATGCGTCATACTTACATTCGCCAGATCGTCCATTGTGACCATCGAGTCGTTCAGTCGAGTTCGAACTAGAGAAGTGCTAGTACGTTTTTTTTAACTTTTATTAAGTACAGATAAAGTATCGTGACTATGAATAATCGGCTCTTGACTCATCAACAACTTGGTGATGCACTGAATTAGATCAAGGCGAAGAATTATATTCTTCTTATGATGAAGAGTGGAAAGAGCCAGTCCAAGTTGATTCTACGTCCGATGACGACACGGAACTAACAGTGCCTCAGTCTGAAGGTATCGTTGTTGAACGTATTTTATACGTTCTTATCTTCTAAGATAATACTATTCCGTACTTTTATATATTTTGTCGTTCTGAGACAGAATGTATATTTTCCTGTTGACTCAGAAATTATAGCTCCTTATGGTACACTTTGGAAGATGAAGCATTGTGTAATGCATCTGCTGGTAGAAGAACACATTAAACGTGCTCAAAGATGTTTCCGGGCCTACACTATATGCTAAACGCCGTGTCGATGAAACATATAATAGTGTTTGGCAATTTCTTATTGACGATAAAATTTTAAAACCACTCACTGTACTATTCAAGAAGCACGTCGAGTTCACTCAAACTCTTGTTCTCTAACAATAGAAGAGTTAGATTCAGTTATAACCGTAATATACGTAGCAGGATTAAGCAAGCCAGAACACCATTTACTAATATGAGAACCTTGCTAAGCAACAGCAGCCTTAACTTAACGCATCGATATCGCTTTGTAAAATATTACATCTACTCCATGCTGCTATATGGTGTAGAAACCTGGACCATAAAGGCCAATGTGATGAACCGATTGGAGATCTTTGAAATGTGAGTATTTAGAAGACTACTTAAAATTCCCTGGACAGATCACACAACAAATGTCGAAGTATTAAATCGAATGGGCAGAGAACGAGAATTGGTGCCAATAATAAAAAGAAGAAAAACTGCTTGGCTGTGTCATGTATTTCGAAATTCGAAGTACCAGTTCTTAAAGCTTATTATGGAAGGGAAGGTAGAAAGAAAATGTTGCATCGAAAGAAAGAAATACTCATGGCTTAAAAACATATTAGACAAAGCTCGATGTCCATACACTCTTTAGAGCCACACAAGACCGAGAGGAGTCTGCCAGAATTGTCGCCAACATCCACTAATTGGATAGGGCACTATAAAAAGAAGAAGATAGAAGTAATATATGTACGAGGAGCCAAGAGTGCTAAAGGTATATATTTGGATGCGCTATGATCCGAGAAGTGGGGCAATGTTTTTGTAAAAGCGGCAATGTCACGTGACAAATTTTGAGAAATAACAAAATATTTAAGACTTGATGTAAGGTCTTCACGATCGAAGAGACCAAAAGACGACAAGTTTGCATTAATGTCGAAAATTTGGTACAATTTTAGTGCAAATTCACAGAGCAGCTACGTTCCAGGACCATATATCACTGTCGACGAGCAACTGTTTCCATCGAAATGTAGGTCTAGGTTTACTAAGTTTATTGCCTCAAAACCCGATAAATATGGTAAAAATTTTTGATGGCTGTGGACAAAGACACAAACTACATTGTCAATCGTATTTAGGGAAAGACTAAGCGAGACCAAATAACGAGCGCCTCGGTGAATATGTGGTAAAAAAGTTGATGCAACCATATTTAAAAAAAGGAAGAAATGTTACGTGTGACAATTTCTTCACGTCACTCTCACTGGCTAAATTCATGAAAGCGAATAGTACTAGTCTTCTTGGTACTATGAATAAAGCTTGACGTGAAATCCCGGCTTGTGTGAAGTACGCGAAAGAAAATTTGTACAGTACAATACTTCTAAAAACAGGTGATATCTTATTGACTGTTTATCAGACCAAAAGCATACTAGGCGTGTAAAAAAACAGTCTGTAAAAAATGCACTTCCAGGCAATATTTTGTATGTTGTATGTAGGTAAGAGCACTATCTAGTAATGTTTTATATTAGTTTTTTACATCGTTTCTTTCGTTAGTAAAGCACACATACACACCATAAAACTAAGACAATGGAAAGATTACTAAGAAAGCTTGCTGACAGAGACAAGACAAGAATACCTAGCGAACTCCCCAACACAGTCAGTACATATACAAGGAGAGGAAGTGAGGGTAGACATCGAAACAGTAAGGAAGGCTGTAATGACCCTAAAGAATGGTAAATCCGCTGGACCTGAGGGAATCTATGCTGAAATGCTTAAGAATGGAACTCATAAACTATTTGAAATATTAACTTATGTGATCAATCAGTGTCTAAATGGACACCCAGTACCCAGAACAATGGAGAACGGCATACATGTCCTCAATACACAAAAAGGGGGACAAAAGGAATTGTAATAATTATAGAGGCATATCGGTAACCAGCACCCTGAGCAGACTGTATGGACGAAGTTTGAGAAATATAATCGAGGAAGAATATAAGCACAATGAAGAGGAAGAACAAAGCGGGTTCCGTGCAGGAAGATCGTGCACCAATAACGTATTTTGTCTTAAACAAATAATAGAAAAAAGATCGGCTAAGAATCTAGAAACTCATATTACTTTTGTAGACCTGCAAAAAGCATATGACAACATCCCCTTAACAAAACTGTGGACAACGTTGAAAAGATCTAACATCAACCACACATTGATAAATGCTGTACAAGAACTATATAGAGACTCTAAGGCACAGATAAAAACAGGAAAATATCTAACGGAAGAATTCCTGGTTACAAAAGGCTTGCGACAGGGATGCTGTATCTCACCAACCTTATTTAAGATATATGTTGCAGCGGCATTGGAAAGATGGAAAAGAAAGGTACATAGGATGGGTATAGAGCTTAGCAATGAATGTATATATACACTCCAGTTTGCTGATGACCAGGTAGTGCTAGCGACCGACAGGAAAGACATGCAGTACATGTTAAGAAAACTGATAGAAGAATATAACGACTGGGGGATAAATGTCAATACAACAAAAACCAAATATCTTTGTATTGGAAACGAGTCAGATAACATAGACCTCGAAAACGGACAACATATTTCCTGCTGTCAGAGCTATGACTACTTGGGTGTTGCCTTTGACAATACAGGAACTGATACACGGGAAATAGAAAAACGAATCACTCAAGCAAAGAAAGTCTTAGGATGTCTCAATGGTATACTGTGGAGTAAGGAGATAACGAAATGAAGGAAATTTAATATATATGAGACCATGATTAAAACTACTGTTCTTTATGGCGCTGAAACATGGAGAATTAGTATTAGTGAAAAGAACAAAAAGCGAATAGAAGCAGTAGAGATGGATGCAATGAGAAGATCTTTAGGTATTTCCAGACGAGACCGAATCAGAAATGATGTAATAAAACAATGTATGGGAATAGAAGGAAATATAACTCAAGATATAGAGAAGAAACAATTAAGGTGGTATGGGCATGTTCAACGGATGCCAGCATCAAGACTCCCCAAAAAAGTAATAGAATGGCAAGCGATAGGTCGACGGAAAAGAGGAAGACCCAGATTAGAATGGCAACACGGCGTAAACAAGTCCATGAGCGAAAGAAATTTAACAACAAACGACTGCGAAGATAGGAAGAGATGGTGTTTAGGTATCGGACAACGTTGAAAGACTTTCTAAACCGATGTATATATATACATCGTTTCTTACCATTATTTATTATAAAATAAATATATATGATATTTTGTTTAAAGTTTTCGTTTACATTTTCCATATAGATCGTATGGGTCAAAAATGATACGTCCGCGGTAATAGGAGTGGTAGAAATGTCCGCGCTTCTAGTGTTAAACCATATCTAAAATAGTTACTTTGAAGTTTGTAACCAAAACATTTAAACTATATACAATTTATTTGTTTCAGGTGCACCTAGGAAGTTACTATTTGAAATATGAACAGGCAACAATCACCTACAAAAGTATCAACTTGGAGATTTTTAAGAGTAGTACAATTAGTACAAATTGTTTCTCAAGTTTTTGGGGTTTCAGTACCGAATTTATATGATTATAAAGGCTTGTCGATATATTACATCGTTTACGCTATAATCTTGTGCCTCTTGATTATATTAGCATCATGTTGTCTTGCGAATTTTCATATAATACATATTTTAGCATTAGAGAAATTAAGATTAAAATTTTTGGCCACATCACTGCTACTCTTCATGACACTAACATGTCTAGCTATAATTCTTTCTGCAACATTTATAAAAAGACGAAAAATAGTGACTATTGTAAAATACCTTAATAATACCGAGAAGCAGCTAGAAGAGAAATTCCAAGAATCTATTTTCTATGATAATAACAAATTAACTCTTCAAACTGTTATATTTATGTCCTTTAAAGCAGCTATCACTGGCGGCTTGATATACATACATGGATTTAGATTTGAAGGATTTGGGCATTTCTTGTTTCATTTTCTAAATATAATTGTTTCATTGGCTGTACTACAAATTCACTTCTTTTCTTTAAGAATAAGAGGCTTACTCAAAAATCTAAACAAGAACATTTTAAAAAATTTACACCCACAAACAAGCAGATTGGAAGTCACTTATTTTATATCAAACGATACTGTTTTCTATTTAAGAAAGTATGATGATCTTTGCGACATTATCGATATGTTCAACGACGTATATGGGTATCAGATTCTGATGATAATCTGTTGCACAATCGTTAATATTTTAGACCACTGTAACCTTATTTTGGAATTTATAGTGATGCGCTGGGACTGGGCTCGTCCTGAAGCAGCTATGAATGTAATACATGTAGTTCGTGTCTTAGAATATGTTGTAAGTTTTACAATTTTCTTTAATATGATTAGATACTAGTTACACGATACTTATGAAAATTAGTTTCTGAGGATTACAAGTTATGACGAACTTAACCCTTATCCGGAAAAGGCGTGTCCATCGGATACACTTACAGATACGTTACTGTATATTTCAAAAATCAGAATATATTTTTACCTCCAAAATTAAGACTTTGTCGACTTTGAAGTAAACTTATTGGTGACAACAACTAAATATTTTGAACTAATCAAAATTAAATATAAAAAAATAAAATTATTTTTACTGACGTAACCGGACAGTGTGTGTCCGTCGGATATAATTTGCTTTTCGATGCGGTTACGCCACTGGTCATCAATATTTTATCGACTGTCGGTCATGTGAAACGCCCGAAAAATAATTTATAACTCTAGTTACAGCCACTCTGTTATGCTTTCCCTCTTCTACCTGCTTTGTGGTACCGAACCTCCTACTGGTCGGCTGTAGTACTTGAGGATAAATCAGCGCTACCAAAACAATTTTTTTATAAATCGTGAAAAAACGCAAATTGAATGCTTTGTGATGATAATTTATTGAAAAAACTTTTATAATTTTATTTCAAATAAAATGGTCTCGAGGAGCGCATCCATTCCTTGCGGTCGCATAACTGGATAATTTTAGTTGTTATATTTGCAAAAATAGTAAACAGTCTGCGGAGTCGAGGCTCTCCATTGACCGGACTCATCGGACAATGACCAACGCGCCCTGCCACTGAGACCCCGCTCCCTCGTGTATATATTCAGAGAGCTCCGAAAAATCTCGCTATTAGTATTCAACGATCGCTGGTTTTCAATAGTGACAATGGATAACGTACAAGAAAACGATAGAACACCTAAATATAAGTTTTTATCTCAGAGTGAGCGTCAAATTGTGTTGAAAGTGGAAAATTATTTTACTTTAGAAAAAATCAACATGGGACCAATTACATCAGTACTGGCAGTTCAAAAAAGGACAAGTGCAGCTTGTGGAATTTCAGAACGAACCTTGCAAAGAGTTCGCAAAATGAGTGAGGAGGAATTAAGTAAGAAAAATAAAAGGATTCGTTTGCATTCGAAAACCCTTGACTTGCCACAAGGTATTAAAATCTCAATCAGAAATATCATTTATGACATGTACAAAGCAAAAGAACATGTTACAAGAAAAACACTTATTCAAAAAATAAAGGACAGAGAACTTTTAAGCTATGGGTTTTAGATACAAAAAAACCAATAATCGTAAAGTGTTGTGCGAGCTGTCCAATGTTGTTGGAAAAAGGTGGAAATTTATAAGAAACTATTTAAAAAACAAGATTTCCGAATTTGCCAGACAATTTGTGTTTCTTGACGAAACATGGATTTTTGCGAAAGGAAATAATACCAAATCATCCTGGCAAGATGATTCTACCAAATGCTATTCGAGTACTAGTGCGAGTAATGGCAAAAGATATATTATATTGCATGCAGGAAATACGGAAGGTTTTATACCCAATGCTAGTCTTATATTTTCTTCGACAAAAAAAACTGATGATTACCACGGAAATATGGACGTCGATATTTTTGAACATTGGTTTGAGGAAAAATTATTAAAAAATCTGGAAAATCCGTCATTAATAGTCTTAGACAATGCTTCGTATCACACCAAAGAGGAGGAAAAGTTTCGCACAAGCAGCTGGAAAAAAGAAGACTTAAGAAAGTGGCTGTCGGAGAAAAATATAGAACACGAACATCTAGTTTTAAAAGCTGAATTATTAAATAAGTGCAAAGAACACATTACTGAGAAAAAATTTGTCGTTGACCAAATGGCACTAAAATATGGTCATGAGGTCCTAAGACTACCACATATCACTGCCAGTACAATCCAATTGAATTGGTGTGGGGCATCACTAAAAACTACTATGATAAACATGCATGTAAGACCACCGACGAAGCCAGCGTTTTACAACTCTGGCAAGATGCACTAAACCAAGTCAATGAGGAACAATGTCGGAAATGTATTGAGCATACTGAAAAAAATTTTTAGAGTCATATGAAATAGAACAAGTTATTGATGAAGTAACACCTTTAATTATTCGTAATGATGAAGAATCAGATGAATCGGATAGCGAGTCAGATAGTGATGATACCTGTCCATAGATTAAGACGTAGATAGAAAAATTAACACAAAAGGGTACCAACGACCAAAAAAAAAAAAAAAATAAACAAAAACCGCATGCAGGAGAGAGCCGGAGGCACGCCGCACGACGCTCTTGAATGCAAGCACAAAAAAAATTAGATTAGCAAGTAAGGTAGATTAAGGACATGACTGGACGAATGACTGGGTATTAGACGACGGATGAAAGGATTCGATGCTTGCTCGCTATTGACTGCACTTGGTGCAGAAAAGGGACAGCAAGTATCGGCACACACAACCATCATTAGATCGCCGAACAATTGCTTTGACCGGTAGTGATAAAGTCAAATGGGCTAACCTACCACTTAAATGTAAATACAGGGAAATCCCCATTGCCTGACGGGGGATACCGCGAAATAGTTGACAAAAGGAGGTCCTGGTGTCATAAATAAGTAGCTGAGTTTGGAGAAGTGAATGAGGTGTTTTTTGTGTAGTCTGCAGGAGGTTTGCAGAGACGTTAAGAAAGAGCCGAGGTGCCAAAAAGGAGAGATCACATCGTTGAGGAGACTGGACTTTTCTGGGTATTTTCCAACATACAACTCAAGAAGAAAATAAGCTGTAAGTGTTTGTACAATTGAATTTTATATCTGTGAAGGATCGTTTCGACATCATGGTCATTAGCATTCAAATTTAAGAACTGAGGTTTTGTTAGGCTAATCAAAAGTTTAAAGTTTTGTTGTTTTTTGTTTCAAGTAAACAAAATTTTAAGTAAAATTGGTTTTTCACGTAATATAAATGTATGTAGCTTTATAATCTTATTATCATAAAAATTTGATTTATTTTCTTGTATGCTGATTGATAAGATAACGACAGAATTTAATAATTGTTTTATTCGTTCATATAAAATAAAGAAACGTAAATCTTTGTAATATAATATATTTGTATTCTTATCCTTTCTTCTCTCTCCCGATAAAAGACAACTAGAAAATCTTTTAAATCCATCGAACACAGGTAATATAAGGATTATTTTACTTTTGATAACAAATAAGTTATAATTCTTTTTTATTGGCTCAATAAACTAATATTAAAGTCAAAATAAACAATCATAACAATATATATATATATATATATATATATATATATATATATATATATATACATATATATATATATATATATATATATATATATATATATATATATATATATATATATATATATATATATATATATAGCAGATCTCGTCTAAGGGTGATAAATAATTTAATACCCATCGCATATGTGGGCAAACTTTCAACGTTTTTATAGCCATGTTTATTTTATATTAAAATCTGTTTAACAATTTCATTTAAGGTAAAAAATTCACAATTATTTTTACAGGTTTTGATTTTTATGCGAATACACTGAGAAAGTTTAAATAATTATAGAATATTAGCATTATTTTTACTTCAACGTATAATACTTCTGTATTATTTGTAGGTTTTTAGCTCAATTTTAAGTTTATCTTGCGCTTACACCGTTCAAGAAGCGCGAAAAATATCGACTATCAGTTACAAAATATTGCTGAGATTTACATCATCTTCAAAATATCCCAGACAATATAAAAACGTAAAAGAAGAACTCATGCTGCTAGCTGAACACATTCGCAAAAGGAATATACATATTTCGGGAGGTTTATTTGAAGTTGATTTTTGTACTATATTTTTAATTATTGGATCTGTATCGACTCATGTGATTATTTTATTGCAATTTGATTAAAATGTGTTTTAATTTATGTCGGCTGAAAGCACATTGAGATAAAAGCTACTTGAAAAAAGTCCTTTATATTTCATTAAAAAGAAAAATTGAGAAATTAAAAAAAATATATTATTTGATCAAATGTAACGGTTTAGGTTGGATTAGGATCCCTTGTAAGGAAGCTAATATTATATAGTTTATTTGTTAAAAACTTTTCTCCTCCAAAATTTTTTCAACTATGACTATAATTTCACTATTTGGGAGAGTGATTCATCGTTTAAACGCTGAATATCCTCAAATTTAAATGTACACAGCGGCCCTCGAAAACTAACCGTTTTCTCAAGTATAATTTGCGTTTTCTCATAAGAAATTAAACAATATATAAGTAGTATATTTATTTGTGCTTTTCTATAGAAAAATTGACCAGGAGTTGTCGTACAGTGTAGCCAATTCTTTTGCACCATCAGTTGCTTTTTCAGTTGGATCATAAACCTACACAATCTTTATTCTGGTTTGTAAATTTAGTTTTAGAATAATGTATGTAACCCTGTCCGAGATGCTATGAATTATTTGAATTTGTAATTTTCATTTCTTGTTGATTAAGAAACCTACTTCGCCGTATATATAGTCTTCCTTACCTTTACAGTAGAGCCTGTTGCCGTAATGTAAGTCTACATATCCTTCACCTCTTCTTTTAACTTCTGATAGTCCCATTATGTCGCAATTCATGTTTCCTAATTTCTAGTTCGAAGAGATTTTCATCTTTTGCGATGGAATGGCTGTTGTATGTTGCTATATGAAGTGGGGTTTGTTGTTGTTGTTCTTCTTCTTCTTCTTGAATGTTGACTTGCCCCCTCCCCCAAAATCCTTGGTGCAGCCCGATCTTCAATGTGGGATTGTGGATTAAAATTTCTACCCATCTGAGGTACCTTCCGTGTCTCTGTTAAAATCGACATTTTTGTTTTTCGGAAGTTTTAGCCATATCTCATCATGCAGGCCAGACGGGTTGGTGGGGTAGACAAATGTAGAATGTCGAACGTTGCAATCAAGGTTAGCCTATTCAGTTCAGCCAACATCTCTCGGAAAGACGGATCGGCACCACTCACTCTTATGTGAGTAGTGTTGTTATTAATTAGTATAAAATCAATTAGCTCATCAGATTCATTTTCCTTATTGTGGACGTCCATTACATTTGCGCCTCGCCTTCTTATTTGCGTACAATTATAGGCTTTAACGGAATTATAAGTAAGTAAAGCACCATCATCGATTTTTTCTAATAATTGATGTAATTGTGAAGATAATACTGCGTCCCCAGCCATTGTTGGGATTGGATTGGATTTTTTTAAATAAAGAAAGGCTCAGGTTTCAAAACACATTTTGAAAAATTGAAATTGGTCAACTAGCAGAGCCTAAGGAATTTTTTTGTGTTATAAAAATAAACAATTTCTTGGCTTATAAACACATAAAACACCTTGCAAGTTTTACACATAAAAAATTTAAGATTTGTAGCCTTATAAAATTTTTAAAGCCGCTTAATAAAAAAAACAATGCGTTGAATGTGTGGCAACATGCATAAAAAAAATCGTTTCGTGTAAAAATTGGCTTAAAGTGCATGGAAGGTAGGGTGGGGTAGTACCTAGGCACGTAGGACAAATAGTGAGTCGGCGGTTCAAAAGCGTAACATGCTCCAAAAATTGCATTTTCTCGGCGTCGATTTTGTTTTTCTTTTAAATAGGTGTGATGGACGATAAGGATTTCAAATATGATATTATCAAACACATATTTTAATAGTAAAAGGGGAAATTTGCAATAAACAATTTTATGCCAGTCAATAATCGCATTTTCTTTCTATGCACTTTTTGTTTTTAACCCTAATAACCCTGACGTTCTATATGTAGGACGCTAATTTCAATAATTTTTGAACACGGCCCTGTTTAAATTTGATAACGCCGTCTATCACAGAATGTTACTCAAGGACAAATCGTCCCATTGTTGTTTAGTTTGTTTCTATCGCTTGAAACGTCTACTTGTGGTGCGGTTGTAAAAAACGTAAAATATGGCTGAGCATGGAATCAGATTTGCAAGGTAAGAAATGAATATTAAACTTTTGATAAAATATACTTTTTTATGATGTTATTTGTATATAAGTATTCATTTTTCCAAATCGTGAAATAATTTTATCCAAAATGTTTGCCAGTTGGCTGCCAGGTGGTGATAAATTTGACCGTCCTACATATAGGATGTCAGGATTATGTACTATTATGGCATGAAAATTATAATTTTGAGTAATTATTGTAATCATTGAATTTCTTTGTTTATTTTACTTAGTATTTAGCCCAAAAGAATTTGTTGATAGTGTTATGAACATACTGCTTTTATTGTTTCAGGGGTTTTTCTTTACATGAGGCCTTTCAGATGTTAGAAGAAGATGAATTTCCTCATTCTCAAGCTAATATAGTTCTCTTACCTCCGGAAGATGCCGCTGAAACAGATGAGGATTCTGGTGATGAAGAAAACGTGTCTCCGGATAATTTGCCTTCAAATATGTTGAGAACAGTAGCTGAAATCCATGTACCTCGTTCGGTTGACTCAGACTCGGATGATGATATTCCATTATCAAATTCTGTTAAATCTGAGAAAGTTTTGAAAATTCCACGGCAATACCACTGGTCTGAAGTAGCAACCACCTCAGAGGAAGCAGAAATACTTGATTGGTCAAAGGATAATGATCTCAATATTGATACAGAAGATACTCCCATAGACCGGTTCATGAAGTTGTTCGATGAAGAAATTTTTGATTTACTGGCTGTCGAATCCAATAGATATGCAAGTATGAAAAATAAGAAAAATAAGCCTATATGTATCGAAGAAATCAAAGCATTCGTAGGAATTCTTATTCTTAGTGGTTATGCTCAATACCCAGGGAAGAAGATGTATTGGGAAAAGGATAGAGACGTCTGTAATTCCTTAGTTTCTGGGGCACTTGCTAGGGATAGGTTTGATTTTATAATGAGCGTTCTGCATATAGCCGATAATAATAATTTGGATCATTCTAATAAATTCAGTAAAGTTAGACCTCTCTTTAGGTTACTAAATCAAAATTTTTTAAAACATGCAGTTTTAGAAGAGAACCACAGTGTTGATGAAGCCATGGTTCCTTATTTCGGGCGTCACGGCTGTAAACAGTTTATTAAGGGTAAACCGATAAGATGGGGATATAAACTTTGGGTTGGATGTAACAAAAATGGGTACGTAACGTGGTTTGAGCCATACCAGGGAGCATCAACACACGTATCGCCTAAATACAAGGATTTTGGTGTCGGTGTAGGTGTGGTACTCAATTATGTTGACATTCTTAAATCAAAGTGGGAGCTGAAAAAATTTCATTTATTTTTTGATAATTTTTTTAGTACAATGCCTTTATTTGAAATGCTGACAGAAAAAAATATCAGAGGAACAGGAACCATAAGAAGTAACAGAATACCAAAAAATCCGCTGAAATCGGCAAAGGAGTTACAAAAAGACAAAAGAGGTTCATACGATGCTAAGTTTGACGGTAATACGAAATTGACAATTGTCAGCTGGCACGATAATAGTGTTGTATCGCTCTGCTCGAACGCAGTTGGTACGAATCCTATTCATCAAGTAAAGCGATATTCGCGACAAGAAAAAAAAACGATACTTGTTCCTCAACCATTTATGGTAAAATTATATAATCGAAATATGGGCGGCGTAGATCGATGCGATCAAAACGTAAGTTTATATAGAACTGGTATTAGAGGAAAAAAGTGGTACTTCTGTTTGTTTACTCACTGTATCGATTTGGCTATACAGAATGCTTGGCAACTACATCGAAGCAATCAGGGCACTTTGGATCAATTAGCTTTTCGACGACGCATTGCAACTTCACTTCTTCAGCTTTATACAAAAGCGACTTCATCTTCTTGTGGACGGCCAAGTCGAAGAGAAAATGCCGATTCTCGTTTCGATGGAATGCATCATTATGTGATTGATCAAGAAAAACAAACTAGATGTCGCTACTGCCATAAAAAAACAATT
The DNA here is from genome assembly GCF_040954645.1 of Diabrotica undecimpunctata. NCBI lineage: Eukaryota > Metazoa > Arthropoda > Insecta > Coleoptera > Chrysomelidae > Diabrotica > Diabrotica undecimpunctata. The sequence continues at coordinate 128,084,155 of NC_092806.1, forward strand.
ACAAGATGTCAAAAATGTGATGTTGGTATCCATGTACGCTGCTTTGTGAGTTACCACACAAATCGTAGTGCTTGATCCTGACGTCCTAGATGTAGGACGCTAATTTTTTTTGTGTACATTGCGATTTTTTGCAATATTATTACAGTAATGTATTCAAGTGTTCCAAATAAAACATATTAATAACAAAAAATAGCAGTTTTAATACTATTTCTTATGTCAGGATTATCTGGGTTAAACTTTCAATATATATATATATATATATATATATATATATATATATATATATATATATATATATATATATATATATATATATATCATATATGATAATATGCATATGTATACATGCACTTACCAATTAATGCAATAAAAAATTACATCTATTAGAAAATTTTAGTCCTAATTATGTTTGCAGTGTATTTTTTCTGAATACCTATTAAAAATCTGAGGATCCAATTATTGTAAGGAGTCTACAAACAATTAATTATGTTATTAGTTTATTTATCCACTCACTGTAACTTTGTAAACATTTTGATTTTGATCGACATTTACTGTCTGTCCACACCCAATTCAATATGGCAAAGAAGTACATCAATAAATTTAATTCAAGTTGGAAAGATTTAAAGATTGTAAAATACTTCCAAGTAGTATTAAGAATATGCGGACTATCTACTAATTCTTCTACCAACAAGTATGGTGTTATCTACTGTATTGCACTGTGTTGCTTACAAATATCTATCTTTTGTTTTGTCATGTATGCACATGTTGGGAAAGTATGGTCCGCCCTAACTGCAACTTCAAAGTTACTATCAGTAGCTCTTGTGCTTTCTCGAACTTTTAAGAATATTACTGCAATTATTTCCATTAATTTTTTTAACAAAAGACATTTCTTGCATCTAGAAAAAGCATTAGACACATTAGAACTACAGCTACAAAACAAATATCAAAATAATATACGGTATCAACTCAACAAACTTGTTTTGCACTCTCTGTGGTTTCTGACGTCTTTGACTATTCGATGTGTTTATGATTATTATACAGCACTAAAGCTGTTTGATTTGGGAAGCTATGATCATTTGGCTTATTCCTTAAATTATCTTCTTACATTGTTAATAATTATGTCCACCTTACAAATACATTTTTATTCCTCAAGAATCGAGAGTATGGCACGTTTTATTTATTATGTTTTAAAGAAAAGTACAGATGCAACCTCAAATGACCATTACAATTCCGAAAAACAACCATTTGTTATAGTTACTAAGAAAACATTTATGAAAGAAGACATTTTATTTCTTTTACAAAAATATGATGATATTTGCGATATAGTTAATATGGTTAGTCAAATGTTTGGCTTTCAAATACTGCTCATTGTGGTTACTGTTTTGGTGAACATATTATACAGTTTGAATTTCTTTTTAAAGTCCATCATAAATATGCAACTTGAGGCAAATATTTTGCTTGTGTTAAGTGCAATCTTAAGTTCTCTTGGAAATATTGTAAGTATAACACTTTATTCTCTTATTTTCAAGCGTTAAATAAAAAGAAGTAAAGATTTTTTTTGTGGCATAGACTTTCGTCATTCAGCCAGTCTCGAAAGGTTATAATATATTCCTTAAGAAAGTATATACACATAAGTATAGATTATTTCTCCCAGATAAATGCACAGCGATATCACTAAAACGAAATAGACGAATAATTAATAGAAGAACACGTCGAAGGAAAATACAAGGACACTCGCTTCTCGTCTAGGGGCCCGTCAAGACATTTATTTTAACAGGAAAAATTTTACCATTTTTTTACATATAGGAAAAACAAAGGGTACAAGTCTAACCCTATACACGCTCATGAAAGATTTCACGAACGAGTACCAGATTTATAAAGCTATGCATGTGTCTGACAAAAATTCTATAAATAAATCATATATTGTTACAGAACCTATGGCTAACAAGGACTGTATATTATATGGAGCGTATGTATTGCATTTAGTTAATTTTGAATACAGGGAGTTTGAATGCTGAATAAATTTAGGACATTCAAAGAAGATGTGATCGAGGTCACCTAGCTTACCGCAATGTTTGCAACTATCATCATCGATGACTTTTATTTTAAATAAATGGCATGGGTAGCATGCATGTCCAAAGCCTATTCGATTTATAGTAGCAATATATTTACGAGGAGCTTTGAAATTCTGAAACCAGGTTGTTTGAGGTAAAATTGTAGTTGAGGTTGTTTGAGGCTTGTAAAGAGGTATACCTTTTATGGTTTGTAGAACAGCAATGTTTCCATTGCTCTTTCCATCTAAGTTGCAGATTTTTTTTGAAAATCGTAGTAACATCTGATGTATTAAGCATATATTTCAACGTAGAGCCAGTTGTTACACTCATTTTAGCTAAATGATCTACATATTCATTATGTTTGAGACCAATATGTGCTTTGACCCAAATAAATTTTATGTTGACTCCAGTCGATGATAAATGATACAATCGATCTTTTATTTCAATTATGTAGGGGTTGCTAAATGTCGAGGGCAATTCAATGTTTCTTATGCTCTGCAAAACTGAAAGGCAATATGACAGAATTAAAATATGTCTATTGCAGGTGTTTTTAACATATTTTAGAGCTTCAAGTATAGCTATTTATTCCGCTGAAAAGATTGAAAATTCATATGGTAGTTTATACTTGAATTCTACGTTTGTAGCAGGTAAAAAGTATGCGCATCCAGTCCCTTCTGTTGTTTTTGACGCGTCCGTGTATATTACTGTGGCTTCCCTATAATCCTGCAGTAGAGATCTTAGAAGATTGCTACTCATAATGGTGTTCTCACTATAAGTGGGTATTATAACCTGAGTTCTGTGGAATAAAGAGAAGTAGTCTAAGCTTCTGTCAACCGTGTGCAGAAGTAAAGATAGTCCCCTAAAAAGTAGTAGTGAAGTTATTACTCTTCTTCTTATTTGGTAATATGATACTCGTTGGTCTTACTCTATTTTTCTATTTTTCTCGATCTTCCATTAGTCTTGCTCATTCTAATAATGGACTGTCAACGGTTGAGACAATGTAATCGGTCTACCTTGAGCTTTTTGAGGCAATTTCTTCGAAAAACGTGTCCAAAATAGGCTATTACTGAGTCTGTTATATATGTTCTTAACTTTTTCTTGATGTTCAATTGATCTAGCATTGTCATATTTGCGCTGTTTAAGAAATTCTCATCATACGTCTCCGTAGTAGTAGAATATCTCGAATGCATCTATGCAGTTTTTATCGATTTGATTAAGGGACCAACATTCTGATGCGTACAGGAAAACTGGAGTCATTTTAGCCGTTGCATTTTTTGTTATTGAGTTTTATTTCTTCAGTGAATCCTCCGGTGTTAGTTTTAGTTTTAGTAGGATTTAGGATAGTTCTATTCTAGGTCCTACGTTGGAACAAGAAGCATCTAGAATGTGATTTTGACGAAACGTCTTCAAGTCTCCCAACAAAAGGATGAATACCCGAAAAATCAAATATATATATATATATATATATAATATATATATATATATATATATATATATATATATATATATATATATATATATATATAATATATATATATATATATATATATATAATATATATATATATATATATATATATATATATATATATATATATATATATATATATATATTTGATTTTTCGGGTATTCATCCTTTTGTTGGGAGACTTGAAGACGTTTCGTCAAAATCACATTCTAGATGCTTCTTGTTCCAACGTAGGACCTAGAATAGATATATGTATATATGTACAGGGTGGGTCACCATTAACGGGACGGAAGATTACAGCGAAAGGGTAGAAGTTTTAAAAATTTTTTTACATAAATAGTTTGTGTGTTGATAAAAAACTACATTTTAAAATTATTTTGAAATATACAGGGTGTCCAAATAAATTATAACGTATCAAAGTTATATTTTTTCTTATGGGACACCCTGCATTTTATTGCATTTTCTAATTGTTCGCAAAAAATTAAGTGTAGTTTCATAAAAATTCCCTATACCTAAGTACAGAGTGTTGTGAGTTATGTCGATTTTTTTAAAATGTAAAGTTTTATAAAAAGAGTCATTCTTAACTTACCAAATTTTCTCTTGTGTCTAAATAGTTGTACATTTGTTTAATGTATTCCATGATTGAGCATTAAACATCTCTTTAATATGTGGCTTATTTTAAATGAAACACCAATATATTAATAAATTATTATATTAAAAAAACTTTTCTCTTTCGAATGGAATTATACTATAGCTAGGTGTCATAGTTTTTGCGTTATTTACAATTTATTTAAATGGTAAATCGATTTTAAAATATTTATAGTTACCCTTGATTTTTAAACCTATCATCTTGGCGTAGTTGTTACAAACGAAGCCAGTGTAGTTGTAAATATATATGTATACTTTTAATTGCTGACTTGTATAATAAAGTTTTTTGTTATTGAGAATAATTAAATACATAACGAAACAGAAAGATTTATTTATTTATTTATCGTATGGCATACAATAAGAACACATATTTAAAAAGCAATATAAAACATTACATGGAGTATTACAAACGAACATCTAATGCATTAATATAGTCTAAAACATTTTCGGTCGCATTCAGGAACTCGTCAAAAACTCCAGGGAACCGCCTTCGGGGCATTCTTCAACAATGTGACGGACAGTCTGTCGTTGCGCACCACAGTCACACTCCGGAGTAAGGGCTTTTCCCCATTTATGTAAGCTGTCAGCACATCTACCGCTTCTTGTTCTTATTCTGTTTAGCGTTGTCCATGCACTCCGGGTCAGTTCAAAGCCTGGCGGTTTCTGATCGATACAGGCCATTTGCTGTGCTTCCTGTGGTGAGTCGCGCTCCCATTGTCTTCTCCAAGCGTTGGTGAGGTCGAAATGTTCCTGATGTAAGGAGGTGGCCCTTAACATGACAGGATATCTGGAGCGCAGACTGTTCATTTCGATATCACGCCTATCATGGTGGATGGGTAGTTGATGGTTAGACTGGATTTTTCGATATTCTCTGAGAAGGGAGTGACTTCTTCGTAGTTTCGGCGGTGGAATGTGACTCAGGATGGGGAGCCAATAGTTGGGTGTTGGTCTAATTGTACCTGAAATCATTCGAATTGTCTGGTTTAATTGGGTGTCAATAATCTTCGTGTGTTTGCTATTGAGCCATACTGGGGAAGCATATTCAGCTGTCGAGTATAAAAGTCCGATAGCAGATGATCTGAGTACGGAGGCTGAGGACCCCCATGTGGTACCACATAGCTTTTGGATTATATTATTTCGCGTTTTCAGTTTTGCTACCGTTCTTTGTAGGTGTTCTTTAAAACTTAAAGTTCTGTCAAGAGTCACTCCAAGATATTTTGGTGTTGAGTTATGAGTTAGTAGTCTGTCTTCAAAGTGTTCAAAGACAGTTTTTTGTTGGCTTGGGCATTATTTAGATGGAAACAGCACACTTCGGATTTCGTCGCATTAGGCCGTAGCCTCCATTTGCTAAAGTATTCTCCCATAATGGCAAGGTCATCCGTTAGTATTGTTTCTGTAACTGGCCATGTTATTATGTCTTGCTGCAATGGCCCAGTCGTCAGCGTAGCCAAATTTCTGCGAATTTGTCCTAGGTAGGTCCGCGATGTATAAATTAAACAGTAAGGGTGCCAAAACAGATCCCTGTGGCAGTCCATTGCTGAGCTTCATTTGGACACTTTTTGAGTTGCCCATTGTGACTTGGAAAGGTCTCAATAGGTATCAATTCAAATTGATACTGAAACTGATATTGAAACAGAAAGAAATTTAATAAAACAAATACATAAATAATACAAAATTAACTACAACTTACTATAAGTTAAAAATGGTCAATTATGTAAAATCTGTTTAAAATGCTTGCCATTTTGTACAGTACAAGAAGCGATTCTGTCTTCAAATGATTTACAAACATTATTTAACATATTTGGTGTTATAGTCGCAAAAGCGTTCAAAATTCCTAATTTCATGGCGTAGTAGGGGGTGTAATATATACAATATTTTTATTATAACCCCATTTAAAGAAATCCATCTTGGTCAATCCCGGTGACCTAGGTGGCGAATGACCGCTTCTACCTTTCCATTTATTTCTAAATTTTCTGTTAAGGTAGTTCCTAACATCACGTGAAAAATGAGCAGGAGACATTTTTGTTCAGATACTAGGTGGAAGATTTTCAAAAAGGATCCAAAAATCTTGTTTTAAGAAAATTAAAATATTTATTCCATTGAGATTTTCGTCGAAAACATACGGGTCGATAACATACTCGCCCATAGTGCCGCCCCAAACGTTAACACTCCATCGGTGTTGACGATCAACAGTACGAAATAAATGTTTTTTTTAATGTATCATAATAATAAAAATGATGTCTATTTACTAGACTATTATTGTAAAAAGTAGATTCGTCTGTAAACAATACATTTAAAAAAAAATCAGGATCTTCTCCAATTTTATCTAAAGTCCATAAACAAAAATTTAAACGTTTATCATAATCTTGTTCTGTCAAATGCTGGTGTTAAGTGTGAGACGGATGATAGTGGTTTGCCTTTTGTATTCTACATACACTCGTTTGACTGATTTCTTATTCACCCGAAATTTTTCTAGTACTAGTATTTGGGTTTTCCGTAACAGAAATCAGGACATCAAGTTCGTTGACGTTGTCACCACTGACTGGTTAATTTTTATTTATCTTTTTGTATACAACATTACCAGTTAGTAGCACGGAATCTATTCAGATATCTCTCAAAAACTCCCTTTTTTGGGAGTTTTCTATCAGGATACTTTTGAGCGTAAACTTTAGAAGCTAAGAGACAATTTTCCAAACATTCTCCAATGCAAAGTACCACGTTGACTCTTTCGTAAATAGCGTAATTCTTCATTTTTGGAAACAATTAAATTTGTAGATAATAAAAAAATGTTTATATTTTTGACAATTACTAGACCTTAATGTCAAAAATGACAATGTTTTACAATGACAATAACTGACTACTTCTTTTGTTTTCAAAATGGTTTTACCGTTTTACCGATTAAGAATTTAAATAATTGTAAATTACGCAAAAACTGTGACACTTCCGTGTAAAATAAGCCACTTATCGTACATTGAATAATCCAATATTGAATCTGTACATTTTGAACACCCTGTAAAAAGATGTTTAATGCTTAATCATGGTATACACTAAACAAATATCTAACTATTAAGACATAAGAGAAAATTTTTTATAATTGCTTAGAGTTGAGAATGACTCTTCATTTAAAACTATACATTTTAAGAAAAGACGAGATAACTCAGAACACTCTGTACTTAGGTATAGAGAATTCTTATGAAACTATACTTAATTTTTGGCGGACAATTAGAAAATGGCATAAAATACAGGGAGCCCCATGAGAAAAAATATAACTTTGATACACCGCAATTTATTGGGACACCCTGTATAGTTCAAAATCATTTTAAAATGTAGCTTTTCTCAACTTACAAACTATTTTATGTTAAAATTTTTTTTTAAATCTTTTACCCTTTAGAGCTAAAAAATTAGAGCTTTTTACAGTTTCCAAAATAACTTTCCTGAAAGTTGGCATGCCTGAATCCGAATATAGTCATATATTAAGCTTTAGGCGTCAAGTTTTTGTTGCCCCAAAAATTAATATTCCTATCCCAAATTCAATTCTGATATCTCACGACAACACCGAATTAAACAACAAGAAAACCAACTTAACAACTCTTTCAATTTTCTAATGTTAACAATTCGAAAGAGAAAATAATCAAATAACTCAAAAATTCGTTACAACAGAAACTTCAATTGCGGTACTTTCGGTGTACAAAAAAGTACACACTGGTATAAATAGATAAATTTTAGCATCTCCTGAAATAACATAAAGACCTTATTAGCTTGGTTTAAACATATACCGACGACGTTAACGACTTCGTAGGATTATTGTCAAAAATGCATCCATACTATACAGATAGCCGCATAAAAAACAGAAGTATAACCAGTATGAGAACCAGAAGAGTTGCTGCGAGTCTTTGAAAGAAAAGTATTGAGGACCATATATGGCGGAGTAAACGAACAGGGTCTGTGGCGAAGGCGATATAACTTTGAACTCTATAGACTTTTTGGTGATGCAGATATTGTGAAGACCATCAAAATAAACCGCCTAAGGTGAGTGATCCCATTAAAATAACTATGCTAAACAGGCCGGTCGGAAGAAGAAGAAGGGGGCGACCTAAACTCAGATATCTGGACGATGTACAGGAAGATCTGAGGAAGATTGGAGTGAGGGGCTGGAGAAGACAGACACTCAATAGGGAAGGATGGAAGAATGTTTTGAAGCAGGCCAAGGCTCACGAAGGGCTGTAGCGCCAACTGATGATGATAACCAGTATACCAGAATATATAAAAAACAAAAAACTAATGAAAGAACTAGACATATCACTAGAAGTAGACTCTTACACCTCTTTAGAATCCTCAAATAAATTGATTGCATGCATCAGCATGTTATTAAAGGGTTTTATGCTCACTTTAAAGTGTTTAAACTTTTATGTTCAGAAATTTCACCATCTATTATATGTATACAACAGACAAATTTTAAAGGACAGCATTCTTATTGTATTTAAAATTACACATGTTTCTATAAACACCGAAGACATAAAAATATAGCCAGCAGAGGAGTTGGCATGTATATAAGTCAAAATAACCATTCACTCCTACTCCAAGAATAATTGTGGCCGATTTTAATTGTCATACTGACTGACCCAGTATAATCAAAAACAATTTTAAATAATTGTTATAGACGTCGCATCGTTAATATACATCAGTTTTTTAAAACATTTTTTATATATTCATTAATATATTAATAGGTACATTAATAGCTTGTAAATGGTGCTAATCTTAAAGATTCATGTCTGCTAAACTTTTCACTGATTGCTATGAGGAACAATATTGGCTAAAAACAATAGTTAATAATGTCTGTGTTATTAAATCTGCTTACTATAACTGACTTTTCACACTTATTTAAAAACATTTTAAATTTTTTAGACCATCGCCTTGATCTTAGCATTCTCCTGCGGGAATACAGCAGAAGCAGTGAAACGAATCTCCACGATAAGCTTTAAAATATTTTTGAACATTCCAGGTTATTCGACATATCAAACAATGGTTAAAGAAGAATTGGTATTATTAGCTGATCATAATTGCGGTAGAAACATTTGTTTTTCAACTGGATTTTTTCCTGTTGATTACAGTCTTTTATTTGTAATATTGGGGTGCATTTCAACTTATTTAATGATATTGTTACAATTTTCTTAAGTAGGTAGTACATCCGCACATTTAAATAAATATTGTCCAATGTTATTATTAATTTTAATCCAAGATGGAATATTAGAAACAAATACGTGTTTTGTAAATACATAAGCAATGTGTCTATTACTAGTAGATATATTACACGTGTTGCCTTTTGTATTTTATTATATATATATATATATATATATATATATAAATATATATATATATATATATATATATAAATATATATATATATATATATATATATATATATATATATAAATATATATATATATATATATAAATATATATATATATATATATATAAATATATATATATATATATATATATATATATATATATATATATATATATATATATATATATAACCGTACGCAGTCACCTTTTTTATTGAGACATGGAGACCTCTCTTAAAGAAAATATTGTCCGCTCCTACCGCGAATCAAAATCCTACCGTCAAAAATGTTCGAGCCATCTCCACGCCAATTTCCACGCCAATCCCCACACTAACCCTCACGCTAACATCCACCCAAACCACGTCCGAACCCACGGTATAAATGAACCGTCTTCTGTTCCCAGTGGCAGTAACGCATTGGTTAGTGATCAGTGCAGAATGTCCGGGGACTCGGGAGACTAAGACCTCGGAAGCCTTGCAGAAGACATCAATGATGATGAGAGGATGTCAAAAGATTCATTTATACCATTGCACTGATTTCTTAGCTCTAGGTTTACTGTACTAACCACGGAAATCTTTCGGAACATATATATATATATATATATATATATATATATATATATATATATATATATATATATATATATATGAAAATTACTGAGTTCTCGGGAAGAACCGCGTTGAGAATTTGAAACTCGACGTTTCGGCACCCATTTTGGAGCCATTATCAAGAGTGATACGGTTCGGTTCGAGTTCGGGGTCTCAATCTGCCTACTCCCCTCACTCGAGACGTACCAGTATCGTGTTCTATATTGCAAGAACTGTCTCTCGGCACTGAGGTCTCAATCTGCCTACTCCTCAGTGTCGAGTGACACTGTAGGCAGTGTCTCAATCTGCCCAGTAGGCAGATTAAGACCCCGAACTCGAACCGAACCGTATCACTCTTGATAATGGCTCCAAAATGGGTGCCGAAACGTCGAGTTTCAAATTCTCAACGCGGTTCTTCCCGAGAACTCAGTAATTTTCATTTATCTGACCGCGGAAACTTATCCGAACATATATATATATATATATATATATATATATATATATATATATATATATATAAATATATATATATATAAATATATATATATATATATATATATATATATAAATATATATATATATATATATATATATATATATATATATATATAATTATATATATACCTATATATATATATATATATATATATATTTATAAATATATATACCTAATAGACCATAGACCATAGAATAGACCATAACGTATCTCCGTGGGCATGTGACGAAAGAATTAGTATATTAAGTATTTAACTGCAGCAGTCAAGGTGATATATATATATATATATATATATATATATATATATATATATATATATATATATATATATATATATATATATATATATATATATCACCTTGACTGCTGCAGTTAAATACTTAATATACTAATTCTTTCGTCACATGCCCACGGAGATACGTTATGGTCTATTCTGTCTAGGCGTCTCTAGGCGTCACATGTCGCATGTGGTATGTGTGTGCATGTATGTACTTCATGCATTCTAATATACAGAAGTATAACTTTTGTATATGCTGCATAAAGAAAACTATTATAGAAGTATTACTCTCCTTTCCTCTCAAACAGGACATGCCGCCAGCGCCTCGTGTCCCACAGACAGCTAAACAAATTTTCTCTTGGAGGTAATTAGAAAATTAAATGTGCTTATAAAAACAAAATATTTTATATTAAAATAAACAAAACAAACGCATTTTAGAATTAATTGGTAATTTCTGCTTCTCCTAATTAATGATGTGCCTTGTTAAAACAAGAAAAACAGTATTCAGGTTGACCAGGGCAATCGAATACAAAGTTTTAATCCTACGAACTTTTTGTCTACTTCACGATAACTTAAACGTCAAGATTTTAATAATTGACGACAGCATCTACATTGCTTACGTCGTTTCCTTTCAGATCCTTCGGTTTTTCTAATAGTATGTACTCTTTTTTTAAGTGGTTTTTCTTCAAGTGATTGTACTAAACTATAAACTAACTAACTAATTTAGAGCATATATTGAATATAATTAAACTATTAACAATAGCTGTTCCAAGTATCATCTTAAATACTACTTTTCTAAAAAAATAAATATTAAAAGAAATATGTTAAAATTAAAACCTATTTTATTTCTTACCAGTACCATTTCAAGCTTCGACGTAGTACTGTATGGAAGGATGACATCTGATCGGAATAATTTACGCCTTTCTTTGCAGAGTTGTAATCAATTATACATTTCGGTTATACAACCTTTTACTATGGGCTGAGATACTTAAAATCATTAACACAAATCTCTTTATCCATCCACTTAATAATTCTTAGTCCATCTTTCTTTTTTCCAACAACCTCTGTTCGCTTCATCTTTTTGGACTGGTTAAAAATATTTGCTTTATGGTTCCTCTCAGAGTCTCACAGTAAATCATTCTTTCTGCTAACAGTGTTTTAACGAGAGGTATACCTAAATTAAAGATATCAGCAAATAATATTTTGCCAGCTTTTTTGGGTTACACTGAAGTATTTTTAGATTAACTGTTTCAGAGTGTACCACATTAACTGGTTGTTGTTCATTTTTTCCTGTATAAATACTTACATTGAAAGTATAGCCTTCAGGTGAACAGAGTTTGTACAGTTTTCCTCCATATTTATGAGTCTTGTTATTATATTCATCTATAACGAGAATTCTGCCAGGCTCCTTTATTCTTTAAAAATTTTAAATCAGCATTACCACTACTCTCGACACCGACAAGTTAAAACGAATGACATATGCCTCTTGGGTTCTGTGAAGCATGGTAACAAGAAATTTTTGTTTATGTGCAGCACGTATCTCTGAGGTCATGTCTCATATTATGGGTATCAGAAGCGAGAATTAAAAATTTTTATCGATGGATATTTAAGATAGGTACACATAGGCGAGCCGAACTGTTCGCGAACTGCAAGAGAGCTGTTTGAGAACAGTTCGTTGAAAATACAAGTATGTTTACAGCGAACTCCTCGCAAACTCGTCACGATCCATAAAAAGCAATGAACGAACTACGAACCAACTTGTGCGAAGTAGCAGTTTTGTTTGTGTAGAAGTGCAAGCGTGGTGTGTATTTATCGTAGAGTATACCAATTTTCAAAAAATCGCATGGCATCATAAGCAAACCATTTACTTTCGTACGCTTCGTCTCTACCTAAAAGCACATAATTCATTTTATTCATTAATCAACATAATTTGATGAAATATAATTTATGCTTTTAGAATTTGTTTTATTCAACTCACGCTTTCCTATTTCACCAGTCACTATGGAGACCTTTTTATTTTCTCGACTAGAGAATGCTAATAGGTTTATCATTTTTCGTTTACAGTCTTCTAATGACATGTCTATAGTCTCACCTATTTCGCACCATGCGTCATTTTTTCAGTTTTTTTCGGAAATGATCACGGTATTTCGGATCATATAGTCTCTTTTTGCTCTGATATAAAGTCAATAAGTTCAATACATTTATTCTTTGACCACTGTGCCATCATGGAAAACTTGGGTTTACGCCGAACAATATACACTAAATTCAAACTAGGAACAAGTCAAAAAATCTCGACTGGCCATGATTAATTAGTACCGCCGTACTAATTATACGAATATAGCGTTCGCAAACGGTTCGCGAACAGTTATATTACATATTTATTTTGTAATATCTTAATAATTACAAATTATCACATTTTTCTTCAAGACAATGAAACGTCCAAAGACCTGGACTTCATAATCATGGAAGCAGAGATAAAAGAAGAGATAGGTAGTGATTTTGAAGAATTTATGAGTAATAAAGGATCTAAGGAAAACGATCCGAATAACAGTACACTGAATTCAAAAGAATCAAGCAAGCGTTCAAGGTCTAAAAGGAGTAAAACAGACAAAAACAAATGAAGCAAACATGAGAACTACAAGAATAAAGAAAATAGGCTTAAGTATCAGGAAAGAAAAAGAGAAAATGATTAATGGAATTACAATATAGAAAAAGAGGCAGAGAACTATGAAACCTCGTTGCAATTGCAAGCTAAGTAGGGATGACAAGACAAAGTTGAAATGTTCTATTTCTGACAAGGCTAGACACGAAATATTCGACAACTTTGAGAGAAAAACTTGGGGTAAAAAAAAACTTTTATGAATACATTAGTAATTGGGAAAGCTACAGAGAGACGAAGTGGAGAACGGGAAATATTTAGAAGGCAAACATCGACCGAGTCTTATTTAAACGCTGAACATAATCGAATACGAGTATGCAAAAAGATGTTTTTAAATACACTCTCTCTGTATTGGAGAAATTGCCATAAAGAAGTGGGCCAGAGAAACAGTTACAGATAATAAGCAAGTCAAAAAGCAGCCGAAAAGCGAAAAAGCAATAAAAAACTTTCTTTTAAAATTTCTTTCGACAAATTACCCAAACTTGAGTCCCATTACTGCAGGGCAAAAAGTTCAAAGTTATACTTGGAAACAGTATGGCAATCAAAAGCATAATTATATACAGCTTACAGTAGAGATTTTTGTGGGGAAAATAATATACCACCCATGTCAAGAGCCGCCTTTTCCATAATTTTCGATCAGAAAAATTTATCTTTATACCAGTCTAAAAAGGATAAGTGCGATATTTGTGTAGCTTTTGAAACAAAGAATATTTCGCAAGATGAGTACAATTTTCACATTCTGCTAAAAAACGAAGCACGTAAAGAAAAGGTTACTAAAAAAGAATCAGATAATGAAGTTTTTACAATTGATCTGCAATCTGTGCTACTCTATCCAAAGTCCAATGTGAGCTCCCTCTATTAGAACAAAAAAAACTTATCGTACATAATTTCACGATTTACGATCTAAAACGTGAATGTTTTTTATGGAATGAAACAGAGGGTCGGATAACAGCTAATTGAGCTAATGAGTTTGCAAACATAATAGTAAATGTTCTAAAAAAAAGTAAAGGCCAATACTCGTGATAAAAAAAACTAATTATATTTTGTATAGCGATGGTTCAACGTCCTCTTCAACGTAGCAACAGAAAAGATTTAACTATAATACAAAAGTATCTCCAGAAAGGTCATACCCAGATGGGGGCAGATAACATGTATTCTAGGATAGAAAGATTGATTCGAAAATCTACAATTAATGTACCTGCTGACAATGCAATAATATGCAAAAAACGTGTTTGAAAAATCCCTACAGAGTAGAATAGTACTTATCGCATGATTTTTTAAAAACATTGAAGGTAATATAAATTTTATCTCATCAATACGACCTGGAAAAATGTTGGTAGTTGACCTAAAGGCAACTAAATATACAAACAAAAATATATTTTACAAAATTAGACATTCTGAATTGGAATGGAAAGCTTTTCCTGTCAGAGTACCTGCAAATCCAAAATTTTTAGATTTTGACTCTTTGCCTGCATTATACAGAGGTAGAATTCCCATTAAGAAAAAAAATATGAGCATTTCCAACAACTTAAGAAAAGTGTACAACAGGACTACCATTTATTTTATGATCACTTACCTCATAATTAGCCTTGCGTTTATTTCATTTTATATTTTCTGATTTAAAATTTTTTTAAGCATTCATTTATCTGTTACAATTACCGATGTGTAATCCTTATGTTAGTGGTTTATTTGCATTAAAAAAATAAATAAACTTTTTTCAGAAAAATGCGTATTTCCATTTTGCTTTCAAAATATTAGTTCGCAAAAAGCGTATCTCCAATTTAATTTAATAGACCAGGGAAATAAGCAAAAAAAGTACCCCGTTTTTGACACTCGTCCGGCCAGGCAAACGACAGTTGTTTTTAGTAGTATGGACCTCTGTAACAAAAACCTATATGTTTCCTGCAGTCGATTTTTTGGACTTAATTAGGTATTAACAAATTAAGGTCAAAAAACGGAAAAATTTTTCTTTTTTCGTCTATCGGCAAAATTGAAGCATTTTAAACAAATTTTACAAGAGAAGAAACTTTTAAGTCATATAAAAACCTTCAAAATGGCGTTTACTAAATGTTTCTATCCTTATTTGTTGCTTAGGAAATTGCAAGGTTTTTTATAAATGTTAATAACTTTTTTGAAAATAAACTTATAACATTTATATTTCGTAGAATGCTGTGTCTATGAGTGCTTAAAATATTGTTAAAATTTCAAAGTGATCGGTCAAATAGTTTAAGAGTTATTTTATTTGTTTATCGCAAATTAATTTTTTTGCAACAATATAAGTCAGAAAATTATATAGTTTTAGTAATTGTAATGATAGTTTCTTGAAGAAGAAGATTTGTTCTATTATTAACATTAAAAAAAATTAAGAAAATTAATTTTAAATATTGCAAAATAATTTTGCAAAAACATGTCGATTTTTTGCTTATAAACAATTAGAATAACTTTTTAGCCATTGCCTGTAAGAACATTATTTTTAAAAGCCTAAATTTTTTTACAAATTTAAAAGAAAAAAAATTTGTCCTAAAATAATTTGGTACAAGGTTAGCCTCTTTTTTTATTTAATTCATAGCAGCTTTGTTTATAACAATTAAGAAATCTCAGTAGATCTGTTATAGTAAGAATTACAAAAAAAAAGTTGTTGACAAAAATTATAGGCAGCTTTAAACTCCACATTTTAAAATTAGTAACAATCTTACAGGGTGTTCCGTAAGATGGTGGCAGACCAAACTTATGTTTTTTTAAATGGAACACCCTGTATTTTATATCACTATCAAAAAGTACTAATATCGTACTTCAAATTTTATACTCCCTATACCTAAAGTTATCATTTTTCTAGATATTTTTATTTTTCTATCAAAGTATTAATTTGGTAGATATTTTAACTTGCATTACTTGGTACTTGCATTTTGACTTACCCTGTATTTGATTTAACGAATATTATAAAAACGAATATGTTTTATAATTTTTAACAATTATTAAAAAGCTATGGTTGCAATATATCAATGTTCCTATACTCCTTTTTAATTATACAGGGAGTTAAACTTGATACGATTTTCAGGTAATATTGGTTAGAAGTTTTTAAATCCCCGGTATAATATAATAAAACTTTACACATTGTTGTGATGTGGAAGTGAAGCAGAAAAAAACAAAAGTTTGGTCTGCCACCATCTTATGGAACAGCCTGTAAGATTGTAACTAATTTTAAAATTTGAAGTTTAAAGCTGCCTACAATTTTTCTTAATACTTTTTTTTGTAATTTTTACTATAACAGATCTACTGAGCTTCCTTACACTAATCAATCACCCTGTATGTATATATATATATATATATATATATATATATATATATATATATATATTATATATATATGTATATATATATATTATATATATAAAAAACATATATATATATATATATATATATATATATATATATATAAACATATATTTTAAAGATGACTTTAACATTATATTGCCAATATTACTGAGTTGCATTCTTGGGACGACTTTATTGTAGGATAGTTCATTCGATAACATAAAATTAATTCTAACTTAAAATAATTATAATAAAATAATAAAGAATAGACATTAGAAAAATTATTTTAATTAATATTTCCAAAGCAATACTATTTTTAGAAACAATTGAATGGGACAATTTGTTGTTTTCATAAAATCTATTATAAATAAATTATTTACAATTTTATTAAAGAGGTATAAATTAATTATAAATATATAAAAAATTATCTCAAATATTATAATAAAAACTGAAAAAAAAATTGAAGCAAATTAGATAGTTTATTTAACAATTTATTGAAATACTGCATATTCGTAATGTACGCAAACAGTACATACAAATTAAAAAAGGAACGTTGAAATCCATAAATAAGAACCAGAGATACAGCTAACAGCTCTTTCGCCCTCCCTTCGGCTTCCGTGAGTTTCGAAGCCAGCCGATTTTAAGAACCACATTTTAAAGCTTTGTGGACGATTTCGTTGAAGGGCAATCTTTTTAGAATTTGGGACGTTAAAACAAGAAAGTATTTTCTTTTAAATAACGCTAATTAGATTTATTAATTATTATAAACAAAGCTGCTATGAATAAAATAAAAAAAGAGGCTAACTTTGTCCCAAATTATTTTAGGATTATTTTTTTCCTTTTAAATTTGTAAAAAAATTCAGGCTTCTTAAATATAAAAAAATAATATTCTTGCAGGCAATGGTTAAAAAGTTATTCTAATTGTTTATAAGCAAAAAAACGACATGTTTTTGCAAAATTATTTTGCAATACTTATTTAAAATTAATTTTCTTAATTTTTTTTAACGTTAATAATAGAACAAATCTTTTTCTTCCAGAAACTACCCTTACAATTACTAAAACTATATAATTTTCTGACTTATATTGTTGCAAAAAAATTAATTTGGGATAAACAAATAAAATAACTTTTAAACTATTTGACTGATCACTTTGAAATTTGAACCATATTTTAAGCACTACAAGGCACAGCTTTCCATGAAATATAACTGTTATAAGTTTATTTTCAAAAAAGTTATTAACATTTATAAAAAACAGAAATTTTTGACTTATTTTGCAACTTTCCAAGCAACAAATAAGGATAAAAACATTTAGAAAACGCTATTTTAAAGGTTTTTATATGACTTATAAGTTTCTTCTCTTCTAAAATTTGTCTAAAATGATTCACTTTTTGCTGATCGACGAAAAAAGCAAACATTTTCAGTTTTTTGACCTTAATTTGTTAATAACTAATTAAGTCCAAAAAATCGACTGCAGGAAACATACGGGTTTTTGTTACAGAGGGCCATACTACTCAAAACAACTGTCGTTTGCCTGGCCGGACGAGTGTCATGAAAAAATGCTTATTTCTCTGGGCTATAAAACAAAAACAATATTTCATCTAAAAACCAAAAATAGAACATTCAAATTCTATCTGAGATTAAATTTAATCATTTAAAGCTATACTGTAAAATTTTATAAAATGGAGTTATGCACTATGCGAATTACACTGACGATATACCTTAGCTAATAATTTAACAGAACAATTATTAATTCTAAGGCGATACGAAGTTTACTGGGTCATCTAGTTATACATACTTTGGAATAACAAAAATGTTACACAAGAATTAAAGTTCATCTCCCGATGACATCACATCACCAAAAGGGTTTTGGGGCTGTGTGGATGTAATAACTGTCTGGTAAAATTTACATTATTTATTTTTCATTTGTTTGCACACATCAAATTATTGTTAACTGTCTGTAAGAAAGATATTTCTTAAAATAACATAATACCACCATTTTAATACCGATATAAATGCTTCACAAAAGTAGGTGTGTCCGTAAGTCATCACTCAGTCAAATACCTATAGAAAAATTGCAAGTATGTTGTTTACATTATTAGTAATGAACAAAACTGTTTGCTGAATATATTTATGATTGTAAAGTTTTTTTCTCTAGCCAGCAACCTTGTATAAAATCAACGGAGAAAAATGCGAAGGCATTTAACAATTAGTTAGCAAAAAACACCCTTTTAGAATTGCAATAAGGACATTTTATGTCGCAGTCGACCCACTCCTTCATAAATACAAAGCATTGATTTATACAAAATAGTTTAAATGTTTGACGAACTATATTGATTGACAGTATTTATTGCACGAACGTTTAGAACATCAAGGACTGAGTTTGCTCTTTGTTGATGATTCAGACTATTGCATTTAGAAAGCAACTTTATTAACGAATAATATAATAATTGTCATAAAACGATTACGAAACTGAGAAAATTTCGACATAATAAGGAATAGGCACTACAAAAATTTGCAAAAAATAAACTAAGAATAAAAATGCGAAGATTAAAAAAGAATAACACTATATTAAAAATACAACCCTCCAATATTAGTTGCATAGAATTCTTCTTCTGTACGTGCCTCCTCTGCTTCGGAGGTTGGCAATAATCATTGCTATTTTGATCTTAGATGTGGCTGACCTGAAAAGGTTAATAGATGAGCATCTATAACATTTCCGTAGTTGTGCAGTCATGATATTCTGCTGATTCCTTCACCTCTTCTTCTGTGGATTTCTCCTTGCATAACTATTTAAATATCTTTTTTTTCTTTTGTCGTAAGTACTGCAGCTTCGTGGTTTTGAGAGTTTCTATTATATTCGTACTCTTATGTATTCTTCTCATGACATTGTTTATTACATAATGAATCCATGAGATTTTCAGGACTATACTGTATACCCACAATTTTAGATATAGTTTCTTATTGTCGCCGCATTCAGGGTCCACGCCTTTGTACAAAATTATCATTCAGTTATATGATCAGTTCCGTGTGGAGCTGTCTGTCTCCCATCGGCGCGTCCCCTGGTGGTGAATACAAAGTAACATGGACCTCTGTTGATGGAAGAACGAGTTAAATTGATCACATCTTAATAGATTCAAGGTATGGAACGGACGTAATAAACTGCAGAAGGTATAGCAGCGCAAACATAGACTCATATCATTGCCTAGTGATCTCAACATAAAGGGCTAAAATTTCAAACACCCGTAAAGAAAATACAATGGATACAAAAAAATGAAATGTGCAAAAACTAAGAGATGCGACAATTGCAGAACGGTACTCAGAAAACATCACCAAGAGGCAAAGAAATCAAAATGTAAATAAAGAAGGCCAAACAGATATAGACTCCTATTGAAGAAGAATAAAGAAAGGTATTGAATCAGCAGCGAAAGATGAAATGGGAAAAAAAATTTGTGCCCGTAAAAATCATTGGTTTGACGATTAATGCAAGAATGCAAAGAAAAAAATGAAGCCTACAGAAAGATGCTTACCTGTCGAACTAGAACATCGTAAAAAAAACAAAACCACTAAAATAAGGAACTTAAATACATAAAAAACCTCAGCAGAAAGAAAGAATTTAAAGCATTCTATAAGAAAGTTAACATCAACAGAAAAGAATTCAAGGCAGCCACAAGACAATGCAAAAGTCAGAATGGCGACCTATTAACAACAAGGATAGATGTATTGAATGGATGGGTGGAATACTTTAACCAGGCACTTAATATAGAAGAAGAAAAAAACTGGGTAGACAGAAGAGATGAGGTAAGGAAAACAGACGAGACGGAAGAGGAACCACCGACGATTCTTGAAGTTAAAGATGCAGTTAAAAAACTCATCATCATCATCATCATTTAACCCGGATCTATTCACTGCTGGATATAGGTCTCTCAGTCTTTTCCATGTATTTCTGTTTTGTGCTGTTTGCATCCAATTTTTGTCGATCCGTTTTATGTCATCAGACCATCTTGTTGGTGGACGACCTCTACTTCGATGTGCTTCTTGTCTCGGTCTCCACTGTATTATTCGCTGTGTCCATCTGTTATCCGACATTCTAGCTATGTGCCCCGCCCAGTTCCACTTAAGGGTCATAATTCTTTCTATGGCATCTGTCACTCCTGTTCTCCGTCTTATTTCCTTGTTCGTGATCCGATCCCTACGAGAAATGCCTAACATCGATCGTTCCATGGCTCTTTGGGTAACACAAATTTTATTTCTTACTTTCTTGGTTAGTGTTAATGTCTCTGCACCATATGTAAGTACTGGTAACACGCACTGATTAAAAACTTTTCTTTTAAGACACATAGGCAGTTCTGATTTAAGAACATGACTTAGCTTGCCTAATGCCACCCAAGTGAGTCCTATGCGGCGGCTTAGTTCGCAAGTTTGATTATCTCTTCCTATGCGTATCTCATGTCCTAAGTACTTATATGAGGTGGTTTCTTCAATATGCATACCATTTACTGAAATCTTTTCGCTTAACACAAAATTTGTCATGATTTGTGTTTTTGTGTGGTTGATTTTTAATCCTACTTGTAGGGAGGCTAGGTATAGTTTCTCCAGTTGCGATACTGCATCATCGATTCTGTCAGCAAAAAGGACAGTATCGTCAGCAAACCTCAAATGACTAAGCATTTCTCCATTGACATTAATTCCTTTTTCACTCAGATTTGCGTTCTTAAACATATGCTCTAATAATGTTGTAAACAATTTTGGCGAAATTGTTTCTCCCTGTCGCACTTAAAAAATTTGCTAGAGCCAAATCACCCGGAATAGATAATCTCCCAGCTGAACTATATAAAGAAGGTGGCCACGATATCATAATGACATTACAGCAGCTTATAAAAAAAATATGAAGACAGAAATTCCTCCCCAAACATTGGAATATTGGAATACTTTTTCGCAAAACAGGAGATTAATTTAAATACTCTAACCACAGAGAAATTAAGCTTCTAAATGCAGCGTATAAAATATTTTTCACAGCAATATGTCACCGTATGGCACCATATGCAGAGCGGATAGTAAGAAAATACTAGGCTGGTTTAAGATGTGGCAAATCGACAATTCGTCAGATTGCAACCCTGAAACAAATTTTGAAAAAAAAAATACTGGAATATAGCATTGACATTCATCACATATTTATAGATTACAAAGCAGCCTACTACTCTGTGAATAGAAGAAAAATGTTCAGAGCAATAAATGAGCTAGAAATACCAAATCAGTTTCTAAATTTAACAAAATTAACTCTAAAAAAGTTGAATGAAGAGTCGAATTCAGGGGGAACTGTCTGAACCTTTTAAAACAAATAACGAGCTGTGTCAGGGAGACTCTCTCTTTTCTGCATACTGTTCAATCTGGCTATGGAAAAAGTAATCCGTATGTCACAAATCATACCCATTGGTTCAATATACAATAAATCAGTGCAAATCCTTGCCTATGCTACTGATATCATTATTGTTGGCAAAACGGAAAACGCTGCACGAGAGGCGTATGTAGCATTAAAAGAATTAGCTACAAAAATGGGTTTAATAATTAACACCAAAAAAAAACGAAGTATATGAAAATAAGCACGTAACTACAAATCCTACAACCACTTGTTATAGAAAACGACGTCATCGAAGCAGTGAACGAATTTGTATACCTGAGAGCGCTCCTTAACACTGAAAATAATACTACCGCAGAAATAAACCGCAGAATTTGCACACGAAAAGATGCTATTTTGGGTTCAATCTACTCCTTAAATCCACAATTATATCGAGAAATACAAAAATAAAATTCTACAAAACAATAATACGCCCAGTGCTAACATTTGGTTCTGAGACCTGGACTCAACAAAAAGTAATAAAAAAAATGTTAGGATGTTTCGAAAGAAAAGTACTAAGACGAATCTATTTAGCAGTGAATGATAATGGAGTTTAGAGAAGACGATACAACTTTGAACTTTATGGAATATACCAAGAGCCAGATATCGTTAAACACATTAAGATATGAGGTCTGAGGTTAGTAAGGCATGTAATGCGGATGGAACAAAATGACCCAGCTAGGAAAACGCTTTTTTGACGTGACAACGTCTTAAATTAGGTTGTGGCTCGGAGGCACTCATGAAAAAGTGTAACGCCCGCTCACGTCTGTTACGATGAGTCACCGAACGAGAGAGAGGCCCGCCAGACCGGCGAATGCATTGCGTCTCTCTCCCACTCAAACATGATCGATCCGCTGCGCGCGCAGCACTAGAGAATTAGGCGCGTTGAATCGGTGCGTGCTTGTGTCTCTGTCTTTCTCGAGCGTTCTTGGCGTTGGAAAACCGAGTTATATCAATAAATATTCTACCGAGAAAAAGACGTTGTCACGTAAAATCTTCGCCCGTAAAACCGACTTTACAGGCAACCGATTTTTTGATAGACCCATTGGTCAGAGAAGAAGAGAAAGACCAAGAATAAGGTTCCTTAATAACATCGATGACGACATGAGAAATATGGGAATACGTGCTTGGCCGAGGAAGGCGATGGATAAGGACGACCGGAGAGAGATTCTTGAGGAGGCTAGGACCCACGCAGGGTTTTAAAGCCAAAATGATGATGATATATGATCAGTAATTCTTTATATTATATCCAATTTTTTCTTGAGATACATTTACTACGAACCAAACATATGAAACCTTACTTGAATCGCTTATCGTAATTTATCATTGATCTCCTGAATTTTTGCACCACCGACGATTTTAACTTGATATAAATACGTAACGTGAAACAATGTTACTTAAACATAGAACATACTTGGTTATTGTTGCAAAAATTGTATTTTATTAACTATCTACATGAAAGAAATTAGAACCTTCTCGTCTATGATAAATGTGTATCAGTTTAACAAGCACTTTCCCGAAGTATCTCTCGAATATGACTACCAATCCCTTTAGTATTGTTTCACATAGTACAAGATTACAGTAAAAGCAAGTTTGACGAAAACTAGACTGAATTCATGTAATACCGTACGTTAGATGAACTAAGACAGTTTGGAGTCAAAAGATATTGTAAGTAAATATTATTTTTCTTCAGCACCTTTACGTTGGAGTCTCTTATATCTTAGAATAATTTCAATTGTTTGCTTCGTTTTTTATGAACGAACAACATATAAAAAAAATACAAATAAAAAAAAACTGTAGTTACATAATTATATTTTTGAACTCATCATCATCAACCTGCATGCGTCCACGGTTGGACATAAGTTTCCCTCAGCTTTTTTATATGTCTCTGTCTTGTGCGGCTTCTTCTTCTTGTAGTGCCTATCCGTTTCGGATTTTGGCAACCATCATGGCAATTTGTATTTTGCAAACTGCTGCTCTAAAAGATTTGTGGTTGTTGTGTTGAATCACGTACGTAGATTTTTCAGCTATCCTTCGCCTTCTTGGTTCTCTTTTTCCATCTACTTTTCCTTGAAGAATTAATTGCAACAACCCATATCTTTCGCTGTTCCTCATGATGTGACCGAGGTATTCGATTTTGGCTATTTTTATTGTGGTTAACAACTCTTTTCCTTTTTGCATTCTGAATAAAACGTCCTGGTTAGTAACGTGGTTGGTATAACTTATCTTCAGGATTCGACGATAAAGCCACATTTCGAAAGCATGTATTTTCTTGCAGGTAGCGTCTGTGAGAGTCCACGACTCAACTCCATAAAAAAGTATAGGAAAGATATAACATCGAAGTAACCTGATTTTTATGGGTACTGATAAATTGTGGCATTTGAATAGCGTAGCCATTTTTTAAAATGCAGATCTTGCTTTCTCTATCCTATATTTGATTTCTAGGGAATGGTCCCAATTTTCATTGACGTTCGTACCAAGGTAGGTGAATGTTTTTACTCTTTCTATTGGTTAACTATTCACACCGATTCCTTTAATTTGCTGTTCCTTCTTAGATATTTAATGTTCAGTTCAGTTTTGTGCGGCTTGCATCTAGTTATTGCTAACACGCATCGGGTCGTTAGTCCATCTAGTTGGTGGGCGTCCTCTGCTCCGTAGTGCTTCTTGTCTTGGTCTCCACTGGAAAATACGTTTTGTCTATCGGTTGTCTGATAGTCTAGCGACGTGTCCTGCCCAATTCCATTTCAGCCACGCAATTTTTTTGATGGTGTCTGTTGTTCCTGTTCTACGACGGATTTCTTCGTTTGGGATTCGGTCTCTCAGAGAGACACCCAACATCTAGCGCTCCATAGCCCTCTGAGCCACACGAATCTTATTCACCACCTTTTTTGTGAGTGTTATGTTTCCGCTCCCAGAAATAGCTGAAAGATGGAAAGAGTATTTTGATGAATTACTAAATGGCAATAATAAGTCAAACCAAAGATAATGTATGGAAGCAGAAGCAAGAATCGAACACTTAAAAGACATAGAAGATAATTCACCCAGCAAAGAACAAATCGAGGAAATCATAAAAAATCTGAAAAACAACAAATCCCCTGGAAGCGATAACATAACAGCAGAGATGATGAAATATTGTGAAAAACTGCTAAATAATTGGATATACAAGATCATAAAGGAGATATGGATAAAAGAACGAATACCAGAAGATTGGAAGAAAGCCATTATTTGCCCATGACACAAAAAAGGAGACAAAACAGAATGCAGTAATTACAGAGGAGTCGCGGTACTAAATACCGTATATAAAATCCTATCAAAATCCATAAAAGATAAGCTAGAAAAAGAAGTTGAAAATATAATAGGCGAATATCAGTGCGGATTTAGACGAGGGAGAAGCACAACGGACCAAGTATTCATAATCAGAGAATTACAAGCAGAAAGCTATGAACACAACTTACCAACGATAGCGCTATTCATCGACTTCCAGCAAGCATACGATAGAATAAAAAGGAAGGAATTAAAAGAGACCCTTGAGGAACTGGGAGTTAGCAGAAAGTTGCGTAACATGATACATCTTACTTTAGAGAATACAGAAAACAGAGTCAAAGTAAACAATCATGTATCGGTCAAATTTATAGTAAACGAAGGATTAAGGCCTTTGTCATCATTACTCTTCAATTTATGCCTAGAAAAAATAATGCGAGAAGCGAAAATCAATAGAGAAGGACTCCTATATCATAAAAGACACCAAGTTTTGGCATTTGCGGATGATATAGTGTTGCTGGCAAGAGGAAAAAAAGAGCTACAGGAGATAGTACAGAGAATAGTAAAAGCAGCAAAGAAAATGGGACTTTACATAAATGAAACTAAAACAAAATGTATGCAGTGGACAGATGATACAGTTCAGGGATGGACAAAAGATTAAAGTAGAAGTAGAAGAAAGATTATCATACGAATTCGAAATGGTAGAAAGATTTACATACCTAGGTACAATAATATCACGCAAACCTAACATTAAAGAAGAAATACAAGCTAGAATAATGGCAGGCAATAGAAGTGTACATGCTCTTAGTGGAATGTTGAAAAGCAAGTTTTTATCAAGAAAGGCAAAAATACAGTTATAAAAAACAACTATACAACCAATAGTAACGTACTGCAGTGAGACATAGACAATGACAAAAAATGAACAAAATTTACTGGAGATATGGGAAAGGAAAATCCTGAGGAAGATATATGGAGGAATAATAAGGGACGGTTTATGGATAATAAGATCAAATGATGAGTTAAAGAAATTATATAATCAACCTAACATAATAGGAGTCATAAAGGCACAGAGACTAAGATGGCGAGGTCACCTAGAAAGGATGCCGAACACGAGGACTCCAAAAAGGGTACTGAACTAAACTATAACTTTAAAAAAGAGAAAAGGAAGGCCAAAAAATAGATGGAATCAGGAGGTAGAAAAAGATATGGAAGAAATTGGACTAGAAGGCCAGAAAAGAAAAATGAATAACAAGAAGGAATGGAGAAAAATCACATATCGAGCCAGAGAAGATCTCAGTACATAAAGAAAAGCGAAAATGAAGAAAGAACAAACTTTTTAAGCCATGGGCCTCTAAGGCCTTTAGTGCTATTGTATATATATATATATATATATATATATATATATATATATATATATATATATATATATATATATATATATATGTTTCCGCTCCATAAGTGAGTACAGGTAACATACATTGGTCAAAGATTTTCCTTTTGAGGCAGATGGGTAGATCTGATTTAAATACATAGTTTAGTTTACCAAACGCTGTCCAGGGTAATCCTTGCGACGTGGGAGCTCACATGCCTGGTTATCTCTGCATAACCGAATTTCATGTCCTAAGTACTTATACGATGTAGTCTGCATAATATCCCTTGCATCAACATCTTGTTCATAATTTTTTAAACAGTATTGCATCATCCATCATCCATACGATCGGATATAAGGACGATGTCATCTGCAAATCTCAAATGAATGAGCTTCTCTCATTTATGTTGATATCATGCTCGTTCAGATGTGCCTTCTTACAAGTATGTTCTAAAAGTGTCGTGAATAGCTTTGGAGAGACGGTGTCTCCTTGCCGTACTCCTCGCTGTATACAGCATTTATTTTTTTCTTGTTCAGAGAGTCTCACTCTAGTTGTGGCATTTTGGTAGATATATTTGATTATGTTAGTATAGCGATGGTCTATTCGGCATTCTGTCAATGCTTTTAACATTATCTGATGGCTTATGGTGTCGAATGCTTTCTCGCAGTCGACAAATATCAGTGCCAATGTTTTGTTGTATTCTGCAGACTGTTGCATTCTTTATCACTAGTAAGTGGTCGTTAGTGCTGTATCCCGATCTAAATTCAGCTTGTTTTCTAAGCTGATAGAAGTCTAATTTAGTGCCCAGTCTTTTTTTAAAAATTTTTGTGAAAAGTTTATATATGTGTTTGATAGGACTGTAGTTTTTTAGGTCTGTTATGTTTCCTTGCTTTTGTAATAAAATAATGACTGCATTGTTCCATTGAGAAGGAGTTTTTTCCTTGGTAGATGCATTCGGTGAAAAGCTTGGACAAAGCCTGGATCATTTTATTTCCGCCTAGTTTGATCGCTTTGATCACCTCCCCCCATCTATTGCCGTGAGTCTCTAGGTCGATCTAAGCAGAAGCATTTAGATTTTAACTACTATGTTAGCGTTTTTGTATTCTGGCCATCATAGATCACTCACAGTGAAGTGAATGTGATTTTTTAGCCTGGTCCGCTTGACTATAAATGCAGAACCTGACGCATGCATGTATATTAACAAATGTTATTGAAATACTAAAACTATCTTTCAACGCACATACTCATTAAAATAATTATATCTTCTATACTATTATACACTTAAATACTCCAACAAATAACTAGGCATTATAGATTCCAAGTTGAATAAAGGTGTTAAAGTTATATAAATATCTAATTATTATTGCAACTCATGTGTAATAAAGAATTAGTTCAATTATATTTGCATAATTACCAACCATAATTATACACAATTCTTTTAAAATCTTACATGGGAGAAATACCATATAAATAAAGAAAATTAAATCATCATTCACTTTATCTATATTCTTAGATATACATATAATCCCAAGAGCGACTGGTTTCCTTAATTGTTTCATATGTTATTACTTTGGGTTATATCTACCAATATTGATGGACATATTTATCCCATCATTAATTTTTTTAGGGTTTATCTTCAAATCTTTATATAAAATCATGATTATAATCTCGACACTCTTTTCACACCCAGATATACACAAAGCAACATATGTTATACCTGGTGGAGCAGTTGCCAATCAAATTAATCATGCCTTGATAAACAAAAGAGCCATCACAAACATCCTAGATGTAAAAAGCCGAAGAGAAGCATTTTGTGCAGAAACAAAGACAAGCAAACAAACAACAGCATAGCTAGTTATCTAAAATCTATCGCAACAAGATGCTAAACAAAACTACGAGGAATAAATAACTAAAACACTGACAAAAACAGACAAATTAGACAGAAAACTGAAAATGTTGAAAGGCAAAAATTAATTTATTATTATTAATGACATTAATATATTATAGGCATTATGCAGCATCGAAGACTATGAACAAAAGAAGAAAAAACAAGCAGAATAGTGCAACAAAGTATGTAAACAGGTATTAAACAAATACATGAAGCACATAATAATTTATGAATAGAAGAACTAGAGAAAGAAGAACAAGGAAAAGAGAAAAGCAAGAGAACAAGTTACGATCTAAGGGAAGCAGATAAAAATAAACGAAATCTAAACTCAAGAAATCTAAAATCAAGAACAGATAATTAACAAACCAACAGAAGTAAACTTACTTCAGAAAAACCAATTTAAAGCTCTGCTAAAAACACAAGGAAATTTATTTTATATTATATTTAACTAACGTATTTACTAACAACCAAGACATGGGAGCAAGAAAAATACTTGACGACTGAAAAACTCCAATCCTGATTATTTGTCCAATCCAGAAAAACCAGATGTGAAAATTGTCGCAACACAATCTTCCTGTACCCAGCTTACGAAACCTTTAAATCTACCTTCAATAATCCCGGGACATACCCATCATACAGCCTTCCGATCCTACTCCTATCATACATAGTTCAGCGGCTAGGTACCTTTCTGTATATATTTCTTATTTTACATAAGATAGAATAGTTTTCAACTATCCACCCTTCCGTGTATATAGAAAGATACCCAGCCGCCAAACTATGTATGATCGGAGTGGGATCGGAAGGCTGTATGATAGGCGTGTCCCATGTTATAAGCGGCTTCAACTTACGAGTGGAAACATTATTATAAAACGATAGAATCAGTTTTCGACAAGAAAGGTCCGCATTTGATGAGTTATTCAAATTTTAAATAAATCTTCGATATTGAGTCATATCTCTATGACTCAATAAAGCGAAGTAAATTCGACTAGTAAAAGAAACGAAGCATTTATGGGCGATGGTAGCGAGATGAAAGGGGGTGCAATTGCATTCCCTGTTCGGAAAGAAAGTACTAAGAAAAAATAAGATATTTTTTACCCGACTGAAAAAACGGAATGGTAATGCTTTTCGAGTGCATGTGCATATGCATATATGTATGTATGAATGTATGTTTGTACATATGTATGGACATTTGCATGTCTGTATGTACAGGGTTTGACAGATAAACGGCCAATTAAGAATACCTTGAGAACTAAAGGTAACTGAACCGTAAAACACACCCTGACACCCTGTTTATTGTTAATTTTAAAAATATTTACGTTATTTTGAACATTTTTTGTTAATACTTGCCTATACCTATTGTAGACCGTTTTTAAGTTATAATGGTTTTCATATAAAAATTACACTTTTCTACTATGTATATAAAGTTCAATATCCTTTAATGTAATTTAAATAAAAGTTTAAATTCCTTAGGAATTTATTTTGACATTATTTTTAACACTATTTATGAATTTGGATTAGCTGCAAATATCTATTTGTATGTCTTCATTATAGACGTAGATCTTGGGCTTTTTCTTTTACTTATAAACTGACCAAACTAGAAACAGTTGTTCAACAAACATTTTATGATTTGTTCGAGACTTCTCAGGATATTTTTCAGCAAAAATACGGCAAGTTCTGGATACTTTTTAGTTACACTCACCGTAAATTATAAGTAAATTTAAAACATGATCATTTATAAATCCTAATTGAGCCATTATTATTTTGTCAAAAAAATTATACAAATTATACATACATTATAATCACATACAGGGTGTCCTATCTAAAAAAAAACGGGTGTGGCAGTCCAGTGGGACTGCCGGTGGAAGTTACACTAGTAAGTATAGAGTTCTATACACGCATTCGCCGTTACAAATTTATTTGGGAGTCAATCTGCACAATCATTACATATGTAATTCTATAGGTAAGACATAGCAGAAAGAGAAACAGAATTAATAACAACTTACTAACAATGAAGGATTGAATCAATATTTTGATGAAAATGTATATTTTTATTTTCATATATGTATGAAAGGAGTTGAATGCAAATTTTTTTTACACATACTCTGCAGTAAAATTCATTGTTTATTTTGTTATTAATATAATAATACAATATACAGTGATTTATTGAGATTATTATTTTGAAATACAAAAGAATAATATAATTATGAACATTTAATAAATAATACAAAACATATTACATAAATAATAATATTAATAAATATTTTATTATATGTATAATATTATATGTATATATATCTTTATATAATATATATATAATATTAAATTATATATACAAAAGGAACATTTTTATATTCGAGAGAGGAAGAGAGAGAAAATATATCTTCTGTCTCTCTCTTACTCATTATCTTACATATGTAATGATTTCACAGATTCACTCCCATACAAATTTCCAACGTGGAGCGCGCGTATAGAAGTATAACTTCAAAAAAGAAATTAGGCGAAAATTTAGGTTGCCGGTTTTATGCTACTTTTGACAGCATCTTATATAATGAGAAAGGCAACTTTATCCTATAAACAATAAAACTGTATCTGGTTAATAAGTTTTTAAGGAATTTAAACTTTTATTTAAGTTACATTAGAAGATATTGAACTTTATATACATGGTAGAAAAGTGTAATTTTCGTATAAAACCATTATAACTCAAAAACAGTTCACAATAGGTAGAGAGAAGTCTTAACAAAAATGTTCAGAATAACGTAAGTATTTTCCAACTAGTTGGCAAACTATGATGATGAATGAACTTTCACAGAAAGTGAATAATAGTTTCCGAAACGGCTTGTGCATTTAGTCCTTGTACCGGTACATGTCCAAGGAATTATTCATATGTTATTAATTTTTTAGGATGTTTATCATAACATCGATATAGAACACCAATTGATAATTGTTCTGTGCCACTAATATCACCAATATCATCAGCTAAAGCCGAAAAAGTTGAAGCAAGTTTTACTTCTCAATTATTTTGCTCGTAAGAACAAAATCATCCTTCTTCATAATCTTAATATTTTTTCAGAATTTCGTCTCCCGAGTTAACTTGAAAATGTAGCAGGTCATATTCCCCGCAAAATAAAATTGTTGAAATAATACATCGAAGTTTTAGACGATTTTCCTTAACTTCAATGTGATATGCTCCATTTAAAGATTCATAAACGCTAAGTCCTTTTCTATCTATGATTTTTTTAAATGCATTTCACGAAGTCATTGCGTCACAATGCCACTTACTTGCCGCGTAAGGCTGAGCAGCTTTATGAAACTTTTGATATTTGAGGCAAGCAGAAACTAAACTGCGCTGAATTGGTAGCTGAAATAAAACAAATATCCTACACAGCCGTCTTTTTGTTAGAGCTAAGTAAGCTAACCACGGATATGTTGTAAGCGATTCGTGTTGGAAAAATCGTTTAGCATCAAGGTTTACAAATTGTATGTCTTGCTAGGGCTCGACATACAATACTATCGCAACTCTGTTATCAACATGTATAATTCTATATTTTATATTGGTTAATAGTACGTGTAGATGCAGATGCACCTCGCTGAAAATAATTCTGGCGGAGGACATGGATGGACTTAATGACAGAAATGATCCACATACACAATGCACTTGCTAAAAGCTTTAAATAGTTCGAGGTCTGTAACAGACTATAGCCATGAGCGGACTCTAATATTGTTTAATATACTTCAGTCGTCAGAGAAGCAAAATGCCACTAAACCCCTAAAAATCATACGAACAAGCTGAATTTTGCCGGGAATAATAATTTTTTGACCTCAAAAAAGATACAGAAAAGTTTACCACTTTTACCCTCGGACTTCCCCCTAAAACCCTCTCCGTACGGGGGTAAAAACGCAAAAAATTCGATTTACCAAGAATCAGTACGCCGTAGAAAAAAATATTTTAAATAAAAAATGTAGCTGAGATAATTTGAAACAAAAATTTTTATAAGCACTTTTTGTGTAGAATAAACCGTTCTCTTGGAAACAACGCTTAAAGCGACCGTCGATTTTGAATGTCAGTTATGCGAGCGAAACCAATGTTCAATAAAATTTGTATAAGCTCGACGGTAAACATTCGATATCTTGCGATTAAAGTGCCTTATCGACATAATAGTGTTAAATAAATAAACGTGAAGCGATTTTTGCCAATTCTTATGATTCCTATAAAATCAAATCAATCTATGACTTGCGATCGTTTGTAATATAAAACATCAAATTCTACGTTTTTTATTCATATTTCAAATGCCTCATATTTGTTGCCACAACTAAAAATTGAAATTTCATGTCACAGGCTTTAAAGATTGATCTCTAGAAATGAAAATTTCACTAAGACTGGTCAATGAAAGTGATCAATTTTATTGATCTTGCGAGAGTCGTAAAAATGGCAAAAATCGCGCCACATCTATTTATTTAACACCTTTATAAAAACTGAGTTTATTCTGGCAATATACAAAAACACACACGAAAGCTGCACTCTTTACCTTTAAAACGCATCTTGATTTTTGTCGATAGAACCCTTGGATCAAAAGATATCAATTTTTTACCGTCGAGCTGATACAAATTTTATTGATCACTGATTTCGCGCGCGTATTGACATTCAAAATCGACGGTCGCTTTAAGCGTTGTTTCTAATAGAACAGTTCATTCTACGCAAAAAGTGTTAATGGACATTTTTGTTCAAAATTATGTCAGCGACATTTTTTATTTCAAACATTTTTTCTACGGCGTACAAATTTTTGGTAAATTGATTTTTTTTGCGGTTTTACCCCCTTCCGAGGGGGGTTTTAGGAGGAAGCCCGTAAGTTAAAGTGGTTAACTTTTTTTCATCTTTTTTGGAATACCAAAATTAATATTATCGGCATAATTCAGCTTGTTCATATAATTTTTAGGGGTCAAATCTTTGACGACTGGACTAATATGGCATTTCAATATTAAGATAGCTAAACGTCGGAATAAATACTTGTCTAATAAACAAATCAGTACAACTTGATAGCCTACACTGATGACGTAAATATATTCACAACTGAAAGTGGTGACCAAAGAGATTGGACTTCAAATAATAAACATAGGTACACAAGACAAAAACACTAACAAACGAAAACGGGAGAAAATAAAAATTGAAATTAGGATAGAAGACGATGTTGAAGAGTAAACAATTTGTCATATCTACAAAGTGGGCAGTAAAAGCAAACATTCCATAAAAATTATAATGAAGGTAAACATGAGCTATTTTTCGCTGACTCACACATTCTGCTTCAAAACCGTAAATAGAAGATTAGTGACTATAAAATGATCATTCGAGCAATAGTATATTATGGATGTGAGATATGAGTGGTGAAGCAAAACACACCAAGAAAATTATAAGATTTTGAAAAAAAATTGTAAGAAAGTTTATTGGATTTATCAACATCAACAAAAATTTCGATTTAAAAATTGAAACGTAAATTAAGGTTTTATTACTCCTTTTTATGTGGTATTAGTTTCTTTGAAAATTAAATTACCAATATAAATCGTTTAGCCACCTATATACGATACAGTATCGCTTTATATTTACTTACTTCCGTAAAGCGTGAGCCTGGATCCAGGCCTGGTGAGTATCGGTGTGGATCCGTATCGTTCTCCTGCCATTCCAAACCTTGACGAACCGGTCATCGTCATAGTTGATGGTTTGAAGGCGATGGGTCGGATTACCACCTTTCCCTGAAACAATAAAAATATAATTTGAGAATGTTTCTGGTGTTGGGTTATATGACAAACGAGTAGAATTTTATTTTATTTATTTTATACATTCCTTTAAGATCTGATTTACGTTCTAATACATGCTTTATTAGGTGCCGCAACCCAATTTGATTGTGTGTTTTCCTCTTAAAGATTAAAAATAATTAAATCCAAAGGAAAAGATCAAATAACAAAAGAGCTAAAATATAAATAAAACATTTGGAATTTAATAATTACAGAAAGGAGGGCCCTTTTATATCTATTTACATCTGGCATATCTTTTAAGATAAAAAGGTGTGCCAGCCAGAGTTGCATTCTCGCCAACTTTTGTCAATGTGTATTCGGAAGAAATAGTTAAGAAAGTCTTTGATAATGAAACAATTGGAATAAAGGTTATGGATTATTTCATTTGTAGTATCCTATATGCACATAACATACCATTTGTTGTAGAAAATATTGACGATATTCAAAGTTTATTATGTAAAATAATCGAAACGTGTGAAAAATTTTGTCTTATCATTGGATGCAACGAAAATCAAATTTTTAATAATTACAAAGAAACATATCAACAATAAAACATAAACCTATATGTAAATAATGAACGAATAGAACGAGTAAAAAACTATGACTATCTATAAACAAATATACATGAATAAGAGACAAATAAATACTCATGAATAAAGAACGGATAAAACGAAAAGAAAATCTTTAAAAAATGCGCATTTTAATGCACCTAGTTTTGTAAAAAATGCAAGATAATGTTAAAATATGCAAATAATGTTTAAAATATGCAGATGATGTAAATTGTTTGTTTTAATATTTGAACCATATTTAAATACTAAAACTACTTTTTAAGGAGATAAAATTCTATTTATTTATTATAAAGAATCAATTACCACAACAAAAAAGAGATTGAAACATAAAATCTAAAATATACTTATATAGGTGATTTTACTTATTATCATAAAATAGATACTATATTAGAAAAAAATCTAGAAATTTCTATAATAAAAATGTTCACTCTTTAATTAATAACTTTTTCCGTCGACCGTCCATTTATGATCAATTTTAACGCCCTCAAAATCATTGATTAATTACCCCCATTAATGAATGATTTTCTCTTAATGAACGATTTTATTATAGGCAACACAACATACATTGCTTGCATAAATTAATTAAACGCTCTGTGATTGGCAGTGACCTGTGGTGTACGCAACCAAACATATACCTATTTATATTTATTATTAATTATATTAAAAAATTAATTTAAAATGAAGTAGCCGCTGTTAGACTATCTGTCATTGTATGTCATTATTTACTTTATTGTTTAAAATTCTGTGTATTTGAAAAATCAAAGGATGGATATTAAGGAAGAGTTTAATTTAACTCCACCAGAATTTAACTTCTTCTATCACAGAATTTACAGAGGTCCAAGAAGACTTAAATATAAATTTGTCAAAATGCTATATAACAGATAATCATTTATCAATATCTTCCTTTAATTTCAGTAATTGTACCATTTCGAATATTAATGTTTACTATAATAAAACTACCACTAAGGAAACTTTGAATAAAGTCAATGAAAGCTGAAAAAATTGTTGTTTATCGTTAGGTAACTAAATATTTAAACTAAGATATCTTAATTTCTGAAAAGTACGGTCGACGGAAAAATTTTGTAACGAACTCGTGAATTAAAATGGCGATTAACAATTTCGAACATTAACGCGCTCGCTTCGCTCACGCGTTAAAATATCTCAATTGTTAATTGCCATTATTAATACACTTGTTGGTTAAATATCTATTTCCGTCGACCATCCTTTTATGATTAATTTTAACAACCTCAAAATCATTGATTAATGACCCCTATTAATGAATGATTTTCTATTAATGAACGATTTCATTATAGGCAACACAACATACATTGCTTGCATAAATTAATTAAACGCTCTGTGATTGGCAGTGACCTGTGGTGTACGCAACCAAACATATACCTATTTATATTCCCACTAAAAAATTAATTTAAAATGAAGTAGCCGCTGTTAGACTATCTGTCATTGTATGTCATTATTTACTTTATTGTTTAAAATTCTGTGTATTTGAAAAATCAAAGGATGGATATTGACGAAGAGTTTAATTTAACTCCACCAGAATTTTACTTAATCTATCACAGAATTTACAGAGGTCCAAGAAGACTTAAATATAAATTTGTCAAAATGCTATACAGCAGATAATCATTTATCAATATCTTCCTTTAATTTCAGTAATTGTACCATTTCGAATATTAATGTTTACTATAATAAAACTACCACTAAGGAAACTTTGAATAAAGTCAATGAAAGCTGAAAAAATTGTTGTTTATCGTTAAGTAAATAAATATTTAAACTAAGATATCTTTATTTCTGAAAAGTACGGTCGACAGAAAAGTTTTGTAACGAACTCGTGAATTAAAATGGCGATTAACAATCTCGAACATTAACGCGCACGCTTCTCTCACGCGTTAAAATATCTCAATTGTTAATCGCCCTTATTAATACACTTGTTGGTTAAATAACTATTTCTAATATGAAATGAGTTCACTATAATCTGTTTTTCAAAATTTTCTACAAAAAATGATTCTCTTATCTGTTATTTGTTTATATAAGAAAAAACTACGTTCCACGTTAACTGAAGTAATGGGCGAAAATTTTAAATGCGGCAATCAATTTTCCTTAATTTCATACAATTCATAAATCTCACCCAAAAAAGTTTTTGAAATATTTTGCAGTATTTCAAATCCTACATTATTTTTAATATTTTAAAATTTTTGTAGAATTTTTGCCTTTAATGGACCTTTTACATTTTTACAATTTGTGTAAAACGTTTCCACCAAATCAACGGAGTCGATCAAACGTACAGAACTGGTTTTCAATTGTAAAATGTTATTTTAATATAAAATTATAATGTACTTTAATAAAAATAAGTTGTTCCTGCAATTGTTTATTTTTAAATAGTTCCTGGGCTTTTAAAACTGTAAGTATTGTAATGTTTGGCATAAAAAACTGCTGCATCAAGCCAAGTTTCCCATCGCGTTATAACAGGTTGAGGTGGCAATTGGAGATCTGTAAGTTTTTCTTTATATAATTGAATTCTCAAAGGAGAGTTGAGAAAAACTTTCTCGACGTTACTAATTACATTATTGATTCATTTACTAATGGAAACTCACACCTTATTTGTTCTGCTACTCTATTAATTCCGTGTGCCAAACACTTTACATGAATTAAATTCTAGTAAAAAAATGTTAGCCGACAATAAAATTAAAAACTTTTCACTAGGCACTATGTCAGGTAAAAAAAAGTTTGAAAGTATATCTTGTATAAACCTGGTAATTGTTAAGTGATTCTATTGTCAAGCTTCTTCGATCTTCAACACCTGGTATGAAAAACATTGTAACTCACTTTTGCTTAGTTTAGAGGAGAGCGAATAAAAAAAATTCCACAACATTTTATTTTTTTTTACTTCGTCAGCTTTAATATTTTTTGTAGTTTTCTTAATCTATAGTTTATAATTTTTCCTCAGTTTTTCACTTTCACGTATCACATTGTATTCAAATTACTGGTCCTGATTTAGGTTAAGTTACAATACCAAATTTTTCAAGAATTTTGGTGGAGATCATTGTAAGTGGTTTATAAAATTTTTTTTCAACAAAGTATGTTTCTTTGATTAGATGCATATAAATGATAACTAATAGTAAATATCAAAATAAAGAGATTGTTATTAGTTTTTTTATTGATTTTACCTTAAAAAGTGATTTTTTTACTCAAACAAGTATCTAAGAATTCATTTATACTAACAAAAAGTAAACAAAATTATATCTCTTAAATTTTTTTTTATTTTATTTATCCGCATTAACCACTAGGGTTATTAGATGTAGATTTATGATACAAATAAAGAAAATAACATACATTTTAGAAGTCATGACGTACAACAATATGGTACAATGTACTCTGGACATTATATTATTATATAATTGTTTGTGAAAGGTGTTTGGCATCTTTGGCACATTGGTGGTGGTTTTTTGGAGATTATGTAGCCGTGCGTAAGTCGTGTATGTCCAAGCCAAAGTCTGCTGATAATTCTCTTTATTTTTTTTTTGGTGCTATAAGAAGATTTTTTGAAGATACATCTGGTTTGATGCTTTTAAGATTTGGGTTTGTTTGATCAAATATTTCTTGCCAGATTTTGTTTACATGAGTCTTGAATAAAGTTTTAGTATCTGATATTGCTATCACTGTTGTAGTCGGAGTGTTCACATTGTTTATTGCTTCAAACGCTGTTTTGTCTGCTAGCTCATTACCAGTTATTCCGACATGGGATGGGACCCACATAAATAATATGGTTTTCCCAGAAAATTGGAGCTGTTGCAACGCGTCTTTAATTAGGAATAGATTGATGTGTGTAGGATAAACATGTTTATTGGCCTGTAAAGAACTTAATGAATCTGATAATATTAGTATTTGTTTTTCATTTGTGGTTTTACAATGATTTAGTGCGTCAAGTATTGCTTGTAGCTCTGCGGTATAAATACTACAGCCCTCAGTTAATCTAGTGGCAGAAATAACGTTTTCTGATACAGTAGCAGCTGTTACTCCGTTGAAATCTTTGGAAGAGTCAGTGAAGAACAATTTGTAAGTGGAATATTTGAGTAAATTTGCATGATACTGAAGCCTGACCTGAGCAGAAATGTGTGAATGCTTATCATGATTAAGTAAGGAGAGGTCTACTATTATAAAGAAACTGTCCAGGGAGGTGTCTGGTATATTTTAAGGGTGCCAAGGTGATTTGATTGATATAATACGGTAGTCTTTTAACTCGTTCATAAAATGGTACTGTCTTGGTGGTGTAATTTGTCTGTTGTTCTAGTGATTCTTCCGATACTAAACTTGCGCTTGATCCTTTGCGCTTAGAAGCGTAGCATAGTGACAGATATTTTCTTCTGTCTGTATAGTGGCATTTCTCCTGCTAGCACTTGAAGTCTTCGTATTGGAGTAGTTCTAAAGGCTCCAAAGATTAGTTGTAGAAATGTGTTTTGAATAACATCCAGTTTTTTTAGTTGATTTTTATTTGCTGTTTCGTAACAGATGCATCCATCCGTAGTCGAGTTTGCTTCTTATTAATGTCTGATATAAGCTCTGTTATTGTTTTGGGAAGTAATCCATTATATGCTAAAGGAATTTGTAGTTCCCATATATCTTGTATATTTTTATTTCCGGATTTATTAGCCCTTTTGCTTAATTTTGGTTTGCATTTTGCATTCTAGGTTTATAAACGATAATTCATCAGATATAAGATTGCACTGAAAACTGAGAACATGTGGTTGTTCTTTGCATAATTCTATGTATTGAACTTTCGACCAGAAAACTTGGCGTTTATTTAAACTCCCTTTTGACTTAGTTCTCTTAAATCGTATGGTTTTCCTGCGACTTTAGCACAACTTATCAGTATATACTACTGTTGTGAAATATAAACAACTTGGTTCTTTTTTTCTTCACTCAATAAGGGCATGCCTTGAATCACCCTAAGATTGCGAGTGACCCACCTCAAAAAACGTTTGTGTAATATTAATATTCATTATCTTAACTGTATAATATACATTAGAAGTATTATTCGACTTCGATTTTGTCCTCCATAACAATCTGAATACAAGCTCAACTCTAATGCTCTACCAGCAACAATAACCTTCCGGAGTTCCAATATCAAAAATAGTA
This sequence comes from Diabrotica undecimpunctata, assembly GCF_040954645.1. Taxonomy (NCBI): domain Eukaryota; kingdom Metazoa; phylum Arthropoda; class Insecta; order Coleoptera; family Chrysomelidae; genus Diabrotica; species Diabrotica undecimpunctata. The sequence continues at coordinate 128,124,427 of NC_092806.1, forward strand.
ATATTATACTCTTTAAACTTCCTTTTCTAATAAAACAATGATACATCTGGGCTCTGATTGAGGTGTAGCTAATATTTTTTGCAAATCAAAGCAGGCAGTTACAACCGTTAGTGTTTTCTTAGAAACTTCGTCATCACAATTTTTGGCTTCATCTGCAACACATTTGTTTGCAATGTGTAAAGCATATTCCTTTTCTATTTGTTCTTCCTCTTCTTTAGTGTTATGCAGATTAAAAGTAAGACACTGATCTTTTTTCGGTGCAAAAAAACGATATTAAACTCAGTATTGAATATGTATCTGACTTTTGGTGGTTGGCTTATCGCATGGGTGATTCTCTAACCTCCACTCCTTATACAGTGAATTCAGTTTGGGAAACTCATCTCAGTCTCAAGACTCCTCAAAATACATCTTAGTTGTTCTTTTCCTTACGTAGTGGGATTCTTTTGCTATAATAGAGTTTATATGCGCACGAATGGAATTTCTAATATTCTTATCTATAGCATTTGCTCTGCTCTTATGGCGAGCACTGACACTGACTATCAATTCTTTTTGGATATCTTAGTTAACCATACATCTGTTAACCATTGTCTTGTCTAAAAATGTTTTCTTACAAACTTGGAGTTGGTGTTCTGCTAACTGCAAATTATATTCATATGACCAGTTTCTTCTGAAAAAATTTTATTTTATAACTTCAAAGGTCTGTAACTTTTTTTGTGTACACTTTTGTACCAACGTAAGTTGGATTCAATCAATTTATTTTTGTCTTTGGAATGCGTGATTTAATTTATGACATACCTTTTTGAAACACCCTGTATAACAATAAAAAAATGCAGATTATTTTCACAGGAGGGAAAAATTCATATTTTTCACAGTACATATTAAATTATAGGGTAATATGGTAAATTTTTGGATTATTCAATGAATGTATATTTTCTATTATTAGGTTTAGCATGAGTTAAATTATTTGCATATACGGAACAGACGAGACACTTTAAAAACATTCGAGTAAATAATCACCCTGGAGTGATAATTTGAAATTAAATGCTAAATCATTAATAAATGATTAAAACATACATTGTTAAAACTTTCTAATAAAAAACATTAACATAGCTAAACAAAATTTCTACTTACATTAGCACGAAAACTCTACACTTTGTTATATTTAACCAATAACTGTATTACTATAAAGTAACACTTTAGTACTATTTACTTTTCCTTATCATAGAAATAACTGATAACGATTCGCACAAGGAAACGTCAATTGTATCATTGCATTCAGTATTTTCTGACAACTTTCAGACCATATCTTAAAATATTACCTTATCAACACCCACGTCCCCATCGATAATAATATTATTGCTTATTGTTTTTCTCATAGTTATACGAAAATAAAAATTTAATAACGCATGAAATGCCTATCATACTAAGTTGTACTTACTAACCCACTTATTGTAGTTGTGATAAGATATCCCCATATATTTAGCCTATTGTATCTTAGAATACTGTAAATAAATTTATTTGACCGCGTTACCTATACATACATAATATCATCGTTTATAGTGGACTTTTTCTTCACTCTCTTGTTCTATTTTGTTCATGTGTTTGACATAAGCATGATTTGTCTTCAAAATGGGCTTTTAATATTATATAAGATGTGGGTTTACTCTCTTTCTTACTTGATTGCCTTTATACACTTCTGTGAGTGTATAAAGGCAATTTTTTCTTCTTCTTCAGTGCCTTATCCGGTCCGGATGTTGGCGATCATCAGGCTATCATGGTTTTGTTGACTGCTCTGCGCAACAGGTCCGCGAAGGTCATCCCAAAAAATTGTCGAAGGTTATTCAACCACGAGATACGACGGTGTCCCGGTCCTCTCCTACTTAAGCTTACGTTGTTTGACTAAATTAAGCACTTCTTTTTCTTTTGTCATGCGCTGTAGGACCTCAACGTTGGTGACATGGTCCACATACGATATTTTTAGTATCCTCCTGTAGATCCACATCTCGAAGGCTTCGATCCGCTTTTCTGTGGCTTGCGTTATTGTCCAGGCTTCAACTCCATATAGTAACATTGGAAGAATGTATCACCTCACTATCCGCAACTTGGTTCCCAAACTGAGATCACTCCAGCACAGCAAGGATCTTAACTTGATAAATGTAGACCGTGTCATTTTATTTCTGGATCTAATCTCTTGAGCGTAGTCTCATTGTGAGTTTATGGTAGTTTCGAGGTAAGTGAATCTGTCGACTCTCTGGATCTCTTCGCTACCTGCCATTAGTGCCTCGAGATCTAAATTTGCACGGCTGACAAACCATGAATTTCTGTGAGAGTCTGTTTTCCTGCAATTTTCACGTATAGCTATATCACAATGATTCTTTTAGTTCGATGTTTTTGGGAAAAATGTTTGTACCCATATCATTTTTTTATTCGTTTTCATTCCTTTATTTGTTGGAGAAATGTCTACATAACATTGCCTAGGTTTGATTGTTTGTGAAATTGTGAATTTAGTAGCTTAACAACCAATATAGACGCTTCCAATCTCAGAAAAATGATAGAGAATATAGGAGGAACACGTCTACAAAATACCAGGGACCAAATAATAACCCACTATATGTAAAGAACAAAATCTCGATATTTCCTTATAAGTATTCCTTACATCTTTGCATAATTTATTTCTCATTTTTTATTCTGTTTCCTTGTTTATCCTTTACTTCTCGTGTATTTCTTTGTGTTGGTTTGTTTTTTACTTCTGAGGTTTTCCCTTGTATTTCCTTTCAAGTGTTCTATCTTCTTCCAGTACTTATATTTGTAAGATTTATTTATTGATTTTCCTCCTTTCTTCTATCAGTTGTAGGGTACCTTTAGTTAACCATTTTTTATTTTCTCTCTTTTCAATCCGATTGTTTCTTTTGCTGTGTTAATATAATGCTGTATTATGTAATGATATACATAACTACATTTTAATACAGAATGTATTACATAAAGCTTAACTTACAATCGATCTAGGTAATAATTAAAGGTGGTTTTTTCTTTACGTATTGCCGTTACCACTGTAAATTTATAACCAAGAAGTCAATTACAATCCTAAGATAAGAAATTCCTTATAAATACATAAAATGCTTGCGTTATGCAAATTTGTCACTTAATTATTTATATTGTTCTTTTAAAATTTATAGTTTTTATTAAAAGGTTAATATGAATAATGTCGTTTGCCTTTTTCTAATTAAAATATAATATATTTAATACTTGTTTATTCTCCGGGTCAAAATTTTGTCATCAGTACATCCTGATGGCATTATGTTATCATGCCGTTTGCTGGAATAAATGTTACACCCCAACTTAGCTAATAACAGAAACAAAAGACAGAAAACGGCCGATTTTTAAAATAATTAGCATTTTACTTTTTTCTATTCTATTATTAAGTAGGTACTATTTTAAAGTACTACTTGATTTAATAAAGTAGTGAAATCCTTTTCGGTTAAAGTACAATAATTTAAGGTAGTTCCAGTAGTGAAATGGCCATAAAGAATTTTAATTCATCAATAAGCAAAATCGGAAAACTCATTACCAACTACGTTGAGTTTAAAAGATTATATTTTTACTTTTTAGTTATTGAATTTAAGAGTTGATAGATATTGAGAGCTGGGGTTTACCACTACAAATAAAGTTTTAAAAATCCCCATCGATCGTATGTGTGCTACAAAAGTTATTCGGGGTCAAACGTCAAAATTTAAGATTTTTCTCGAAAACGGTAAGTTTTATCAAAAAAATCTCAAACCAAAGTTGTAGATCTTCAAATTCTCTACAAAAATTATATAGTATACAAAAATCTTTTTAAGATTTTTTCCCAAAGAGTTACCATTCGTAAGATATCGCGATTCTAATTCACGTTATACATGATAAGCACATATAAGCCTTGTATCTATTATATATATATATATATATATATATATATATATATATATATATATATATATATCTTAATATATATAAATCTCGTGTCACAATGTTTGTCTTCAATGGACTCCTAAACCAATTAACCGATTATAATAAAATTCGCACACATGTGCAGTTCGATCCAACTTGAGAGATAGGATAGTTTAAATCTCAAATTATAGTCGCAATTTTAATTTATTGCTAATTATTTGTCTGTTATTATTTGACAGTCACAATTATCTGTTAACTCCAAATGATTCTAACAGATGTCGAAACCTTTCGACTGGGTTGAGTAAGTAATCAAAATCAATCGACTCGGTTTTTTTTTGGATGCACCCGGTGGAGCCGGTAAGACATTTTTAATATCGTTGATTCTTGCCAAAATACGGTCGCAACAAAAAATTGCATTAGCAGTAGCATCGTCACACATTGCGGCTACTTTACTGGATGGTGGGCGAACAGCACATTCAACATTCAAGCTGCCATTGGACGTTCGTAATAAACCAGATGCAATGTGTAACATCAAAAAGAATAGTGGAATAGCTGCAGTGTTGCGGAAGAGTTCTATAATAATTTGGGATGAGTGCACAATGGCACACAAATATTCACTTGAAGCATTAAACAGAACTATGCAAGCTTTAAACAGCAATAATAAACTTTTCGGTGGTGCTATCTTACTTTTGTCTGGTGACTTCCGGCAGACCTTACCGGTTATACCTCGCTCTACTTTCGCGGATGAGATTAATGCATGTTTGAAACAATCATTCTTATGGCGAAGTGTTGAAACACTTCGATTGACCATAAATATGCGAGTACAATTGCAAAATGATCCATCAGCACAAATATTTTCCGAACAACTACTAGATATTGGGAACGGTAAAATAGAACTGCAACCAAATACGCAATGCATTAAACTACCAGACAATTTTTGCACTGTTGTTCAGGATAAAAATGAATTGATTCAGAGTATTTTCCCGGATATACAGAATAATTAGTTGAATTATGAATGGCTTAGTCAACGGGCGATTTTGGCAGCCAAAAACGTTGATGTTGACGAAATTAACTTCCAGATACAACAGTTGTTACCAGGTGATCTGATGTTTTTTAAATCAATCGATACTGTTGTTGATGAAAATGAAAGTGTAAATTTTCCGATTGAATTTTTAAATTCATTAGATATCCCTGGAATGCCACCACATAATCTTCGATTAAAGATTGGTTCCCCTATTATTCTCCTCCGTAATTTGAATCCACCTCAATTATGTAACGGTACGCGTTTGGTCATCAAAAAGATCACCGGAAACACTCTTGAAGCAACCATTTTGGCTGGGAAGTTTAAAGGAAAAGTGGTCCTGCTGCCACGTATTCCGATGATACCATCAGATTCTACCATATCCTTCAAAAGGCTACAGTTTTAAATTCGTTTAGCTTTCGCCATGTCTATAAATAAATCTCAAGGTCAAACAATGTCCATTTGTGGTTTAGATTTGGAAAATCCATGTTTTTTTCATGGGCAACTATATGTTGCGTGTTCACGTGTTGGGAAACCGTCGAATCTATTTGTGTTAGCTAAAGACAGGTTAACCAAAAACATTGTGCACCGATTGGTGTTAAATTAAATTGAAATTGAAAGCATTTATAATTCAAAAAAATAGATATTAATGTTTAAAAGTTTAAGACTGTCTGTCTTGCCTACCTCATTCATGAGTTTAAGCGTCACATGTTATTTACTGTATTACTCTGTAATATACTTATATTTGTTATAAAATTAAATGGAAATAATAAATCTGATAAATTTTTATTTTGTGCCTATTGATTTCTGCTTAATATCAAGTGTAAGAACATTTTAATTAATTGTGTTCAACGTACTTCCCCTTCAAATCTCAATCCAGTGAATTTGTATACCAACATCAACATTTTCGTCTTTGTTCGTAAATAATTTCATTGTACTAAAGGGTTATAGTAGTAGAAAGTCAAATAAGGAGATCACCATATTTTTCTACAAATACCATCTGTGTGAAAAAGCATAGTGGACTCCGTGACTGATGTTCTCTTATTGTTCCTCTTAGATTGTTTACTATAATGTAATATAACAAAAACTTTAGCCACAGCAACGCGTGGCCGGGTCAGCTAGTATATATATATATATATATATATATATATATATATATATATATATATATATATATATATATAAACGTAAAAGATATCGGCATAGCTCGCAACAAAGAAGAAAAATATACTAAAAGATGTGTATAAGATGGCAGGCAACCGTATATACGTATTTCTGACTATTGGTCGTCTTCAGTACGGTGCAGCCAAGTTAGAAAAGGAGCATATTAACTTGGGAAAGGATCACTACAGGAGCAATGCGACCAATTTTTGGCAATAATGTTAGAAGACTCTGAGGTTTCCAGAGCAACAACCAACACGTCCACGGAGGAAGCTAAAATACCTGAGGATAGGAATGCCAAATGTTTAAAACGTTTCAAACAACAAGAAAAAGGTTAATGCGAGTTAATAGTAAAATAAACGTAAAAGATATCGGCATAGCTCGCAACAAAGAAGAAAAATATAATAAAATATGTGTATAAGATGGAAGGCAACCGTATATACGTATTTCTGACTATTGGTCGTCTTCAGTACACTGCAGCCAAGTTAGAAAAAGAGCATGTAAACTTGATAAAGGATCACTACAGGAGCAATGCGACCAATTTGTGTCAATAATGCTAGAAGACTCTGAGGTTTCTCCAGAGCAACAACCGACACGCTCCAATCGGACCAATAACAATGGAGATTTGATGTAATCCCGGAGCTGGGGTTTTAATTATGGGCAGACAGACAAATTAAGCAAATACTGATTGTGTATACATTTAACATACTTCTTAAGAACACAAATTCTTTGACAATAAAGTATATCTACTTAAATTCTATAATAGACTTTATGTTGACAATAGTTTAGAAGTAAAACGGTACACTACATAGGTATATTTGCCACATCTGATGATATTTTGATTAATATATAAATAAAACACTCATGTTTATTTTAGTCAAAACATTTAAAACCCTATCTCCAAATGGTCATCATTTTTTTTTATTTCAAATATTTAACATTTATTTAATTTTAAATAGTACCTACACACAACAATTTTATTATAAAACTTGGTCCGTTGGCCACCCATTTTTTTAGACGGTACAATTTTTTGTAAAAAAACATGATGATAGGTTATGTTAGTAATGTAAATATCAATAAAGTACATGTGAACACATAATTAAGATAAAAAATACCAAAGAATGTTTAGTTATTGAAAAAAAAAAAGAAAATAAAGAACAAAGTGCCTCCAATTTACTACATGTATGAAAAGGCACAACGAAGCGATGTCGTTATACAGTATATATATAATAACTAAAAACATTTTCAGATACCTGGATTTGTCACAGTTTGTCGAGAGAAATCTTATTTTTTTCAGCTGTAAATGTAACAAATTAGCAAGGATCTCGTTATTTCCAAACTGAGGAACGATTTCTCTTCTACCTATCCTTTTTTTATCCTATATATTTCCATATTTCCGATTATACACTTATTTCATAATAAAACAAATTACGCAAATATCTTAGTAGGTGCTTAGAACCTCTATGAGTAATTAGTTTATTATTATTTTATAAATCTTTGTCATATCTGAACAAAAGATCTTCAAGTGTTTTTTTATAAAGGAAGGTAGGAGGCCACGATGAATTTAAGGAGGAAGAATGTTGCAATATTTTGCCAACAAGAAACTTGATTTCACCATATTTTATTCGAATATCCTGCTTGTATCTTGATGTTGCAAGGTGTTCCCGGTAACTGTAGGTGTGGGGCGTCAACATATTCAGATAGTGAAAAGTTGCCTTAATCAAGTCTTAAAGCGTTGTTAGAACACTATTGATTAAAAGTATTAATACAATTACAGATAGTTTGTACCGTGATCGCAAAAGTTATCGTAGTATTAAATATATAATACACGATCTACTTCATATCAGTAACATTTAAAAATACCGATTTCAAAACACTAATCCATGTATAATAAAATTACTAAAGGCCTTAAGCGATCTGTATTAGAATCTATGGAAATTAACAAATTAAAAAACACAGACATAATTCTAAATGACCAACTTAAGACAAACAGTTCTCACCTCCTCAATCTATTTCATTAAAGACTATAAAGTGTAAACACATACCACAAATTTGAGAAAGGCACTCTGCCGAAACAGCTGTAGTGATAACATTTTATATTAAATTTTGTGGAAGTTTTTGAAGTGTTTTAATGTTATATAAAATTAATTTCCGTCAAGTAACTGTCGAATCTATCACTTAATTGAAGGGCCAAGTGGAAGAAGGTGTTATTTAAAATTAAAAAAAAAAAAATTTTTTAGCGTATGTTTTCAGCTCCTATTTATCATAAATCGTTGTTGCTTTAACTCTATGTAGCATATTAACGCAATACACAAACGCATAGGGTGTTAAGTGCAGTAAAATTATTAGTAGATACTGGAATAAGGAGTCATTGGCACATAACGCCTTTTTCCATTCATAAGCTACCTAGTTTATTACACATTGCAAATGGCAACACTGCTTCCTCCTTCCTCCTTCCCACTGAATTTAGTCAGCTTTCGAAGAGTAATTTTTAACATAATTTCTTTCGCTAAAAATATTTTGTTGTTAAATAATAAATATTCTGTCTCAACGTGGAAAAAGGTTGGTTAAAATTTCTGATGACGATTGGGTTCTACATTCACCTGCGTCATGTCTATTTGAATCAAGTGACAGTAAATATGTTCCAGGCGAAGAGGAATCCAGTGTAGATGATGACAGTGTAAAATTGGCAAATATTGGATTAAGTAATCGGGAAAATATTAAACAGGGAGTGGGAAATCTTAAAGCGGAAGAAAATATTACAAACGTACGCTTAGAAAAGGCCACTTCAACGAATAATCTTCAGACATTATCTGTGGAAGCAACAAACACCGCTGAAAAGATAAACATTTTTAATGCTAGCATAACGACAAAAGAGACGAAAAAAAATTAAAAGTTTTACAATTAAAATAAAAACTAGCAAGCAAGAAATCCCGATACATGGAAAAGAAGAAAGGCATTACTTGCTAGAGAACAAGACAAAACCTACACATCCAGCATAGGTAAAACTGTACCAGCAAAAATAGCCAGTTTATAAAATCTGTGTACGGAAAGTGCAGACTAAAATGCAGCAGTAAATTTAAGGATGAAGAACGAAAATCAATATTAAACAATTTTTATGCACTTGACATTAACGAAAAAAAAAAAAACGCTCTATTATTTAAAAGTTTTATTGCTAAACCAATAGCACGCATCAGAAAAGATGCAATAAAACACAAATCTGTATCTTATCGATATGTATTCAATAACGAAGAAATTGTTGTGTGCAAAAAAGCATTGTGTTCGTTATACCAAATAGGTATGAAAAATTTAGATGTCATTAAAGGCAAGCTAGCCACTGGAGCATCAGCTCCATCTTTCGATAAACGTGGTCGACACTTTAACAGGCCAAACAAATTAAATGATCTTGTAAAACAGGAGATATTGAATCATATTTTAGAATTCCCTGTAGAAGAGACCCACTACTCACGCACCAGCAACCCCAACAAAAATATTTGTCACCTAATCTTAATATGTGAATCATGTATCGATTATACATTGCTAAATGCAAGGAAAAATAAAAATATATGTCAAAGTTGTTTCTACAAAATTTAATTTATCGTTTAGCCATCCAAAGAGCTACACATGCAGTATTTGTGATTCAGGACAAGCTAGTGAAGAGCACCATGAGAATATTAAGAAAGGATTCAAGCAAAAAACGATAATACTGTGTGTTACATTACAATGCATTTGCAGCAAACTATGCCTTTGCCAAAGATAACAACATCAAAAGCTTTTTATTTGCGCCAAGTCTGGTTGTATAATTTGGATATCCATGTTGTGATCGTAAATGGACAAAGATCTGTTTTTCAAACATGGACAGAGAATGTAGCTGGTAGAGGTAGTTCTGAAATTGGAAGCTGCGTGTGGAATTTTATTCAGACATGTGATGATGTTATATATAAAAAACATTTAGTAACATGGTCGGACTCTTGCAATGGTCAAAATAAAAATTTTAATTTGATTATTTTGTATCAGTTAATAATAGTTCCAGGTTATTTTGACAAAATAGATCATTAATTTCCTGGAGTCGATCACACGTATTTGGACTCTTATCGTGATTTTGGAAGAATTAAGATTGAAATTAAGAGAATTAAGTTCGATTCAGAGATGACATTAAGTGGATTCGAATCGATCAATTTGAAGGCTACCTATATCAAGAGTTGTACAATGAATATACTCCATTTCATAAGGTTTCAATATTTAAGAATAAACCAAAGGTACCCATAGAAAATATCCACTTTTATAGAATTTTAGAGAAGACTGGAAATATATCGGGCAAAAAAATTGCTGATATTGTTACTCAGTTGCTATATATTTCAGAAGAACATCGTGGATATTACGAACGTGTGATTCGTGAATACGAACAAAACAAAAATGGTCCAATACCGCAAAAACGTCAACGAAAGTAGTAATACCGATTTAAAATATGTTTTTTTTAATTCTATTAACAATTATGTCAATTTGTTACTGATTTTGTGAATAAATAAAATTTGTGATTTTATTTGTAGTTAACTCTTTATTTTGGTAAATAATCTATTCCTTTTGGTACTTGGTAATAATAGAAGAAGGTGTTATGTACATTTTTGTAAAAAAAAAGAAGGGGAAACTGCTAGTAATAAAAGACTTGATATATACCAAAAGACTTATTACTTATGTCCTAACATAAACTAAATAATGTAATAGTTCCAGTGTTTTTAATAAAAAAAAAATGCAAATCACTCACTAATACCTTAACTTAACACCTACTTCCACTTGGCCCTTTAATTACTAAAGCCGATAAAGGAAGTAAACTGGAAAATTTAAAATAAAATGCATCCTTAGAGGTTAAAAAAAAATACACAACAAATTATTATAAAGGATGGATGGATTAATAAAAGAAATGTAAGAATTGCCAAATAAATATATAGAACAAAGGTCATATCATTCGAAAAATCATCAAGTGAGTGAACAATGATCTAATTGAATTGAAAATTTACAAAGTTAGCCAAACATATATTACTACTACTAAGGATTTCCACAGTTTTCACTGTCTTCCTTCACTCAACCGTTTTCTCCAATTTTCCCTGTCATTCCAGTCTCCATCTCGCAGGGTTCTTTTCTCCATAGCCTCATCGATTTCATCTCTGAATGACCTTCGGGGTCTTCCTCTCTTTCTTCTTCCAATCGGGCTCCATTCTGTGATTTTGTTTATCCAGCGTCCTCTGTCCGCTCTTCTGACGTGGCCGTACCAGGATAGTCTCTTCTCCTCTATATAGTCGATTATGTCTGATTGCACTCCCATTCTCCGCTTAATCTCTGCGTTTTCAATTCTGTCTCTTTTTGTAAGTCTACAGCTTCTCCTCAGGAACTCCATTTCTACTGCTCTTATTCTACCTCTATTTCTCTTGTTTATTGTCCAGTTTTCGGACCCATATGTCAGTATACTTCTTGTCAGGGTGTTATATATTCTCTTTTTTGTCTTTATCGTAATGTTCTTATCCCACAACACTGAGTTTAGTTGTCTTATACAGTTTCTTGTTTGTCTCAGTCTGTTGTTTATATCTTCTTCTGTTGTTCCCTGGTTCGATATTATGGTTCCTAAATACTTGAATTTATCTGTTCCATTTATTTGTCTTCCCTCGTCTATCTCTAGGTTTCTCATATCCTTGTTTTCTGTTGTTAGGTATTCGGTTTTCTCTAAGTTTATTTCCATTCCGTTGTTTTTATATTCTTCTTCTAGTTTTCTGAGCATAAAGCTGAGATCTTCTTCATCTTGTGCGATGACTACTTGATCGTCGGCAAAACTTAAGGTGTATAGGTATTCGTCTCTTACTGGTATGCCCATTCCTTCGCACTTTCTCCTCCATGGTTTGAGTGTCTTTTCCAAGAATATTTTAAACAGAGTAGGGGACGTAGCACAGCCTTGTAGAAGTCCTTTTGTCGTCTTAAATGGATTGTAGGCTTTATTTCCACATTTAATAGCTACTTTGTTTTCTTTGTATAGTGCTTTAACTGCTTTTATTAGTGTTTGTCGGATTCCGAGATCATTCATTGCTTCCCATAATTTGACTCTAGGTATTGAGTCACATGCTTTCTTTAGATCAACAAAGGCCAGATGGACCGGTCTACCTTTTGCCATTTTCTTCTCTATCAGTTGTTCTAATGTGTACGTATGATCTAGGCATGATTTTCCTACTGTGAACCCTGCTTGGTCTTCTCCAATTTTTCCTATTATTTCAGTTTCTAGTTTTTCTTTAATAATTTTCCCGTAAAGTCTACCTACCGACGATATTCTGAGTATATTATTATTTAAAATGTTAATAATGAGTTACTCGAAATAACAAACAAATAACAATTGATATTAACCAAATTTAAGATCTAAAAGATTTCCCTCAAGAGTTATCGCTTAGTCGAACAGACAGATGGGCGGACATCTATGCAGGCAGACAGACTAACAGACAACGACACTCAATATTAAACATCTAATAAAAGTAGACGAATGAATTACTAAAATCACTAGAATTTACCACAGTAAGAATGTAATAAGAAATTTTACAAATCTGTTGTGCCGAGCTCCTTATTTCTTTTTTTCGCAGTTATCCTCTTAGATATATATTTTTTTGTTGTTTTTAAATTGCATAGCCTTTCACTATAGTATAGTATTGTTACGACAGTTTCGTGAGAATGATTTCATATAGAAAAAGCCCCTTGACGAAAAAGAAGAGGTATTAAAATACCAAAATGTTTAAAATGTCATCGAAAAATTCCCAAAAGGTCTAGTAATGTTTGGAACACTTGAAATTGATTATAAATAACAGGAAATAACAGGAAGTTCGGCAGTTTAAATAAGAGTAGTATTTTAAATAGTTGTTATTGTGTAATTGTTGTAAACAAGTATTGTAATATTGTAAGAAAAGATAATACAATTGATGTGAGTGAAAATGTAAAAAAAAGTGTGGCCTTTGATACCCATAAACTAAAAAAACTAATAACAGTTGGCATGCAACATACTGACATTAGAAAATGAATTTAAAAAATGTAAATCCATTGTGAAATGGGACCTTTTAATCACACACTCTCAAAAGCGCTGAGCTTCTTAATAGCCCTTAATAATAGTGCAATCCAATTTTAATTTTCCAAATGAATATTTTATAAATGTACAGTAACACATACTACCTGCTTCCACTGCCCAGATGAATCAGTATTATACCAGAGTAGGAGCGAGGAACTGGGATATCCAAAACTCGCTTGCTCAATGCATATTGTATAGTGCTTTACGGAGTTTCTTGAACCATTCTATATTTAATATAAAATTAGTATTTCTTAGGTTTAGGTTAACTAAGTAATATTAAATTTGGAATTAGATTTTATTGTGCTATTGAAATAAACATTTCGGCAGGTAACCCTTGTAATGACGAAAAAGATACACAGAATCTGAATAAAATATATTTCAATCTGATTTAAAGAATAATAAATATAACACCATAAAAAACTCTTAGAGTTATAACATATCTCCACTTTACCTTTTTTGAAAACACCAATGATACGACCATGTAAAAATAATTATATATTAATGACAGTAAACCATGAGATATCAGATATAAATTTTTACCTCTGCCAATTCAATAACTTTTTGTTCTCAATCTTGTACATTTTAGAATCTTGACAAAGGCAAGGGTTAGCTGCCGAAAAATTGATTTCATGGCACAATACACTCGATTTTAAGAAGCGGATGAGAGCGATGGATTTTGTTTTTTCAAAATCTATTTTGTGGCCTGTCTGAATATGATGTTAGGCTAGGGTTGAAGTAGTATCGGAATGTTTTACAGATATAGAATGTTCGTAAATACGGTTATGGATTCGTCAGTTTGTCTGTCCTATGTATGTACATGGGCAACTTAAACAAAGTGTCTCGTAGACACCAAGGTCTTCATTGGGGATTTGGTCTTTTACGGATCTGACGAGATTTGACAACTTGGAGTAAGTAGTGAAGATGGAATGGGCTTTTGTGGTAGCCGTTTTGTAAGAATGTTTGCCTTATTGAAATGATTTCGGATGATCTGTGATTTTTGTCGCTAAGTGTTATGGAACGGGAAACAAGAGTGTTGATAAATGAAGTGAGTTGGGCGGGGTGATGATGTGACTGAACATTGAGGTAACGGTTTGTATAGATGGATTTCCGATACACGGAATAGAAAAAACTGTGAGATGGGTGTTTCTGAATCAAAACATCAAGAAATGGCAAAGACGCTTCAGACTCAACTTCCATCGTGAATTGGACAATGGGATGTATTCCATTCAGGTGGGAGAGGAAGAGATCTAATGTGTCTTTACCATGGGGCTAAATGACAAAGGTGTTATCAATGTACCGTAACCAGCAGGTGGGTTTAAGATTTAATGAGGACAGAGCTGTTGTTTCGAAATGTTCCGTGTAGATATCAGCTATTACGGAAGAGTTGGAATCCCATTGGTACATCTTTGATTTGACGATAGAAATGATTTTGGAATGAAAAGTATGTATTAGACATGCAGTGTTTTATAAGAGATAATGTATCTTGGGGGATTTGATGTCTAGAGTCCAAGATGGAAATGGTTTCATCGATAGAAATGTTGGTAAATACAGAAACAATGTCAAAACTAACTAGTATATCTGAGGGTGAAATAGAAATGTTTTTCAGAAGATCAATGAAGTGAGAATAATTTTTGACAAAGGACGAGGCGTTTTCGGCTAATGGTTCTAAGGATAAGGCGAGATGTGTTACCAATTTCTGAGTGGGGCTGTTGTATGCACTGACGTTGGGTATGTATGATGGATTTGTTAGTTTTTTCTAGATAGGTGGTGGGATCGTTTGAGACGCGTTTGTATTCTGTGGAATTAAGAAGTTCGAACATTCTATCGAAATAATTAGAAGAGTTGAGAAAGACGATGGCATTACATTTGTCGGCCGGAAGGATGACAATGTCAGGGTTGTTATAAAGTTATTTGAGGTCATGTCTTTATGAAAGACTTATTTTCTTCGATTTCGTTATAAGATAAACTATGCATAATTGAGTTTTGAAGTTATAAAGTAAAATCCAATTATATCGTGTATATTAATTAAACTTTTAATGAACTTTACTTTTACTTTTTACTATAGATTTAAAAGAAAATTATTTTAAGTTAGCTGAAAAATGGCGCTCACCCGTGTTGATCGTAAATTTAAATGACAAAGGCTTAACCGGATATTGGAAATTAAATATGTCCATAATATACGGTAAATGCATAAAAGGGAATCAGTTATTGTTGTCTTAATTACAATTTATTTGACAGTAGTGACTCTTTTTGTTCATATAAAATATCCCAAAATGTTTTTGAAATGCGTAAAATAAATTATACATCGTTTATGGTGTCTTTAACGCCAACACATTATACTTGGTGTCTTACACGCACCTCTGAAAACTTTTGACGTTTCTGTGGGTAAATATGAGAGAATTATGTAAATGCTGATGATGTCAATTGTTTAGAAAAATGTGAGAAAATTGTAAAACAGAACGTAAGTTATTTTTAAATTTATTATACAAATTGTCCGATAGATAAATTTTTGTATTTTTTAATAAAAAATTTAAATATAGGCGTTTTGCATAAAACGTTAAATTTAAATTAGGTAGCGAGTAATAAATGATCAAAATTAACAGATATAACTCAGACGGAAACTGGACAGCATCAGAAAAATTGAATATTAGTGATGCATAAAGTTATTTTAGGTAAGGAGGTAGGTGGACCTCAAAAAAGATTAAACTATGATTAAATAGATTAAAAATAAAGTTGCGGAGGAACACCGTGAACAAATATCTTCATATTTTGAAATATGAACATTTATACTTGGTTCAGACGACTCTCCTTTTTGTTAGTTTCTTATTCAGATAAATTAGGCAACCAACTGTTTACATTTTAAATTTCAGTTTTTGGTTTGTGTCTTTTTGTGGCTGTACATCTTTTTGGAAATCGTTCTCAAAATACAAACATGTTTGTAGATGGTAATATCATATAATACAAACATCTCTCTTTCTCTCTCTCTTTCTCTCTCTCTCTCTCCAATGGCGCTACAGTTCGAATGAAGCCTTGGCCTCCTCCAAACTATGCCTCCAACCTTGCCGATCCCGCGTCGGTCTTCTCTATATCGAAGTAGCTTTACGCTCCCTTAACTTTGCGGTAAAAATCTCAGGAATTTCTTTTTTATTTTTGCGAATTGTGCCCCTAGCAGTTCATCATCATCATCATCATCATATCAGTGGCGTTACAGCTCTTTATGAGCCAAAGCCTTCTTCAGAACAATCCTCCATTCGCCCCTGTCTCTGGCAACTCTTCTCCATGCTCTAATTCCGATAGACTTCAAATCATTTTCTAGGTTGTCTTGGTACCTAAGTCTCGGTCTTCCTCTTCTTCGTTGTCCGATCGGCCCTCTTCGGTCAAAAACTTTTCTGACTACGGCATCTTCCTCTCGTCTGATTACATGACCTATCCATCTGAGGCGTGCTACCTTAATGAATTTTACAACGTCAGGTTCTCCAAATCTTCTATACAACTCAAAATTGTAACACCTGCGCCACAAACCTTGTTCTTTTATGCCCGTAGCAGTTAGTTTGTATTTTTTTTAGCAAATCTAAGGCTAAAGGTATCGACGTAAACCAATTATCGAAACTTACATTTCTTCCAGTTCCAGAAATTGGTTTAATTAATCTTCGTACGACTGAAGAGGCGAGAAACTTTATAGGGCCCATCTGGTTGAGTCCTAACATACACTTCTAGAAACGCTATTTATAATTAATATTTTGATTCCATACTTTGCAGGTTTCATTTTCCACTAAAATACTAGACTTAAGAAATATTATAAAAAGAACCACACACAGGGTTCACTTACCGTATTATTAACTATAAAAAGCACACCAATATCTAAAACTGTGAAACTGCAACACAAATATCTTTGATACCTATGTACACGCGCATGGTCAAAAGCATCGACTAGAAAAAATATTAAACTGTATTTCAAAATGGACAAGTAAAAACTGAAATAATATAACGCCAGTTGGTAAGGGACAAACCGCTTGGAGCATTCCACGAAGGTCAGTACCAATAACACTATACAAGCAGCATCATTTCAAAATTTATCACAGCTCGGTCCTTTAGACCGACACGCATATAGTCCCGGGTTAAACATACCTCGTAGCTCATTCTTTATACTCGTAATATCCTTCTTTGTTACAGGATCACCCCACAATGTTATATCACCCCACAATACAGTTAATAATTGTCATATCATAATTATAAAAATCGTCTAATTATTTTATCGAAGGATATAATACACTGGAGACGAGCTAAATCATTGACTCTATGCAACTTAAGACTTCATTGAATAACCAGATTGTGAAGATAAATTTCAAACATGGATCCAGATAAATTCAAACAGTTTATGATGTTAAACCAGACAATTTTAAATCAACTGCAGAAAAGTTTGGCAAGTACTTTAAATTCTAATCTTACTCATTGTATTCCTCCATTCGAAAATTTTAATGCACAAAAAGAAAACTCTAAATTGTACATAGAACGTTTCGAAAATTACTTTAAAATCAAACACGTTTTCAACGACAAGCAATTTGTTTTAGGTTTATTATTGAATACCATTGATTTGTAAACCAGAAAATTTTAGATCAACAGCAGAAAATTTTTATCAAGTACTTTAAATTCTAATACAGAAGGGCCTCGTGAATCCGGAGAAGCAAAAACAAGACACTTTGTGGGTTATCGAGGCATCCGAATTATAGTATGCCATATTTAATAGTAATAAAACATATCTTTAACCTTACAAAAAAAAGTTGTACAGTAGACGTTACCGTAGACTAGCGTGAAGCTTCATATTATGTTTCTGTATTTTTTAAATTTTAAAAAAATTTCAAAAACAACATAACAAATTATGATCAGATTTGACATTTTGTATACCTAACGACCATCCCTTCACTGGGTACACAAATGGACTCTTCCGCTGTGACTGTATAAATAGGAAAATTTTTAAAATTGTATTTATATTGTTACGATAATTATCATGGCCTAAAATAACTGTAAATATATTATGACTAATTCTGTTTTGTTGTAGAAATTTCGGCGAAGGATCTAGACCCAAATTATTATGAATCATCCGATTCGAGGTGTCCAGGTAGACCGAAATAAAACCGGTCTGAGCTTCTGGGAAGATCGCCGCCGTTCTCGAATAACAGGACTTCATATATAATAACGGAACTGTAATTGAAGGGGATTAGTTAATTCTGAAGACGCGCTCGCGAATTTAATTGTAGCGTTAGTATAAAAAAAATTATAGTGCTTTTTAATAAATTAAGATAAAAACATTAAATTAGAATTAATAAAGACATTATAGATTGAATAAAGACATAACAATTAATAAATTCACTACAAATGGTGTCAGAAGTGGGATGGATTGAACGACTCCAAGAATACGATTTCAAGATTGAGCACCGGGCCGGAGTTAGCCACAGAAATGCTGATTCTCTTTCCAGAAGGCCATGCCCAGCAGAGTGTTCCCACTGCAACAAAACGGAATCCAAGGAAGCAGCAGTGCTAAGAACAACGATGGTCAACGACGACTGGACGCCTACTAAGATCAGAGAAGAACAAGAAAGAGATCCAGTTATACAGAAAATTCGAAAATGGAAAGAGGAAAACCGTCGACCACCTTGGCAAGAAATATCAAACCTATGCTCAGTAGTTAAGACGTATTGGGCCCAGTGGGACTCATTTATCATGGAAGATGGCTTGCTCAAACGAGTCCTGGAAAATGATGACGGTTCAGAGAAGAGAAGACAGTTGGTGATACCAAAAAGCAGAATAGCCGAAGTACTTCGTCAGTTACACGACAGTCCATCAGGAGGGCATTTTGGTGTAAAGAAAACCCTTCAGCGAATTCGGGAACGGTTTTATTGGATGAACAGTTCCGACGACGTAAAAGACTGGTGTAAGAAATGTACTATTTGTGCTACGAGTAACGGGCCTCACCGAAAAAGGAGAGCTCCTATGAGACGATATAATGTTGGAAGCCCGTTTGAAAGAATAGCTTTGGACATTGCAGGGCCATTTTCAGAAAGTGAAAATGGGGGCAAGTACATGTTGGTAGTAATGGATTACTTCACTAAGTGGGTCAAGATTTACGCACTTCCAGACCAGAAGGCCGCCACCGTTGCAGATAAGTTGATCCAAGAATATATCAGCCGATTTGGAGTGCCTTTGGAGATCCATAGTGACCAAGGCAGGAACTTCGAAAGCGATCTATTCCAAGGAATATGTGATAGACTAGGCATGAAGAAAACAAGAACTACCGCGTATCATCCGCAATCGGATGGTATGGTAGAACGAATGAATAGGACAGTTGGCAAGTATTTGACAAAGATGGTGTCCGATCATCAGCGAGACTGGGACCAATACCTTCCGTTCTTCACAATGGCCTACAGATCTGCTGTTACCGAATCAACGGGCCAGACACCAGCCAGAGTCCTATTCGGACGCGAAATGCGACTACCTTGTGATCTAGAGTTTGTGTGTCGACCTGGAGAAGATGTAGCAGGTGAAGATTATGTGATCGAATTACGAAGAAGAATGGACAATGTACATGAGTTGGTCCGTTCCCACCTTCAGATCGCTAGCGACCGAATGAAGAAACGGTACGATACACTTTAGCCATGCCAAAGTTGAAGTGCCGCCAATTAGATTGGAGGGTTATCCGAAATATGGTGGAGATCTTCAAAGACACCGAAGTCCAGGTGTTAGTCTGTTGCAATCGGCATAGTTACTGGTGCGGAGAGAAAACCGTCCCTTGTCATTTTTATACAACTGGAAGTTGTAAAAGAGGGTCCAGTTGCCGATAGCAGCATACAGTTCCGGTTCCAGTCCCGACAAGGTTCCAGGAGGAACCATCTTTTAAGAGGGGGGCAATGTTACGATAAATATCATGGCCTAAAATAACTGTAAATATATTATGACTAATTCTGTTTTGTTGTAGAAATTTCGGCGAAGGATCTAGACCCAAATTATTATGAATCATCCGATTCGAGGTGTCCAGGTAGACCGAAATAAAACCGGTCTGAGCTTCTGGGGAGATCGCCGCCGTTCTCGAATAACAGGACTTCATATATAATAACGGAACTGTAATTGAAGGGGATCAGTTAATTCTGAAGACGCGCTCGCGAATTTAATTGTAGCGTTAGTATAAAATAAATTATGTATTATTAAGTGGTTAAATAAATTGATATAAATTATAGTGCTTTTTAATAAATTAAGATAAGAACATTAAATTAGAATTAATAAAGACATTATAAATTGAATAAAGACATAACAATTAATAAATTCACTACAATATGAAATTATGTTTATATGAAAATATAAGTAAATATCATTTGATAGTAAATTTAAATATTATATAAACTAAACAAGATGTTTAAAAATAGCAACTTATAACAAGAAAGTGGAACTGTAGGCGGTACTGTAGACTAGCGCGGAGCTTCATACTTTGTTTTCTATTTTTTTTTTTAATTTAAATAATCTAATTAAAATTAAATAAACTAATTTTATTATTTATTAATTTGGTCTAGCAATAACTGGATATTTAATTTTTTCTATTGAAACCATATTCAAAGAGTCGACCTTCTTTCCCGGCATTAGCTAATGAGGATGCAAGCTCTTTTCGAAAAACTTTTAAAGGTTTATATTTTTTTATATTTAAAACCTCACAATTATTCCGATAGATAAGCCATGCATTTACGACGCTTATATACAGAAGATAGGCAAATATTGAATAATACCATCGCGTAGCTTTACACGGCGTTTTGTAAAGACCCATTAGCGCATTGCTTTATCTACCCCACCCATGTGCTTGTTGTAGTTTGTTATTACAGATGCACATACAATGTCGATTTGCATTTTAGCAGTTTTGCAGTACCTTTTACTGAACTCGTTAGCTCAACTCCATAGGCTGTGCCACCAAGTAACACACATTTATTGTCAACTCATTTGATAACGATGACTCTTTGTCAGCCTTATAGTCATACGTTCCCCTTCCTTGCTTTTTCAAAATCTTGTCACTGTCAATTGGCAACCTCCACTTCTATCAGCTCGTAAAGTTTCTAAACTCAAGGTTTTCATTAAATTTTTCAAATAAAAAAAAGAGCAAGACTAAAAAATAGTTATCAAAATATACTATGCTGTTATGAGGCTCATGGAGAGACTTGCATAGGGAAATAACGACACTGGCTCCAACACCCAATGAATCCTCTTTTTCTGTTAGTTCATTGCCAGTTCCTTTTAGTTCGGGAAAAGTAGTTGAACCTTGGTAAGGTATAAAATCTAATATAGATCCAGAGACTCCAGCAATTACGAAAAATTTATAACCCCATTTGTGGGGTTTGTTTTTTATGTATTGCCGTAAGTTACCTGCACGTGTTCCTTTATACGCCACCATCGTCTCATCAATAGAGTAGTCATTTTCCAGATGAAATTTCCGACAATTCTGACGAATGTCC
This sequence comes from Diabrotica undecimpunctata, assembly GCF_040954645.1. NCBI lineage: Eukaryota > Metazoa > Arthropoda > Insecta > Coleoptera > Chrysomelidae > Diabrotica > Diabrotica undecimpunctata. Next base: position 128,146,118 of record NC_092806.1, read on the forward strand.
TCAATAAGAGGTCATATCTTGACAAATCTGTCTTTGGTAGCCGGTGTAACAAGGCTGTTGTCATTGAAATGGATATAACGTCTAAGTAATTTGAATCGTTTTACCGGCATAATACTATTTGTTTGACTCTAGTACCAGCTGCCCAATAGTCTTCATATACCGGTAGTTTTATTATTCCCATTAGAAGAAGAATAGGAATAAAGTCTCTCATTTCTTTATGACTGGTGTTAATGCTGGCTCCCCTCTCTTGAGTAGGTACTGTAAAGATTTGTTTGCTCTATTATTTTATGAAACACATCAAATAAAAAAAAATTCGTGCAATATTCGAGTGGGCATAATATTTCTTCATTATCATTTGCAATGAAACTTTCTCTATTTTCTAGAGCTTTTATATCTTCTTTTAACCAATTATATGTAGGTTTCGACTTTTTCTTTTTTTTTTGCAAGGCGGTTCGCTCGAGCTGCCTGAGGTAGGTTCCACATCAGCAATGTTGAATGTGTTCATCGTGTTCTAATATGATATGATCAGAATCACTGTCATCTGTAAAAGATATTTTATCAGATTGTATTCGACAACGATATAAAACCATATTTTACCTGACAACTGAAGTGATACCGGTTTCTGTATAGATTTCAAAACAGGCTCTTCGTCATCAGGAGTATCAGACCCATCAGATATGGTAGGATCTACTGGCGGCAATCTACATTTATTTTCTTCGTAAAAAGAGCGAGTTGGTATTTCTGTCAACAAATTTTCCATATCCATATTTACTGAAAATTAAAAAATCGTACGGGGCAAAATAACCAGATAGTTACATTTGATTTTCAGATACAATTCAATATCAAATACTACAAATAATGTATGTACATAATGGTAGAAACATTGAATAGTAGGTCTGGAATAAGTTTAAATAATAAAATCTTTTAAATCGTAAATAAACTTACCTAAAACAACACTTCTGCAATCTGTGTTTACCATAACCTCAAACGTCACCTGTGACCGCCAAAACAAATTGATGAAACGAGTATTATAGTTATTTTCAACTCTGTGTTTCACGACTGTTACCCCCTCTTCGACACACAATGTAACCACTCGGTAACATCGTTCATTCGTATGTAAAAGGCAAGAAACGTGCTGCAGTGTACTTTGAAATTAGTGCAACCATATGGTTACAATTCCCGATAAAGGGTTAACGGATTAACAAGGAATAGAATCATACGTTGTTTACGTATGACAAACCTGTCATATTCAGAAGAAATAATATTAATAAAATATAAATAAATATCATTTAATAGTAAATTTAATTATGATATAAACTAAAAAAAATAATAATTGTATTTATAGGAAGAAAATAGCTATATGGACATTTTGATTCTATTGATTACGTGTAAAAAATATTAAGTCCACTATTATAAAGCATTTTATTAAAAAATCTAATCAAAAGCGAAAGGCATTGTAAACAAATAGCACAAAAAGCATATTTATATTTGTGTTATACTCATTTTAAAGACGAAACAGTATTTCACTCAATATTCAAGACTTAATATAGCAATAAACATTTGGACTGGATATCTTTCTAAATACCTTTCACAGCCTTAATGGATGTGAAGAATGTTAATGGTCTTTTTATATATTAAATATTTTTTAAATAATCACTGACTCATAGTTGAGCATTAACAAGGATTATGTGGTTTTGTTATAATTTTTATTGGTGTAACAGTATAAAAACATAAAGCACTCACTATAACTAAAACCACACCATAAAAACACATCTAGTTTAATGCATTTGATATACATAATAGCATAGTTTACAACTGATTCATCTAAAAGTCTAATCTAACAGAAGACAAGTGTAAAATGGATTATGTTGCGTGGATTTATTTTATCGCATAACTAAAAGTATCAATAAAGTTAAAACTAATTGTGCAATAGATATTTATTAGTTTGCATAAGAATATATCGATCATGATACATTATTTTTCTTAAGACAAAACAGCAGTTGCCAAGAAAATAGATACTAGTACCTTCGTATTACAGGGAATAAAATAAAACCAAATAGAGTATTCTTATGTATATTCTTAAAGACAATATTTTTTACAAATTTCACTTCTCTGACAAATGAAAAGGAGCGGAACTGCTGAGACTATTATGTATGATACAAATTGAAGATAAAACACATAAAATACACAAAAACGAAACTTAACAAAGCAGTGACGGTACAAAGAATACTTAGGTTTAACCCTTTCGCTCATGATTTTTTTAACTCGGCCTAAAAATTTGAAATTTTGAATATTGGTTATTTGAATTTATTTAAGATTTATGGAATTTGTTCCAAGTCAAAAAGTTTTTCCATCTTTGAACAATAGCATGTCCACACATGGGACACTGTGAGATAACAGGGTAAAAATACTGTGGGTTAGAGAAAAAATAAATACTGAGAACAATGATAATATTTATTCAATGCACATTATACATAATTTATATACTGTGGTACTCCATAAAACAATTGTTAATATTGGTCAAACATAAATGAACTTTGCATTTGAGGCAAGATATACGAGTTTCCGTGTCCGTCCCAGCTTGCGTGGAGGAGGAGTTCTGAATTAAGTAGGGACTCTTCTGCACTTCGCGGAAGACGGACGGGCGGGGGAGTACTCAACCCCGACACGGCGCGTCCCACTGGCTGATAGGGAAATGTCCTACAGATATGTAGGATAGGTGTGAATAAGGTTTTACCAAATAAGCACCCGCGGACCAACTGAGGACATGGCATAGCGCAGCAGCTATGACATTACTTCATTAAGGCTATAGCGGAATGATTTCTGCTGTTGGCTTAATGACAGATACTCAGGGGCAGATATCACATAATGATTTAACCGGCCGTGATACTGTACTAAATACCACTCTTAAAAAAAATAGAAAAACACCAAAGATAGTATTAAAAATTGGTACATGGAATGTTAGGAGTATGTATGATCCAGGCAAAATGCATAATAAAATACAAGAAATGCAAAGATTAAATGTCGACATTCTAGGCATTAGTGAGGCAAGGTTGCCAAATTCTGGCAGTTTTTCGACAACAAATGGCATGGTAATGAAACAGTAGTACTCAACACAGACACGGCGTAGCAGTTTTCGTATCTAAGTCTATGATGCAGTCGGTCATTAATTTTACTTCAGTATCAGATCGGCTCTTATTTCTCCAACTACAAACAAACACAAGTAAACTAAATATCATACAGATCTATGCACCTACTGCAGATAAATCCGAGGACGAAATTGAACAATTCTACGAAGAAATCAATCAAGTATTAAAATCGACGAAACCACGAGACATCACCGTAATTCTAGGTGATTTTAACCCAAAAATTGGTAAAGGAAAAGTGGCAAACATATAGGAGAATACGGACTCGATAAAAGAAATGAATGAGGTGACAGACTACTTCAATTCTGCCAGGAGAATAACATGATTATATCTAATACATTCTTCAACTTACCAAAGAGAAGACTTTATACGTGAAAATCACCCCAGGACAATGGCAAAAGAATAATTCGAAACCAGATTGATTTTTTACTGATAAACGAACGATACAGAAACTCCTTAAAATCCGTTAAAGCTTACCCAGGCGCAGATGTCTTTTCAGACCATAACCCTCTAATAGCGCAAAATGAGTATTAAACTAAAAAGATTGGAGCAGAAAAGAAGAGCAAATCAGATAGACGTCAGTCATTTATGTAACCTGGAGGTAAAGGAGAAACTGCAAAAATGTATTAATAATAATTTGAAAATGCTTCATGAAAAAGAAACATCCCAGCCAACGAACAACATAGATAAAAAATGGCAAAACGTAAAAATAGCGATAACAGGTCCTGCGAAAAAAATTCTGACTAAAGGAAAACCAAAAATAAAGCAAAGGTGGATGACTGATAAGATCCTTCTTCTCATGGACAATCGGAGAATAATGAAAGGAAAAAACGAACAAAGGTATAAACAAATACAGAAAGAAATCAAAATAGAAATCAGAATAGCAAAAGAAGATTTTTATAAAAGAAAATGTGAAGAAATAGAGCAATTGCAGGCAAAACATGATATTTTTAATGTACATAAAAAAGTGAAAGAACTTGCAGGTACACAAAAACGTAAGCAGCCAAATACCCTGTATAATGTCAACGGAAACATAATAACAGAACTAGAAGAACAGTTGAAGACATGTAAACTATATTGAAGAACTCTTTGCGGATGATAGACAACAATCTAAGCTAAGTAACATACAAGGAGACGAAGGTCCAGAAATAACGGAAGAGGAAGTAATGTACGCACTAAAAAGAATGAAAAATGGTAAAGCCCTAGGTCCAGATGAAATACCAACGGAAATCCTTAAACTAATAGAAAAAGACTTGATTCACATTTTAGTTGAACTTTTCAATAGCATTTATACATCAGGAAAAATACCACAAGAATGGCTTTTATCCACCTTTGTTATTATACCAAAAAAGGTAAATGCCAAACAATGTAGTGATTACCGTACAATCAGTCTGATGAGCCATGTACTGAAAATATTCCTGAAAATTATACACTCTAGAGTACACAGAAAACTGGAAATGGACATCAATAATACCCAGTTTGGATTCCGAAATGGACTTGGAACAAGAGAGGCGTTGTTTGCACTGAATTTTATGTGTCAAAGATGTCTTGACATAAATCAAGCCGTATTCATGTGTTTCATAGATTACAACAAGGCCTTTGATAAAGTACGGCATGATCACCTAATCAGACTCCTGACAGAAAAGAATTTAGATAAACGAGACATCCGACTAATAGCAAATATGTACTACAATCAGAAAGCAGTAGTGAGAGTAGAGAATAATACCACTGAAGAAATTGAAATGAAGCGACGTGTGAGACAAGGGTGTATACTGTCACCAACAATGTTTAATCTCTATTCCGAAGAAGTAATGAATAGAACACTCTCAGCAATCCGTAGGTATTAAAATAAATGGTGTTAAATTAAACAATCTAAGATTTGCCGACGACACCGTTCTGATCGCAGAACCACTTGAAGAGCTACAGACATTGGTGAATAAGATAGCAGATTGCAGCGAAGAATATGGACTATCTTTGAACATAAAGAAAACTAAATTTATGGTAATATCGAAAACAACACAAAATGTCCAGAATTTATATTTACACCATGAAATTATCGATCGAGTTAGCAAATACAAATATTTAGGCACTTTTATAAATGAAGACAACGATAGCTCAGTAGAAATCAAAATAAGAATAGAAAAAACCAGATCCATATTCACTAAAATGAAGAGAGTGTTCTGCGGAAGAGATTTGAGCCTTGAAATGAAACTTCGCCTGATGAGATGTTACGTAATTTCTGTGCTGTTCTACGGAATGGAGTCATGGACGTTGAAAAAGATTGATACCAAAAAATTAGAGGCATTTGAGCTGTGGATGTATCGCAGACTCCTGAGAATATCATGGACCGACAGAGTCACAAATGTCGAGGCCTTGAGAAGAATGAATAAAGAAAAGGAAGTCATATTTACGATCAAAAAACGAAAACTGCAATACTTGGGACACATTACAAGAGGCGAAAGATATGAACTGCTTCGAATAATTATGCAAGGGAAAATAGCAGGAAAAAGGTCCATAGGAAGAAGACGAAACTCCTGGCTAAAGAATCTACAGGAATGGTATAGCTGTAGCAACAACGAATTGTTTCGGTCAGCAGTTTCGAAAATACGTATAACCCTGATGATCGCCAACCTTCGGAAGGAAAATGGCACTTGAGGAAGAAGAAGATACTGCGATCAGGCAGGTGAGATGAAACCACTTGATTATATTCCCGTGACTACACCATCATGAATGTATCGAATCAGTTATATATGCTTAGCGATCCGATTAGCGATCGGCATTCAGTTGGTTCCGGGCCAACTAGTGTCAAATATGCTACCAGGCATGTGTTTGGGAGCAACCAGGCAACACATGCGAAATTGGCGCCTGGAAGAAAATCAGATTTTCAGTTAAGAAAAGCAATGGGAATAGGAGGATTATTACAACCAGGCAAACTGCACATAGGACGAAAGAAAAATACGAAGAAACATCTGACGAAACATCAGAGATTGGACCCACACAAAAGGAAATGAATTAATTCATCAAGCCCAGAATAGAGAGAAATTTGCCATATTGATCGCCAAGAGAAGGCACTTAGGAGGAGGAAACTGCATATACTACAAAGAGAAGTCGAAAGAGAGGATATAGAAATATGCGGACTTTCGGAGATCCATTGGAAAGGACAAGGACACTTTCGAATGGCAGATCATGTTGTATACATATCGGGAGCAAATATCACAGAAAGAAATGGTGTTGCAATTATGGTGACTAAAAAAGTTTCACAATACGTGTATGATTACCAACCGATAAATGATAGACTTATAAAAATAACTTTACTAGCATCACCAAACAAAATGCACATTCTTCAGGTCTATATGCCAACCTCAGACGCGTTAGACAATGAAGTGGAAGACGTGTACTCCTTTATTGAAGACACAATAAGAAATATTCCATCTAAAGAACCACTCATAATCATGGGCGATTTTAACGCTAAGGTAGGAGAAACAAGAAATGATAACATCCAAAATGTAGAAAACTATGGGTTAGGTATTAGAAACAGCCGAGGCGAACGTTTCATAGATTTTGCAATCACAAACAGTTTGGCCATTATAAACACAATGTTCAAACATCATGCCCATCGTTTATCGACGTGGATCATCCCAAATGGAGCATACAAGAACCAAATCGACTACATATTGATTAGAAACACATGGAAGACATGTTTTACAAACGTAAAAACTAGACCAAGAGCTGAATGTGGATCTGAGTGGATCCGATCATAAATTGTTATGGGCTTGCTTCAAGATGAAGCTAAAAAGAACAATGCCGACCAAAATCAAAACAGGCTGGACATTTCTAATCCGAAAACATTTAGAGATGCATTAAAGGAAACTAGTTTGTTGAATACACAAGACAACCCAGAAGAAATGTGGAAAGATTTCAGAAATGCCATAGAAACCTCTGTAGAAAGAACCAGAACCGAAAAAAAGATCATCAAAAGAAATCACTGGATGACACACAGAATGCTGCAACTTCTCAAAGAGCGAAGGAGAATCCAATCTCTCATATATCAAAACGACAGCAACAAAAACGAATTAGCAAGGTTAAATAGAGAAATTAAAAGAGCATGTAGGGATGATAAAAATAAACATATAAATGAAGAATGCGAAGAACTAGAGAGACATGCAAACCGGTATGAATCCCATGAGCTATATAACAAAGTCCGATATTGTTCTGAAGCTATTTTCTTGTGGCATTTTAAAGTAATTACTATTTAAATGGGAATAAGCCACAATTAAAGGTTAAAGTACGTTTATTGACGTTTGAATTTCCACTTCGGAAATCGTTCTCAAAATACAAACTAATGTTTGTATTTTGAGAACGATTTCCGAAGTGGAAATTGAAACGTCAATAAACGTACTTTAACCTTTAATTGTGGCTTATTCCCATTTAAATAGTAATAACAAAGTCCGATATCTATCCAGGGAATTTAAACCAATCACACAAACAATAATGGATCAAAACCAACATATTATAAATGACGAGAAAGGGATTGCGGAGGTATGGAGAAAATTATGCCAGAGTCTATATGCAGTTGATCCCCAGAATGCAAATCACGATGATTTCACTGCAGAGAGAGAACCAAACATTCTAAAGTCAGAGGTACAAAAGTCAATCAAAAAGTTAAAAAATAGAAAATCTCCTGGCGCAGACTAGATTACTGTAGAAGTTTTAAAAGAGACTGGAGATGCCGGAGTAAATGTTATGCATATGATCTGCAAAAAGATTTGGAAAACCGGAGAGTGGCCCAACGACTGGACAACATCCACTTTTATCCCTATATTCAAAAAAGGAACTCCGCTAGATTGCAGCAACTACAGAACGGTAACCCTAATATCCCATGCAAGCAAGGTTCTACTTCGTAATACATGAAAGACTAAAAGCTTTTCTATTGCCTGAGATATCAGAAGAACAAGCGGGATTTGTCCCAGGAAAAAGCTCAAGAGAACACATCCTTAATGTCAAACAGCTAATCGAAAAACTAGTGAATTCAATACTCCCATGCTTATGTGTTTTGTGGATTACATAAAGGCCTTCGATAAAGTCAAATGGCAGCAGCTATGGTTCATACTAGCGGAAATGGGAACACCTCACCACTTAATTCAACTAATCAGAAGTTTATATGAAAATAATAAGTGCACAGTAAAAATAAACAACACCCATTCCGATCATTTCAGAACAGAGGCAGGTGTCAGGCAGGGATGCATAATCTCGCCAACTCTGTTTAATATCTACAGCGAACACATTATGCAAAAGGTACTAGACGGATGGAAGGGCGGAGTATCAGTAGGAGGTCAAAAAATCAATAGCTTGAGATATGCAGATGACACTTTAATAATCGCGGCAAATCAAGAAGAAATGGAAGACATAATGAGATGTCTGGAGGAAAAAAGCAAAACATATGAACTACAGCTAAATAGGAGTAAGACAAAGATCATGGTAGTAGACAGAGATCGGAATAATCTTCAACACATTAAAGAAATTGGGGGCTTTGAAGTAGTAAATAGTTTCATATACCTGGGGTCCCTAATAACAAATGACGGAGGGTGTGACAGAGAGATACGTAGAAGGCTCACTATTGCTAGAACAGCTATAATGAAAGTGGTAGAAATTTGGAAAAATTCTAGCATAACAATACACACAAAACTAAGGCTGGTAAGGGCGCTTATTTTTCCCATAGCGACATATGCATCCGAAACAAAGCGGATAAAAATAAACTAAACGCTTTTGAAATGTGGGTATACCGCCGCATGTTGAGAATATCCTGGATTGATAATCGCACTAACGTATCGATATTGGAACAACTTAAAGTAAAGGATAGCTTTCTTAAACAAATACAACAGAGATATTTACAGTATTTTGGACACATTGCTAGAAGAACAGGTAGTCGAGGGTAGAGTTGAAGGAGACAGACCTAGGGAAGATCTCCAAGCCGCTGGGTAGATCAAACACAAAATTCTGATTAACCAAGGGTTACATGAAGCCGAACAACTAGCCCAGGACAGAGAAGGATGGAGAGAAATCGTGTAAAAACTGTAAAGGCCTGATGGTGTCACCACATCCCAAAAGGGATTAGGACTGAGGAGGAAGAGTATTTTACAAACTTTAAACTAAGTTTCTTATGTGTCTGCTCTTCTTCAAATTATAAAAAGCACTTTGTAATAGATAATTATCGTATTTAACATATAATGAGTTGTCTGATCGTACTGTCATACATTAGGAAATGCGGTGTAAGTAACTGAGACTTAAATAATCTTGATTATTTGGCAGTGTAACTCTAACTAGGGAAATGTTTTTTCTATGTTGTCTTAAAAAACTATGTTCAATAGCACACTAAATACATTACTTGCAAAAATAAAATAACTGGAATAGTAGCTCCATATTAATCTAGACACGTAAAGTTTTCTTTTTACTCGTGTAACTTAAACGTCCTTGCTGACAAAAACAGTGAGTATTTATTTTATTAATGAGTTAATTTATTCAACATTATAGGCCAGTGAAGACCCAGATAAAGTTTGATGAAGAAGGTACCGCTAGATATAATGGTTACATTGCCCGAGGAGGTACCAGATGAATGGTACCTAAATTATAGGTAGGTTAGTGTTCAGACGAAAGTAATGACTGTTAAGAATATGAAAATCTTTTTACAGATAAAGGAGTCTGTTTTATATGTTGTGGGAACGCAATTTTATTGGCGGATTTGAATAAATGAAAAAATTATAATTGATTTTTTTCTAACTGTATATGTAATGATGTGAAGACTTCGCAAAATTACAGATGGTATTTACTATTATACAGTTGAAATTCTTACAATATTTATTACGGAGTAAACACATTATTACAATTATAAGTGAATAACAATATCTTCAACTTTAATTCTTTAGCTATGCTCGATACTAACAGTTACTATAGATTACAGTTTCTTATACTCCGTTTGAAAATTATTGATAGCTCAGTTCTATGACAAACCTGATAATCCTCAACGATATGTCAGAAACCTGTGAGAAAATTTTTTAAAATTATTTTAAATTGTCTACTTTGAAATATTGCAGTAATTTTATTAAAACAGTAATATAATTTGCTACATAATTTGTGCAGTTATAAAATATTGGCATTAAGAGACACCCAAATTTTTTAGAAAGAATTAAATTTTCAATCGACATAAAATTTTTTAGTGTCGATTATTTTAGGTACAATTTATATCTCACTCTGTTGATACCTTTAAACAGAACGCGCACAGTTGTTAGTTTAGTACTAATAGCGACAAAAGCAATAATATATTACCTCGTGCAATATGGCACAAACGTCTAATTTTGCTCCTTCGAAATTAAATTGTCATTTAACAGTGCATTAGTGTTAAATGTACATGACGCTCTTGTATAAAAATACCTTACTAATACTGATCGGCGTATAGTTTCTAAGTGTGTAACTATGACCGGAGATAGAGAAGCAACCATTTATAGATTTTTAAAACAACGAAAGCAAAAGACTGTTAAAGAAGCATCGAAAATGTAAACAGGAAGCAAAACTAAGTGTACTATAAGTGTATATAGCTTTGTTTTCAAAATAAGATACACAAACTTTTATTAGGCTATATTAATGACGAAACTTTGCTATAATAAGAGATACATTGTGGACAATTTTTTACAAATTAGACCTCGATAGAGAGTATAAGGTTAGAGAACTAATAGATTCTTTCGAAGGCTACGATTAGATCTATAATAACTGTGATTCATGCTACAGTGCTTTATGGTAGTGAATATTGGAGAATTAAGAAAAAACAAGGTAACTCATGATTATAAAAATTTTCGATTTAGTAAAATATGAAGAAATGATTCAACCAGAAGTTCAATTAAAAAGACACCACCTGTTGAAATACGTAGTAGAAACGTCACGGCGCAGATGAAAACACATATTTTTCTGAAAGATGAACAAAGAAAAATAAGAAAAACTAAAAAAGGAGCTAGAAGTATGCAAAGGTGACCTACAAAGGCAGATGTAATGTTAACATAAAATATGGATATACAAAAAGAAAGTTATCACAGCTAAAAGATAAGAACACTGAATGCCACAGTGCTGTACTATGTAAGTGAAATAAGAAATATGCTAAGATCTGGATTTGATCTGGAACTTTCGATGATGATAGTCTTAAAGCCCCTACATAACAGGCTACATCTTGGTCCATTCAGATGTATTAACTTTGAAATTAAAAACGGAAACAAAATTGATAATAAATTGAAACCAACCTGTTAACATAAATGTATACAGCAAAAAGAAAAATCAAAAGCAAAAAGGTACAGGAATAATATAAGTTTCTAAATTTACATATCAAGGAAGCTGAATCCAAGAGAACTGCGGTAGTGAATCACATTACAGAAATCAGTACCTATACTGATTAATTACCACTAGGTACTCATCTTTTTTCTTCCTCTTCGTCAGTCTTGTATACTTTTGAGGATTTGTCTTTAATTTTTGTTACACTTTAATTAATAACATCATGTACTGCAAAATTAATTTAATTTTTGTTTTAAAGTTGTTAAAGTTTTTTATTCCTTCTTTTACTATAATCCAAAAAAAAACTGATATTATATTACAGTTGCCACATAACGACATATTATCAACTTGATTATGGATTTTGAGCCAATAACTTCACGAATGGGCTGCTTAAGAGTCAGGGGCAAGTTCTTTAATATTAATTTTATTAACGTATACGCCGCAACAGAGGACAACGAAGACAAAAAAAACTAAAATGATGGCATTAACATACAACAACAGAGACAACAATTCACTGTCTACAACTCTAGCTTTGAGGTGGTAAAAAAATCACATATTTACTCTTTCTGATGACCAATCAGAACTACATAAGGAAAGAAATTAAATGAAGGATAATTCTAGCAAACAAGTGATGTTTTGAGTTAAGAAGACACATAAAAAGTAGAAGCTTAAGCCAGAAAACAAAAATAGCAATATACAAAACCCTTATACTACTATATATATACTATATATTTGAGCAGAGGATCCTATAAAGAATATTCAGTGTTATCTGTAAAAGCGGCATTTGTAGAAGGAGGTAAAAGAGACTTACCTAAAATCAATTCATTGACCTTGGATGTTCGGCTTGAACACTAAACTTTGCTGTTCGTCGTCATGTCTCCGGAAAGATTATTTAAATGTTAAAAATTACAAATTGTAACAATTAGATTTTTATCACGTATACTATAAATTATACCAATATTATGTAGAGTACGCCTTTAAGATGGTCAATTGGGACCACACAGGAGTAACAGTAGACGGCGAAAAGCTTCATCTCCGTTTCGCAAATGACATTGTCCTTATCACAGATAATTTAGGAGAAGCCACAGATATGTTAAATTAATTGGACTTTGCATGTTCGAAGGTGGGCTTCAGAATAAACTTGACCAAAATTTAGTATGATCCCCAATAATCATTTAACTATTCAAGATAAAGTGGTAGAACTGATGGAGAAATATTCGTATTTGGGCTATGAAATAAGAATCAGCAGGGATAACATGCGAAATCCAAAGACGAATTACTTTAGCGTGGGCAGTCTTTGGAAAACTGCGAGACACACTTAGGGCCAACATACCACTTAGCCTCAAAAGAAAATTATTTGAGCAATGTGTATTACCAGTCATCATCTATGGAGCGGAAACCATGACTCTAACCTAACGAAGTCTACGGCTTCGAAATTGAGAGTGGCACAGAAACGAGTAGAACGATCTATACTGGGAGTGACGTTGCGGGGTCGAATAAGAAACGAAGACCTGCGAAGAAGGACAAGTATTGCTGATGTTGTGGAACGCATAGCAGAACTGAAATGGAACTGGACAGGCCATGTAGCGAGAATTCTGGACTCACGATGGACAAGCAAAATTACAAATTGGAGGCCAAGAGCAGACAAACGTAGTAGAGGAAGACCACCTACACGTTGGGCTGACGACATCAGGCGTATCACCAAAAATTACCAACAAAGAGCACAAAATCTGAAAGAATGGAGGATTTTAAGGAAGGCCTATGTCCAGCAGTGGACGTGATAAATGCAAGCTGGATGATGATGATGTATGCATAGTTTGAAAGAGGATATAAACTTAACTTATATGCCTATACAAGGAATTTAGTTACATATGTGCATATTAAAATGCTCAATTATGCCAACGTATTGTCTGAGGGTTATCAGCGTTATACATCGAAAATTGTGGAATGTTCCTTGAGGAGGGAGTTAGGAAACAGAGACAGGAGAGAGAAAACTATTGATATGATTGTTTGTCAAACTATAAGGGATGTTATGTTTATTAAAGTTATTTTTATTTATTATAGAGTTACTTCAAATATCCTCCTTCTCTATCCTTTATCCTTCGTAAGGATGTGGTGACGTTATGCTATTTGACGAATGGTTGCTATCCACTTTCTGCCTCAGACAGAGAGTAACCGGTAGCGCACTTTATTTGGTCTGACCATTGGAGTGGCGATCTTTCTAAGATTCTTTTACCATCTACCTTGCCTTCAACCACCAACCTCTCCATGCCTTCCATTCGTCTGGTAATGTGTCCAAAGTACCTCAATATATTTTGGTTGATGATTGTGGTAAGCCTAGTATTAACGTCGAGTTTTGTCAATATTGAGACATTTGTGCAATATACTGTCCAGGGTATGCGCATCATTCTACGATATACCCACATTTCAAAGGCCATTATACGTCGTGAGTCGGACTTTTTAATGGTCCAAGTTTCTGACGCATAGGTAGCGATAAGAAAGATCAGCGTCCGTACTAGGCGCAGTTTCGTGTTCCTGATTATGTCCGTATTTTTCCAGATTTTAGTAAGTTTGACCGTTGCTGATCTGGCCATTGTAAGGCGTCGACGTATCTCTTCTTCGTATTCACCATTGTTTGTGATAACAGAACATAACTAATTGAAACGGCTTACCACTTCAAACCCGGCTACGTTTCGTATTTCCGGCTGGTTAAAATATAAATCACACATATTAAAAAACTGTGCTTTAACAGCTAACATCTACAAAGCTCTTAATAATACCAGACTTGATAATTCAAGATTAATTGTATATTTATAGATTTATTAAAGTTTGACACTGTTTCACATAAAATATTTGCGAAATGAACTTAAAAAATGTGGTATTAGGGGGCTTGCATATAATATACTAAAAAGTTATCTTCTAAAAAGGCAACGACATGTTCATATAGATAAAGAAATTAGAAAGGGAAGAATTATATTCCATGGAGTCCTACAAGGAACAGTCTTAGGGTCAATTTTCTTCAATATTTACATCAATGATCTATTTAGACTGAATATTACAGGTAAGATAATAAGCTTTGCAGACGACATACTTATACTCGTTTTCATCGTTCTTGGCGTGTGCCTGAAATAAGCTACTACGGAATTTTTAATATTCGTCTCTCTCTGATACACAGATGCGTAATTCAATTGTGCGAGTCACGGTCGTCATGGTAAAGTGTGATGAGAAGGAAATGAAGAGAACACTCACGTCTCCCAGTATTGTAGCAATAACACCAATGCGTTTGGCCGATACGGTGTCGGTGATAAGTTCGTCCTCTTTACGAATACAGATAGCTGGCAGTGACGTGTTTTTTTTTTAACATGTTACCCTGATCTGTGCAGGTTTGAATTAGCTGATGAAATAGTTTTTCCAAGTAAACAGTTTTTAATTAATTAATAGTTTGAGCTCTTACTGTGTGGAATTCCATTACATAAAATAATACTCTCGACACCTTAAAAAGTCCAGTTTATTATAAACTAAACTCTTTCTCTTCCTTAACTTGTCGCATTGTTCTTGAATGAGCTGGCTAATAGGTTTATAATTGTAGCAATTACCATTGATATTTTATGTTGTTTTAGTCGTCTTTAGTCAGGTTGTGAATAACTACTTGTTCTATTTAATAAAAAAAATGCCGGGAAAAACGATAACAGGAGAAATGCGACAATGAGTAGTTCATTTATTGGAGTATTTTAAAAAAGAAAAAGAAAACAACGGACCTTTGCTTTCGTTATCATCGGTACATGAACGAGTAGCGGACGCTTTGAAAATCAGTCTTTGCACAGTGACAAGAATAAAGAGTGAATACAAGACAGGGGCTGCTCTTACTACACCAGAAGAGTCACGTAATGTACAAAAAAAAGACTAATGATGTCAGCGATACTAGAGAAGGAGAGATTAGAAATGTACTGTATGGCATGAAAGCGAAAGGAGAGCACGTTACAATTAAAGTTCTGAATATACAATTAAGAAACAAGCATCTCTATGACGGTTCTGATACAAGTTTGTGGCGTCTTATGAAAAATTGTGGGTTTTCATACAAACTAGAAAATAGTAGACGAGTGCTATGTGAGAAACCATGTATTGTCTCCAAACGACTGTATTTTTTGAGGCATTATATAAGAAATTTTTTAAGTCCAAGCCCACTTCAGTTCGTTTTTTAAGATGAAACATGGATATTCCTAAAAGGGGCATATAAACGTACTTGGCAAGATGACTGTGTGAAAAGCATCAGAAAAGGACACGAAAATTTGTTGTTTTACATGCCGGAAGTAGGCAAGGATTTGTTAAAGATGCTGGATTACTGTTTTCTACGAAATCGAAGAGTGCAGACTATCATGATTCTATGGATAAAGAGTCTTTTAAAAAGTGGGTCTCCGAAAAGCTGATACCAATGTTGGAGGAACCATCTCTAATTATTATGGATAATGCCTCATACCATAGCTCTTTAATAGAAAAGTTACCGAATGCCAGTTGGAAAAAATCGGACTTACAAGAATGGTTACGAGCGAAAAAAATAATTTTTGACGACGATTCGGGCAAGACAGAGCTATTGAATCTTTGTCGTCAGAATAAACCACAAAATACCAGGTACGTTATAGACGAGCTACTCCAAGAACATGGTCATCAGGTTTTGAGATTGCTTCCATATCACTGTCAATATAATCCGATTGAGTTGGTCTAGGGCATTTCTAAACAATACTATGATCGTCATATTGGAGAACATGGACGTGGAGATGAAACAGTGAAAAAAGTTTGGGGCGATGCATTAGCTGAGGCAACACCTGCAGTGTGGGCGAGTTGTGTTAACCATACTGAAAAATTAATTCAGGACGACTGGGCAAAAATGGTCACATATGATGAAAATGAAAGTAGGATTATCATCGATTTGGCGGAAGATTCCAATGATGAAGACAATTCCAGTGAAGACGCTGACTGATTAGCTAATTAATCAAGGTCAGTACGTTGTAACAGTTCAGAATTCGCTACAGTGCTTAAAACTTAAAAAAATCTGTATCATTTTTTAATTAAAGTGGGTTAAATAATTAACACTTTTTTGGGTATATTTCAAAATCCTTTTAAAATGTACTTTTCGTTATATCCTGTCCTATTGTACTGCAAGCTAGAAAAATACTTCTTCGCAATTTATACGTATATTCCGTTATTAGAAATTTAATGAAAAATAATTTATAATTTTCTTTTATAACTATTATTTCGTTTGACATGCTACATTTTCCTCCGCCACTGGAGGAGGTAAACGAATCGAGCTTAGACAAGGAAAGACAGATGAAACAACTTATTGCAAGTGTTTTTACACGCACACGCCAAGAACGATGAAAACGATTATATTTTCTTTGATGCAAATACGTGAAGTAATTTGAAACAAAAAAGCGAAACAGACCTTAAATGTAGTAAAAACAAAATATATGCCATTTGCATCGTATGTAACTAACCTCCCAAATCTTGGCTCATTAAAAGTCGATGCAAAAAATAAAATTCCATATACACATGAGAGTAAATATCTAGGTATAATATATTTTTTTTTATTTAAAGGCAGTCTTATCAACCATATTGGTTATTAGCGGATGATTTTACTCAAACAATAATGATTACAAATAACAAATAAATAACATACTTATATGTGGTTCAATATGTTACAGTCTCTTAAAAATTTCACAATATTACACTCACTAAAAATATCCCTTATAACTGATGGAATTTTATTAGTTAATCTTTCAACAATATATTTGGGACACTCCGTTAATACGTGTTTCACTGTTTAACGGCACGTCACAACTCGTACATTTTGGTTGAGGTTCCTTCTTCATGAAATATTCATTTGTGAGTTTGCTGTGTCCTAATCGGAGTCTGGTTAATACAACCTGAAGGAAACGGCTAGGGACGTTGTTAATCCATCGTCCAAAATTTGGTTTAATTTCTTTCAACTTTGAGGATTTTTCTTCCCAACATTTAGTCCAATTACATATCAGCTTTTGTTTAAAATATGGATTGATATCTTCTGCTAATGGTTTTATTATCGGTCTGATATTTTGGGAATTTGCTATTTCTCGAGCATTATTATCAGCTAGTTTGTCTCCTTTAATGCCTATATGTGATGGTACCTACACGAAGACTAATGTTTTGTTTTCCAGCTGCTGCATCTTGTTTTTAATTAATTTAGCAATCGGGTTGCAAGTGTACATTTTTGACAGTATATGAAGGGAATTGATTGAGTCAGTAATAAGGAATTTATCTGGTTTGACTGTTTGTATGTGAATATTGTATACAATTCTCCAGTTATCACAGTGGATTATGTGGGCAATTTGAAACTTTTTATTATGTCTCTTATAACAAATGATGATCCTACACCAGAAGTTGTTTTAGATGCATCTGTGTAAACTTGGATATATTGAGGGAAAGAAGAAAGTATTCTATTATAATTGCTTATAAATATTTGTGAATTAGTTTCAGATTTGTGATATGATGATAGTTCTAAATTTAAAGTAGGCAAAGGTATTAACCAGGGAGGTGGCGTGTTTACGTTTGCTGAATGTGTTGAGGGAAAGTTAAAAATTTCAATAGAGTTTAAAATGTTTTTGATCCTTAATTAAAATGGTAAATGTGTTCTTATATTGATATTTGATAACGATGACTGAGTAAGAAAATGGTTGTCAGGTTGTAGTGATGATTGTTTTGAAGCGTAAGATAGACTAAGTCATTTCCGTTGTTTATGTAATAATGGCTCTCCAAGTTCCCACTCAAGGCTTGCAACAGGAGTTGTTCTATAAGCTCCAGAGATTATGCGTAATGCATTCTTAGATTTTTAAATTTGACTTCGACGCTGAAGAATATGCAATGCATCCGCAGTCCAATATAACAGTAATATTGTATTTCCGTCAGCACCCCATTGTTTGTTGGCTAAACATTTAAGAAGATTTATACCATTTTGACATGATATCGCCAATTTTTTAATATGTGGTTTCCAACATAAAGTTTCGTCGAATGTTAAGCCTAAATATGTTATCTTTGTACTTCGTTTTAAAAACTTTGTGCCGAATTTTAAGGCAGCCAGGTGTCTTGTCAGCTGAAAAATGGAATCCACTCATATTAGACCAACTTTCGATTTTATTTAGTTCTTCTTGTAAAAGTTTGACCACCGAGTTAATATTTTTTCCTTTGATAAACATTATCATATCATCAGCATATAATCTAGCTTGTGCAGGTCTCTTGAGATTTTTTATAACATCATTCATTGCTATTAAAAAAAGTGTAGGGCTAATTACAGATCCTTGTGGTGTTCCATTGTCTTGAGACTTAATACTAGAAAGTTCTCTATTACTACGTACTGAAAATTTGCGTTCATTTAGAAAGTTATTCAAAAATGCCAACATGTTTTCTTGAATTCCCCAAGTCTGCAGCTTTGTTAATATTCTGTGTCGCCATTCTAAGCCAAATGCTTTGTGGATGTCAAAGTAAACAGCTATGCATTTCTGTTTGTTATAGAAGGCTTCATTAATTTGACTTTCTAAATGGAAAACATTGTCTATAGTAGATCTCAAAGGACGAAATCCAGCTTGTTCCGGTATAAGTAAATTGTGATGTTCCAAATGCCACATAAGTCTATTATTTATTATTTTCTATAGCAGTTTGCAAGTAGAATATGTAAGTGATATTGGCCTATATGATTCTGATGCTGTAGCCGGTTTGTTAGGTTTTAGTATAGGGATGACAATAACTTGTCTCCATAAGTCAGGAAATTTTTGTTTAAACCAGATTGCGTTAAAAAGATTGAACAGAAAGTCTAAAGCTTCGTTAGGTAACTGTTTTAAGAATATTGCGGGTATGTCATCTGGACCTGGTGATGTGTCTTTTAACATTTGGATTGTTTCAAATAGTTCTGTTTTATTAATTGGAGTATTTATATCATCGTTATTGGCTATAATTTCTATTGGATTTGCTTTTTCTTCTTCCCGATATCGTAAAAAAGTATTGCTGTAATTTTCATTTGTGTTTCAGCTAATTCTTCTACAATTTTTTTGTTTTCATTAATTAGGTTTCCATTTCGTTCCAAGTATTTTATTCCATTTTGTGTATTGACGCCAGATATCTTCTTAACCTTTTTCCATGCTGATGACATGTTCGTATTCCTGTTAATACTTTGAACGTATTTTTTCCAAGACTCTTTTTTAGATCTGGTAGTAATTAATTTTGCATATGCCCTTTTTTTCTTTAGCTCTATTAAGTTCTCATTGGTTTTATGTCTTTTGAAAGTATTTAAAGCTTTTTTACTTTGTTTTATGGCCAATTTACACTCTTCATTCCACCAGGGAACAACTTTGTTTTTTGTTATATACTTTGTTTTTCCCATTGCAATTGTGGCGGCTTCACTGATTAAGATATTAAACAATTTTAAAGTTAAGTATATGTCTTCTTCAATTATCGGGATATTCGATATTTCTTCAGTAATTTTTATTTTAAAAATGTTCCAGTTGGCTTGCTTAATTTTCCACTTTTGCAAAGGATTGGTTTTTGTTGTGGGGTTGGAAGGTAGATAGGTAGGTATAATAATTGATAAACAAAGGTAAAAAAGAAATAATTAGAATTACTCACAATCAGTTTAATTTTACTACCTAAGACGACCGGTCGTCTTAGATAGTAAAATTAAACTGATTGTGAGTAAGTCTAATTATTTCTTCTTTACTTTTTTTAAAATGGACTCACATAAGCAACACATTCATGATTTTAATTGATAAACATTTACGATGGAATATTCAAGCAGATAATATAGTAGTTAAATTAAGAGGACTTCTATAAGATTCAAATTTTTAAAACAGTTTTTAGAAATAACTCATTTACGAATTCTTTATTATGCACTTACATAATCCAAACTTACCTATGGCCTCTTAGGATGGAGTGGAATACGGAATAATTACTTGAATTCTATAAACATTATTTAGTGGTTAATTAGAATTATTGATGGGAAAAATTTAAGATATTCTAGCGAGCTGTTATATAAAGAAAGCCAATTTTTAACTGTAAGCAAATTAGTCTGTTACAAAGTTTTTATACATATACATATACATGAATAAACATCCGTATAGCCGTATAGCTATACGGCTCACACTCGCTCTAAGGGGAAAATTTTCTCATCCCAGATACCTACAGTATCAAAAGGATTGAGCTCTTTCCTTGTTATCGAGCCCTAGGTGACATGATATAGTGGAGTATCTTCCAAAAATTTTTGTACACATCTGGACGTCGCGAGGAGTACAGCTTTCTGCATTGCCTTAAAGAGATTATCATTTAGACCCAGTTGTTTTATGTTTCCTAGGAGGATTTTGGAAATAACACCAGCAGTGGATAGAGTAATAGGGTACTGTATCGGTACTTTCCATTCTCCATTGTTTCCTGATTTCTATTTCTAGATCTCTGTATTTGGCGACCTTTTCGTTGTATTTAACAAGCAAATTATTGGTGTTAGGTATATAACATGGTCATTACTATTACTATTATTATTAACATTATATTTATTGGAAAATCATGTTCAATGAAAGTAATGAAATGTTGCTAGATGAATAGCACTAATGCGGATATAATAAATACAAGGTGGTATTGTATGAAAACATTAAGTGAATCCCGCAAATTTTGCCTTTGGTTTGCAAATTAAAATTATTGCAATAAATAGCTAAATAATATTGAAATTTGAAATTAAATTTTAATACTGCTATATATATATATATATATATATATATATATATATATATATATATATATATATATATATATATATATATATATATATATATATATATATATATATATATATATATATATATATATATATTCGAGATAACTATCTTGTCATTGTTCTGAAGCTATTTTCTTGTGGCATTTTAAATTAATTTATATTTAAATGGGAATAAGCCACAATTTACTAATGTTTGTATTTTGAGAACGATTTCCGAAGTGGAAATTGAAACGTCAATAAACGTATTTTAACCTTTAATTGTGGCTTATTCCCATTTAAATATATATTAACTATCTTGTCACCGGTGAACAAAATCTGTTCAAATACAAAATGCCATTATGCGAAATAGACATCAAATACGCTTCCTACAATACAAGTTCTATTTAATATTAAAAACTCTATAAAAATTAAATTTACTTAAAGAAAAATAAATTAAAACATATTATATTTATCATTTAATTGAAAAAAAAAAAAAAAAAATTCGGTCGAACGGTCCCAGTCTACGGTCTTCTTAATGTAATAATGTGTAATTAGGTTATGATGACACTGTAATACCAAAGTAATACAGTGTCATCATAACCTAATCTAAAGTGCTTAACCTCTATATCATCCATGAGACCATGTGGCCCCTGTTCCATGTCATAGCCTTGTCAGGACTTTACATTCATGAGCTATTCAGTCTCATGACACTTAATTCTCTTTTTAAATTTAAAATATTAATTAATTACCTTATTTTGTTAAATTACATAATTTATATATAATTGAAGAAAAATAAATTCAAAAAGTTTGTATCTGCCATTTAATTAAAAAATAATTGGGTCGAACAGTCTACGGTCCTCTTAATTCTCTTTTTATACTTAAAATATTAATTCATTACCTTAGTTTGTTAAATTACCTAATTTTCTGTACAATTTTTTTGAATATTTGATTTATATTTGAGTTTTAACACTATAATTTATTTTGAGGAGAATTTAATTTTGTAAAATTTTTGACAATATTCTACATACACTGAATAATAACAAAGGCTATTTAAACATTTTTCTTTGTATACTGGCAGAGCAAATATATTTATACAAAGAAAATGACTATCTTATGAATTCTCTAAAGAAAGAAAAGCCGTCACATCTAACCTCACTACATATTGACATAGTTAATTTTGTCTCTAAAATATGTGATTTTCTAAACGTCTCATTAAAGTCTCTTCTACCAATTACAAAAAGATTCGCAATGTAGTGCATTTTCCAAACTATTTTAATATGTTTAGTGTCTAGATAAGTGTGATTTATTTCTTTATTTTGTCTGTACTATATAGTTCTACTCAGTTAGCCATATTACATTAGTGTCATTGAAAAAAATTTTCTCTTAAATAAATAAATAACACATTTTTTAAATATAACTCTGTAATAAATAAAAATAACTTTATTTATATAACATCACTTACAGTTTGACAAACAATCATATCAATAGTTTTTATCTATCTTTGTTTGATTCCTAACTGTCTCCTCAAGAAATCTTCCACAATTTTCAATGTGTAATAAAGCTGATGATCCTCAGACCACAGCCTGGCATAATTCAACGTTTTAGTATGCAAGTGTGTCACTACATTCCTTGCATCGGCATGTAAGAATAGTTTATACACTCTTTCAAATTATGCATACATAATATTGATATAACTTATAGTGTACATGACAGAATCTTAATAGTTACAATTAGTAATTTTTAGCATTCAAATAAACTTTCCAGAAACCTGACCATTAACAGCAACGTTCACAATTAGTGTTCAAAATTGATTTTTCAAGGTACAATAAATTAATTGTGATTAAGTTTTATATTTGTTCTTTTAACCTTGCTGGAATGTATTCACATGTGTAACCGATTCATCATTTTCCAAATATATATCTTAGTATTGTTATGCAGCTATTTCCTTCCAAAAATAATTAATAGATATCTTGTGGTAAAGAGGTGGTATCCATCATAAAAATAGAAAGACTAAGATAGGCAGAACATCTAACAAGATCATAGCACAACAATGACGAATTTTTATGACACAGCGTGAAAGAAGTAGATGAAGGTAGGCAAAAACTTAGTTGAAAGTTTGGAAGAGATGAGGATTCTAAAAAAATATTTGAGATGGAGATGACGGGCGAAAGACTTAAAAGGTCGAGATTCTATTATATGAATGTAGCATCATTGATAATGATGATGATTATAACTTTTTCTGAAGATCGGCATTTAATACAGTTACTCCATTCGTCTGACATTATTTTGCCATACCTTAGTATAAGCTGATCATCATCCAGCCTTCATTTATCACGTCCACTGATGGACATAGGCCTTCCTTAAACTCCTCCATTCTTTGCGATTTTTTGCTCTTTGTTGGCAATTTTTGGTGATACGCCTGATGTCGTCAGCCCAACGTGTAAGTGGTCTTCCTCTACTATGTTTGTCTGCTCTTGGCCTCTAATGTGTAATTTTGCTCGTCCATTGTGAGTCATGAATTCTCGATACATGGCCTGCCCAACTCCCTTTTAATACCACTATGCGTTTTACAACATCAGCAATACTCGTCCTTCTTCGCAGTCGTCGTTTCTTATTCGGTCCCTCCCAGCATAGACCGTTCCATTCGTCTCCGTGCCACTCTCAATTCCGAAGCTGTAATCTTGGTCAGAGTCATAGTTTTCGCCCCATAGGTCATGACCGGTAATACGCATCGGTCAAATACTTTTCTGTTGAGGCTAATTGGTATGTTGGCCCTAAGTGTGTCTCGCAGTTTTCCAAAGGCTGCCCACGCTAAAGTAATTCGTCTTTGGATTTCGCATGTTTGGTAATACCTGCTGATTCTTATTTCATTACCCAAATACGTATATTTCTCCACCAGTTCTACCACTTTATTTTGAATAGTTAAATGGTTAGAAGCCAATAAGCTGATACATTTTGTATACAGTTCTTATTATAAGCTTTTTTACCAAAAATTATACTGATTAAAAAGCTATAATACAATACGGTCAGCTATAAACAATAGTATGTCAGTTATCTTCCTTATCAAAAAATGTTTTACTTCACCTAGGATACGTTCAGGAGAAATAATTTTACTATCAAATAAAACTAAATCATTATTAGACTGATAAAATATAAAAAAGTAGTTTTGTATTCAAATTGTTCACGTTTTTGTTTTTTAGTATCATCTTGCTACTATTTTGTACCATCCTTTTGTTTACACACCAATAATGTTAATTAAATATGAATGACACAAGACGTAGTAAATTAAAAGACAAAAAGTGTACTTTTCAAAACAAAAAATGACAATAACAAAAAAAGTACTGTTCTTTATCTGCCCACCTTGTAGGTTGTTTCTCGACCATTCCGTGGGCTCGTGCTGTCCCAGTCATAGCAAGCCGCGGGCGAAACAGTCGCCGATCGTGGGAACGCGAACATAACTTGCTTCTTGAGCTAAACACAGAATCGGCCTTCAGGGTATATTTGTTTGAGTAAGTAAATATAGCAAATGGCATAAATTGTAAAAAACAAGTGAGGATAAACTTTATCTTACAATTATAGATATACGGGAAACCTTTGACACTTTTAGTAGAAATGTCCGGACAAGATACACATAATAACAAAATTAAAACAAATTATACAATTGATGCGAGTGATGATACATTGATGCAATGAATCAGAAATAAAAACATTACCAAAAGAGATAATAATAAACAGTCTTCACTTACAAGATTGAAAGTTAATTAATAAAAGTTAATTAGTAAAAGTTAATTAATAATAATAATAATTTAAAGCTTTATGTTAGTTTAGATTTAAACTCATAGCGCCACCTAGGAAAGAAAACTAAACTATCAACTGACATTTCAAACTATGAGTCAACTATATTTTGTTCTTGAACCGATACGTTTAATTTAATACTAATAATATTAATGACATATATTAATACATATTAATTACATATTTAAATAATAAAATAATAATACGAATATTTTTTTTGAAAAATTACCAATAATCTTGGTTCTAGGAAAGAAATCTGAACTACCAAATATGTTTAATTTAATACTAATAATATTAATTACATATATTAATACATATTAATTACATATATAATTATTTATACATTAATTTTTTTCGCAAAATTTATGTTAGTTTAAATTTAATTGGAATACATGCAAGAAGGTACATATGTTGGTTTTTGTACTTAGATCTATTTCATAAGACGACTTCAAAAAAATTAAAATAAAATTAAACATTAAATAAAATTAATTAAAATGAAATATTATTAAATAAAATTATATAAAAATTTAATAAAAATTAAATCAAGATAAATAAAATTAAATAAAATTTAACAAAATAAAATAAAATAAAATAAAATTGAATAAAATTAAACAAAACTAAATAAAAATAAATTAAATGTAATGGTAAATAAAATGAAGTTATTAAACATAAATAGAAGATAATAATAAAAATGCAAATGATGAATAAATTCTATATTCTATTCTATACTAAAATCAATAAACAAAATTAAAAAAAAATGAAGATTTTTTAAATTTTAAGAACTTTTTTTCTTAAAGTTCTAAATTTTCTAAATTGGAAAAAAAGATAATTTTTAAATATTAAACAAAAAAACTATTATATTTAGGGCCATAATTTTTTCTATTATTATTAGGAAGTATTTGAGGTATACAAAAAAAATGGCAATGGCAATTTTTTGGCACTTTTAGTTGTTTTTCGCCACTGCAGAGGGCATCATCCAAAAGATGCATTTTAATTTGGGTTGGTCACTTTTCTGCCCTCCTGTAACATTTTTTTTTAAATTCCAACGGGATTTAATTCTTGAAACGTAAAAATAATATATAAACCTTTAAAAAGTTAATATTTTTATATTTTTAAGACATTTATATGCGATTTATAAAAAGGTCATAAAAACGTCTGTTTTGGGGGTGAATTTACCCCTGTAATAAAAAGATGAGATGGATTTTTAACTTTTTAGAGATTTATTTAGTAGTCGTACATATAAATTATTTAAACAAAAGTTGGCTTACTAAAATTTGTATAGCAGATTTTGAGAAAAACGTATTTTTATTGTAATTTTAAGACATAAAATAGCCATATTTATTTTTTCCCCTCTAATCAGCGTTTCCCGATGCATATTAAGTATCCTCATTGTCCAGTAAAAGCTGTAAATGGTCGGTCAAAGCCTTTTTTTTATAACTTTGTCCTCTTTTGATGACCAACTCGTTGCTATTTCTCTTTGTATTCTAATTTTTATTTTTATCCAATTTTGCCGAGGGACTGAGTAAATCAGAATTGTTTTCTGCAGTAAGTTGATTGCCTTCGAATTTGCGTCTCCTTACGTCGATCGCCTTTTAAATGACCACCAGATCCAGTCCTTTTCCCGATTTTCAAAATAATGATAATTTTCGATAAGTTTCAATAACATAAAACAAATTTAAAACAGCAATTGTCGGGTTGCTGGTGTACAGGTGAAGCTGGGTGCGAGGTGTTGTATAAAAACGAGTTTTAGCTCAGGTTCGCACCATTATAAATACAGCTATAACTTCGTACTATTTCAATTTTTTTAATAAAATTTTAGGACAGTATTTATATGATACTAGGAATGTTTCTACGTAAAAACACAAAAATAGATTTTTTGAAAATTTAGAAAATAAAAGTCGTCTTAATTGGCTGTAAATATAGAAAATATTAACAATTCAGTAATAAGCAGACGCAAAATTTCATTTACCCACATAGTAATAAGGCGATATAAAAAAATATTCACTTCTGTCGGTACTCCTCAAGTGCCACGGGCTGTTTTTTCTAATTTAATGAGTGACTGTATATGGCAATTGATTGGATCTCCCGTGGCATGCAACGGGCAAAATTACTAGTCTAGGAATGAATATTAAGGAGTCAAATGAATACATAGGAGATATCAGAATAAAGATGAAGTAAGAAGTTCGTTTAGAAATGTGAATGGAAAACTGTGAAGACGAAACACAGGTTTTGAACTGAATTTACGGATACTAAAATTTTAGGCTTTTCGGTCTTGTACGATATAGTTGCGTGGATGCCAAATAACTTGAACAAACTAAACTCATTTAAAACATAGGCAAAAATTTTACAGTACTGACTTGTAATAGGTCTTTCCATAGCTGAATATGATAGTGCTTTTATAAGGAAACTTTGACGAGTAGTTGACGACTTTGACAATAATTTGGTTATTGTAGAAGTTGTGTCTTTCCTGAAATATGTATACCAAGAACTGGATGTTCTGCTGCTGCATGTCTTGTTTAATGTCCATTTTCATTTAAGTCTTCATGTAAGTTTTCAGCAGTACTATCTGTGATACTTTCTATGATTAATTATTTTCCTTTTTCATTTTTAATATCGTTGATTATTCTATCTTCATCTGAATTATTAGAAGTGGATCATCTGTCATCTCTCATGCCATCTAAATTATCGAAAACTTTTTTTATTCTCGAATTGATATCCTTAATGTTTTTTATGTGTATTACAGTTTGAGATAGTGCATCTGTGTTTATATTAGCTTTGTCTTTTTTGTAAATTACCTGGTGGTCAAATTCTTCTAAATTCAATTTCCAACGTACTAAATTGGAGTCAGGTTTCTTGAAGAAATATAGGTATTTAATATATTTAATAGGTATCCATTTTATTTAATGGTATGGGAGTGAAGGCAATTGGTTATCACTGCCAACTGGTCCTTGACATTTGTTGTGAGGTTAAATGTAAGATTTGAAAAAATCTGGGAGTTGTAATAACCGCTCATTCAATAATAATTTCGTACATATACCAAAGTATTCTACAAATTCTGGCGTATGTTTGATTTTTGTATACTGTTTCTATATTATTAGAGATTTTGTGATTTTTGGAAATCTCGAATAAACCCTGTAATATCCTAGAAGTTCAAGAAATCCTGTTATTTCCTTTGCTGTTTTCAGAAATGGAAATTTTTCTATCGCTTCTATTTTTGCTGCATTTGGTTTTATTCCTTCTAATGTGTCTAGGTGTCCTAGAAAATCAACTTCCTTTTTTTAACATTCACCAACGCTATATTCATAGATAAATAATATAGTATATTGGTAGCTATAGTGTTCGAATGCATCATTAAATGCCAATTTAATTTCAAAAGAGCGGGTTTTTAACTTTATATTTGAACATATTATGTAGGTACGCACAATATTGCTTTATTAAAATTACTTTTTAGTTAATATTTGAGTAAAAAAACTTTGAATAATTTTGAAATCGTTCGTCACCAGTTTATGACATATCGTTGGGGATTATCAGGTGTATCATACCCGATACACCCCGTCAGGGGTGTGAACTTGACTTACTCATTTGGTGACGAATCTACGAACGAAACTATGAAATCCAACATTACTGAAAACATAATTGTCTGCAGTGCGTTCTCATAGAGACAAAGTTCAAGTAGTTTTTACATTAGTAAAATAGTTGAAGTATTTAAATAGTTAATGTTTTTAGGGTTCGTTTCTTTTTGGGCCTGCCTATTTTGAGGGTTAATAAAGTTTTGAAATATCCCTATTAATCGTTTTTAAATGAAGTATAGACCTGTACGACTTCGACTATTTTATATGTTTCAGAAATAAATCAAACAACGGTAATTAAAGTGTCATAACGATTTATAATACCTAAATAGACAGTTCCGAAATTCAGACGGTTGCAAAATTGCGCACGTAAATACGTATTTATTTGACCTAGTTTGTTTGTCATTAATTGTCATATTAACAGTGTTCTATTATTACAACCTTCGTGAAAATGATTCTCACAACTAAGGAGAAAATGTGTTTATAGTAGAGGATTAGTTCCTCTCAAGCAGAAATGGAGAGAATAATTGTCCAAGTTTGAAACAAGTACCAAACATCTACATAACGCCCTACTGACATAATTACTCTAACAAGACGACTCCTCAGACGCCAGGGGAAGTTTCCTTCTACACTTGCACTACTTGTAATCCATCCCTTACATCTTCAGAGGCTACTTCTACGGCCCCAACGCCACATACCTAGCCATCCAGTTATCCGCCATCGTTGGCCGGTGAATCCCATAAGTCAACTACGTCGCAAGGGCTCTTTCGGTCGCCTAAAATCAGTTCTTACCAACAATAATCAAGGACGCGTTCTCTTATAGTCTCCAAAACGCAGCCTTTGACGTACTGCGTGTAAACTGAATATAATTCAAACATCCATACGTCGACTGTTCAAAGCTCTTGGTGGTTATCCTGATTCAAATTAAATTGGACACAGACTAAACGTTGCACAAAAAGGTGCAACGTCCAAGAGAAGTTTACTGTGGACTAGTGATGAGTCTAGTGTACGAAAATGAGAAATGTATGGTTTTCGGACGAAAATCACATTCACCTTAACGGATTAACAAATTTCTTAGATTTGAACGCCAGATGTCACTGTAGAAAAGCCACTATTTAGTAAACGAATTACCATTTGGTGTGCTGTATCTAGGCATGGATTTATTTAGAGAACATTATTACACATACCTCTTGTTAGAGATCTACGAAATTTTTACAGCGCAAAAAACCTGCAGATGCGCAGACTAGCGCAACGAGCCATATAGCTATTCGCTCCCTAGCCTTATTTGACAAACATTTGAAAACAAAAATTTCTCATGGAATAGACTTCGAGTACCCAGCTCGCTCACCTGATCTGATAGCACCTGATGCATGCATTTGGGACATGCTTAAGGAATCAGTATTTAAGTCACAAGTTCCGCCAGCAGATATTGCATAATTACGACAAAAGATAATAATCTGTTTTTAACAACTGCAGCACCCATTCTATATAACTATGTTGTATAATCTGCAAAATTGTTATGGAGCTTGTTTGAGCTGAAAAGGTGCACATTTTAAACATGTAAATTATGCAACCTAAAAAATAAATACATTTTTCACTTTGGGTACTGTTTATTTTGGCGAATAATCAATCCAGCATTTTTTCTGCTGAAGCATGTGCTATATACAAAGCCCTTGAATTGTGCTGTGAAAACCAGTGGAACAAAATTGTCATATGCAGTGATTCACTGTCAGTATTACACTCCTTGCAAAACTTTAAACTCACAATAAATAGCAATATATTCATATTAGAAATTTTTCAACAGTTACTAAAATTATCAGATCCATATGGTACTAAATTTCTATGGGTTAAGGGACACTCAGATATTGTTGGCAATACTATTGCTGATTCTATAGCTAAAAATCCATTACAGCGCCCACATATGGTGATAGAAGAATTTAACACATGTGACCTACTTGCCTATATCAAAAAACATATTAAATTTAAATGGGACAGACAATGTGGATTTGCTTGATATGCACTTCGCTTGTGCCGCTGGTTAATAATCAAACTCCGTGCGAAAACAAAACTGATTTTATTTTGAATTACACAATACATGAATATATATAACGCTTATTAAGTATTATGTCCGCTCGCTCTAATGTTGTGTCACCGATCCCGTCTCGTACTTGAGTGCTGTCTTCTTTGAGGTGCCTTAAGGGACTCGCCTTATCTTCACATATGGCACAATATATCTCCCTACGCCACTATGTTGCCGGATTGTAAAAATGCATACAATAAACTTGAATTAGATAGAGGCGTGAACATGGCCCCCGCCTTGGCAAACACTGCCAACAAAATCGTCTGCTAACGCTAAATGTTCAAATGTTTAAACTACACTTAGTCCGAAACGGGTAGCGGACACACCTTGGAAAAAGAACGAGTTATGATACCATTGTCTGTCTTTATCCTAAAAACTCTGGCTACACCATCACTGCCGCGTAAAAGTTCGATCACGCGACCTAACTTCCACCTTAATGGAGGTAAATTGTCCTCTTTTATGAGCACTAACGTGTTTTCCGCAACTTCACCGTTAGTAGTAGTCCATTTCGTGCGTTTTTGTAGTTCGGAGATGTATTCTTTGTTCCATCGTTCCCATATATGCTGAGAAAGCTGCTGAATATGCTGGAATTTTGAGAGCCGATTAACTGGAACATGACGCAAATCTGGATCTGGATTGGTAATAAGTGGTCTTCCGATGAGAAAATGTGCAGGAGTTAATGGGGAGAGATCATTTGGATCACAGGATAAAGGATGAATGGGTCGGGAATTTATTATAGCTTCAATCTGCACAAGCAACGAATAAAATTCCTCGAACGTTAAGTGCGCGTTTCCCAAAACCCTATGCAAATGATGCTTAACTGTTCTTACTCCGCTTTCCCACAGTCCGCCAAAATGTGGAGAATAGGGAG
Source organism: Diabrotica undecimpunctata (assembly GCF_040954645.1). Lineage (NCBI taxonomy): Eukaryota > Metazoa > Arthropoda > Insecta > Coleoptera > Chrysomelidae > Diabrotica > Diabrotica undecimpunctata. The sequence continues at coordinate 128,177,658 of NC_092806.1, forward strand.
GTATGAAGGACCACGAAATATTATTCTTTAACAAGGATTCTCTTATCGCGGGAGTGTGCTGCTCTAAAAATGTGCTTAACAATTTTAACTCCGAACTAGCTGCTATAAAATTGGTTCCATTGTCGGAGACCATCTTTTGAGGCTTGCCTCTTCGCGCAATAAATCTTTTAAAGGCCAACAGAAATGATTCCTTAGACAGTTCTGTAACTAATTCTAAATGTATGGCCTTCGTACAAAAACAAATAAAAAGACACATGTAACTCTTTATTAGTTTACAACCTCGACCCTTTCTATCGCGAATTAAGAAAGGGCCCGCATAATCAACACCTGTTACAATAAATGGTGGGCCACCTGCGAGACGCTGGGCAGGTAGGTCACCCATTATTGGCTGAATGGATTTAGATTTTAATCTAAAACATTTTACACATTTGTGTACGGTACGTCGCGCTAAATTTCTTCCTGATAACGGCCAGAAAGTTTCTCTTATAGTTGCAAGTAAAAGCTGTGGACCAGCATGCATAAGATCCTTGTGAAAATGATTAAATATTAACGACGTAACTATATGATCTGCCGCTAAAATGATGGGATGTTTTTTGTCATACGTAAACTCGGAATGCTTTAAACGCCCGCCTACTCTCATGATGCCCTGATCATCAAGAAATGGAGATAACTTGATGAGTTTGCTGTTTTTATCTAAAGATCCCTTTTGGTTCAAATGCTTTATTTCATTAGAAAATGACTGTGATTGACACAGTTTTAGAATACGATTAAATGCAGAATGTATTTCATCCAAAGAAAGGGGTTCAGAAGTTCTTTCCTTATTTTTACACATGCGGATGAATCTGAACACATATGCAGCGGTTCTTTTTAAACGTAAAATATTAGAGAAGCGCTCAAATGAAAATACTTCCGTATTCTGTGTTTCATCAAGTTTATTCGTAAAAACCTTTATGTTTTTCCTTGTTTCGCTTGTTTCAGTAGGGACAACTTGTAAATTTGGCCATTTATCTGAATCTTGCATGATCCACTCCGGTCCATGCCACCATAAGTTGCACTCCATTATTTTATCTGGTTCCACGCCTCTGGACACTAGATCTGCAGGATTATCCTTGCCTGGCACATGACGCCACTGCGCAAACGAAGTGGTTTCCTGGATCTCTGCTACGCGGTTACTAACAAACGTCTTCAATGCATTGGCTGCTGTTTTCAACCAACTAAGTACTATCGATGAATCTGTCCAGAGGTAACACGTATCAAATTGCACATTTAATGAATTTTTGACCTTATTGGTCAAACGCGATAAAATTACTGCTCCACAGAGCTCTAAACGCGGCAAAGTAACTGGCTTTAAGGGCGCAACCTTGCTTTTTGCACATAATAAGAATGAATACGACCTGCCTAACGAATCGGTAGATTTAATGAATATGCAAGCACCGTACGCCTTTTCTGAGGAGTCGCAAAATCCATGAAGTTCTAGTTTGACCTTACTAGAACATATAACATGCCGAGGTATTTTTAAATTGTTTAAGATTCCTAATTTATTCCTAAACTGTAAATAATTATTTGCTAAATGCTCCGGTATGGGATCATCCCATGAAAGACGCTCGAGCCATAGTTGTTGTAACATAATTTTCGCTATGATGGTACACGTACTTAATAGACCCAAGGGATCAAAAATTTGAGCTATGTCCGATAATAAAGTTCGCTTTGTGATTATATGGCCTAGAGATGAACTTATGCTATAAAACATAGTATCTGATTGCGGTGAGTACAATAATCCCAAAGTTTTCGCCTTCTCGTTTTCACCGAATTGAATAACGGAACCCGTAGTTGAATTATCCGGTATATCTCTCAATATTTCAGGATCATTTGAATAGAATTTACGCAATGTAAATCCTCCGCCTTTAAGGACCTCAAAAAGTTGTTTACATGCTTCGCGCGCTTTCTGTTTTGAATCAAAACCTGTCAAAAGGTCGTCCACATAAAAATCGGATTTAATAATGCTAGCAATGTTAGGATTTTTAGCTTCTTGCTCCTCTGCCAATGTCATTAGACATTTAATCGCTAAGTAAGAAGAGCATTTCATACCGTACGTAACTGTTTGTAACTGAAATATTTCAATCGGTTCTTCCGGATTATTTCGCCATAAGATACATTGTAAGGATTTTTGATCATCTGCAACCAATACCTGACGGTACATTTTTTCTATATCCGCACTAACTACATATAAGTGTGTTCTAAAACGCAATAAAATGGAGAGTAAATCATTTTGTAAGATTGGTCCGGCCATTTGAATACTATTTAATGAAATGCCGTTTGTAGTTGGCGCACTACAATCGAACACAACGCGCAAACGTGTCGTCAAAGAATTTTCTTTTAAAACTGGATGATGTGGCATAAAATAAAATGTAGTATTTACCCTAAAGTCTGTTGCCGCTTCCGTAATTCTGCATAAACCTTTCATATGTCCTAATTCTTTATATTCCTGGATGAATTCGCTATAAAGAGTTTTAAGATTGGCATCTTTATTCAACTTACGCTCGAGATTTAAAAATCTATTTTTTGCTTGACGAAATGAATCACCGAGTGAACTTATCGATTCCTTGAATGGCAATGATACTATGAATTTGCCTGTCGCGTCGCGTTTCACCGTATCTTCGAAATGTTTTTCGCATGCAATTTCTTCGCCCGAGGGTGCAGGTTTTCCATTGAAAACCTCTTCAAGTTCCCAGAACTTACTTAGCTGTTCTGTAACTTCGATTGTGTTTGTGAAATTACACTTAGTTAGTCGCTTTTCTGATGCTTTGTTTTGGCTGATATACGGCCCTGCTATGATCCAGCCAAACATTGTTTCTTGCATGAATGGTTTATTTTTACCTAAACTAATTCTGTTTGCGCCCAGTATTTGCCAAAATAGATCACTTCCTATCAACAATTCGACCTTTTGTGGTTTATGAAAATAATTATCCGCTAATTTTAAATGTTTAGGTATGCGCAAATCGCTAATGTTTAATTCAGATGCCGGCACGCACCCCGTAATTTCTGGTATTACGAAACAATTTAAAGTTTTATGAAAAGTTATATCGCTACGCGACTGTATATTTATTTCGCATTTGAATCGAACGGGAGAAGCAGTATTATTTATGCCCATGACTGATATGTTCGCGCTTGTCGTTTTTAATCTAAGTTTATCGCATAAATTTTCGGTTATGAATGAGCTTTGTGAACCGCAATCTAACAAAGCTCGCACTATGTATGCCTTACCTTGGCCGTCAAAAATATTAACTAATACTGTGGACAGTATAGTTTGATCTGCAGCGCTAACTGCCGAAACTGACAAATTGGTAGTGTTTAAACTACCTTGTATATTATCTGCAGATCGTATATCGCTCGCGTTTTCTACCGCTTGATGAACTAAAGCTGCGTTCTGTTCGCTTGACCTATCTGGATGCAATAACGTATGGTGTTTTGACGCGCATTTCTTGCATGTTGATTGTCTACACCGCTTATAGAAATGTCCAGGTTTAAGACAATTCGTGCAAAGATTGACCTGTCTTACTTTATCAACCCTGTCCCTAGATGAAAGTTTTGAAAATTCGCCGCATTGATAAATGGTGTGTTCCCTTTTGCAAATAGGGCAACACTGTGTATTATCCGATTTATTTAAAGTTCCCTGTGATGAATATAGACCGCGAATGTTATGTGAATATTTCGTATTCCGTGAATACGCGCCCGCCTGAGAAATATTTCGTGTATTTTGCTTTTCAGCTTGATTTACCTCAAGAGATTCTAAGAGGTCCGCCCTTGATTTTAAAAACGTTTTAAAATCATCAAAACTAGGAATTTCATTATGTGTCTTGCTATTCTCCCATGCGCGTAAAGTCGATGTATCGAACTTACAAGAAATAATATGAATAAGGAGTATGTCCCACGAATCAGTAGGTAGCCCTAGCTGCTTTAACGCGTATAAATGCTTCGAAAAAATGTCAACTAATTGCCGCAATCTATTAGATGACTCTTTATGTATTGGCTCTATATTAAATAAGGCATTAACATGATTGGAAATTAATAATCTCTTATTATCGTACCTTTCCCTAATTAATTTCCACGCAACTGCATAGTTTTCGGCGGTAAACTCTAATGTTCGTATGACCTGCGCCGCACCGCCCTGTAATGAACTTCGTAAATAGTGAAAACGCCTTATATTGTCTAAGTACTCATTTCTGTTAACTAAAGATTCAAAAAGATCTGCAAAATCTAACCAATTATTATAATTACCATCAAATTTTGGTAACTCGATAGGTTTAAGCTCAATACAATGCCCTGTATATGAATTCTTAGAGCGCTCACTTGCTTTATCGCTTTCTATACAAGCTACTTGTTGATTATCGCGAATGATTTTTCGCGCTACCGCTAATTGTGAATAATATTTGTTATAGAATTCTTCGCGTTCCGTATATTCATCCTCTAATAATTCAAATTGAACCGTATTTTCTATTTGTCCCTGAACTTCATCGAATTCGCCCTGTAAATGTTCTATATTATTTACCATTTCAATAGCCTGTAATACTTCTAAATCTGAAATCGTTTCACCCTTAGTTATTTTATCATTTAACGCTAATATAAATTTCGAAAATATTGTGAGTTTGCATTTAAAACCGCCCCTTTTTCGCTTTAAATTCTCCATAATTTTATAATGAATTATACAGTAAACAGAAACAGAATATAAATCGCTTGATATTCGACCCTAACGTTCTCAGAATTATCACATGTGCAGAATAAAGGTACAAAGACTGATAAATAAAAGGAAATGTGAAATGGATATGCTCACCAAAATATTGTATGTTTATTCTTCTAACAGCCTCCTGGCGCCAAGAATCTTCGCCTCAGGTCTTCACAGATTTTAAACCCACAGTTGTCCAATTATGTAACTATCTTAAGAACAACGTTCGACAGTCTATAACGCGCTCGGGCCACTATGAATGCACTATTTCGCCCGCTAATATGATGACACAAATATGAGTTCGGAATTCGGTGAATTTACACTGTTTTAACACAAAAATTTGATGATTCGGCTCGAATAGACCATGGATTTGCTTGATATGCACTTCGCTTGTGCCGCTGGTTAATAATCAAACTCCGTGCGAAAACAAAACTGATTTTATTTTGAATTACACAATACATGAATATATATAACGCTTATTAAGTATTATGTCCGCTCGCTCTAATGTTGTGTCACCGATCCCGTCTCGTACTTGAGTGCTGTCTTCTTTGGGGTGCCTTAAGGGACTCGCCTTATCTTCACATATGGCACAATATATCTCCCTACGCCACTATGTTGCCGGATTGTAAAAATGCATACAATAAACTTGAATTAGATAGAGGCGTGAACACAATGGATTCAGTTTGGTGAAAGCAGGGGCACTAATTTATACAAATTACAACCAACAGTAGATGTAAAACAATTTTACAAAGATGTCACACTAAGCAGAAACACAGTGTCAACTGTCTTAAGATTAAAAGTAGATCATGGATGTTTTCCGAAACATCTACACAAAATAGGAGTTCTCCCAACAGACCGATGTGAGTGTGGAACTAGTATAGCTGATTTAAATCACATATTCTTCAACTGCCCACTACATCGTAATACAAGCACGTGGCTGCTAAAAGAATTGATAAAAGAGGGTTTAAGTACACCATTAAACGTAACTCTTCTATTAAGTGAAGACAATATAAAAATCTTTAAAATAATTATGATATTTCTTGTAAAAATTAAATTAAAGGTATGAGTGTAAAATTGATCGTATGCGCGAACATTTCCTTTGCATGTTTATCATATATGTTGCCCACCTACCTAACCGTGGTTTATGTCTTGTTTGTTACAATAAAGCCGCTCTGATGAATCCCTGAGCGTGTAAAGTGTCCTCCTTGTACAATCCTGTATGAATGAATACTAATATTTATATGTAATTACGTGGCTAAAGGTTTCAAGCCAAAGCCAATAATAAAAAAAATTCTTTCATTGTACCTTGACTCTTAAATCTGAAATCTTTTTAAATTTTTGCAAGAGGACAAATCAGACAAAATTCCAACTTAACTCAGTTTGTTTAAACTTCTTGACCTGAATACAGTCCTGCCTAAACAGAGTACCAAAACAAAAACCAATGATGTGTACCTCTTCTTTTTACTGCCGCTGATTCCTCTTTTGCTTGCTCCATTCAATAGCTGAATGTCGATAGCCATTTGTTTTATTTCGTCGTCTTACTATCGCGACCAGATACTGTTTTTTTCTTTTGTTAATTAAAAAGGAGTTATAACCCAGTTGGCCATTTTATTTTGTTAAATGCCTTTAATTAAATTCAACACTTAAACACGCACAGGCGAAAAGTGTTAACTGTACAGGGTTCGATTAAGTAGTGTAGGTTCATTTTTACCTTCAATTATCAATGACCCAGCTTGGAGCTTAGAACGATATGATGGTAAAACCATTGTAACTAGATTATGTTGAAATATTTTTTGTGAGATATATTGTCTATCGATTTATCGACATTTTTCTTGGTTTATCGACATTTTACTTTGTATTTTTACAATTTTAACCTGTGAAAAAAATTAAAGACAACCAGAAATTATTCTCCATAATATTAAAAGATAATGTAGAAAAACTAATGGAAATCAAGCAAAAGTAACAGCTATACAAAATCAAATTTTTTTTATTATCCCGGTTTTTTATAGCGTTCTCCGCCTTCCGGTTCCCAGTTTCCAGCTACGTCGGTCATTCCATTCGCCAGTGTGAAGGTTTCTTTCCGACATTACCTTCTGAATGCCGCCCAGCCAAGATTGTTTTGGCCTTCCTCTCTTCCTTCTTTCCCTTGGCGTCCATTTTAAAATTTGGTTTGGCAGCCTGTCGTCGTCCATTCTTTTCACATGACCATACCAGATCAGTTGTCTCCTTTGAATTTCGTCAATGATGGTTGACTTGACTCCCATTATATTTCTGATATGGTCATTTTGTATTCTATCAAGCCTTGATTTTCTAGCTGATCTTCTCCAGAAGTCCATTTCCAATGCAAGTAGGCGTCGCTCAAGGGATTTAGTAAGTTGCCATGTTTCGCATCCATAGAGCACTATACTTTTAAAGATGGAGTTAGAGAGGAGATGCTTTCTTTGATTTGATAGTTCTTTTGACCATAGCATCGGGTTTAGGCATCCTATCACCCTTTTTCCTTTCACGATTCTTTGCTCTATCTCTTTTTCGGTGCGCACACTTTTGTTGATTGTTGTTCCCAAATATATATATTCCTCACAGTTCTTGATTGTTTCATGTTCGTTGACCATTAGATCTTCTACTTCATTCCCGATGCATAAGTATTGCGTTTTGTTTCTATTTACAGAGAGGCCCCATTCTTCATATGTTTTAAACAACCGCCTCGTCATGAATCCTAAATCTTCCCTGTCTGCTGCCACTACTACTTAGTCGTCCGCAAAATGTAGAGTGTATAATGTTGTATCGTCGTCAAGTTGGATCCCCATTCCTGAACATGATCTTCTCCAGTGTTTTATTGCTTCATTTAAATAGATCTTAAATAGTATTGGAGAGAGGCAGCATCCTTGTCGTAAGCCTTTTGTTACTGGAAATTCTTCTGATAAGGTGTTGTTTAGTTTGATTTTTGTAAGATTTTACCAAACAGCCTGCTAAAAGTACTGGTGACAGAGATACATCTGTAGCTTCCGCAAATATCTTTTGGAACTTTTTTTTTGAATTGGAGTAATCCATGCTTCCTTCCAACTATTCGGGATTTCTTCCCCATTTAAGTATCTTATGAATAGCACTTTAAGATAGCTTATTAGTTTTGGTGTTCCGTTTTTTAGAAGTTCTGCTGGTATGTTCTCCGGCCCGGATGCTTTGTTATTCTTCATCGATTTAAGCGCTTGTTGTATTTGTTCTTCTTCCATCAAAAAATGGAATGGTTCTTGTTCAAAATCAAATTACATATCATTAAAAAAAATTAAACAGAAAAAACGCCCGGCCTAGAAGAAATTCCTAATTAACTGATTAAAAACCTTGGCGAAAAATTATTAACAGCATCTACAACTTAATAGTTAGAATACATGAAGTAGAAAAAATACCCGAGGATCAGAAACGAACCAGAATTATATCAATATGTAAGAAAGGAGAAACAATAGACTGTAACAACTATAGAGAAATATCTCTACTAAGTACAACATACAAAATTGTAACAGCGCTTATCAGCCAAAAATGGACATAGAGAAAAAATTAGGGACTACCAGTAACGATTCAGGGAAGGCACCTTTACTGCAGATGCAATCCGCACAATTACACAACCGAAAACTGCCACGAACAGAACATAGAACTCCATACCCTCTTCTTGGACTTAATTTGATTGTATTCTTCTTCTGCTAGTGCCTATCCTCTATGGATGTTGGCTACCACAATGACCCATCGTATTTTATTAGCAGCTGTTCGAAATAGGTCTGTGGTGGTCATACCTGTCCACTGTCTCAAATTCTTAAGCCAGGAGATTCGGCGGCGTCCTGGTCCTCTATTTTCCCTTCTAATATTAATAGTAGGATTCTGTATTTATTTTCATTTCTCACTATATGTCCGAAGTATGCTAACTTTCTTTCTTTAATGGATTTCAAGACTTCAGGTTCTTTTTGTAAACGTTGCATTACTGCGTCGTTAGTTATATGATGTACATATGATATTCCGAGCATGCGGCGATAGCACCACATCTTGAAAGACTGCAACCGTCTGCAAGATGCATCAGTGAGTGTCCCTGCCTCTGCTCCATACATAAGAACAGAAAACACATAATAATTAAGGATTTTGAATCGGAGATGTAAGTTCAAGGTTAAATTGCAGAGAACTTTCTTCATCTGTTGTAAGGCACTCCTTGCTTTTTCGATCTTACATTTAATCCCGTGTGAGTGATCCCAGCTGTCTGTGATGTTGCATCCTAGGTATGTTATTTTTTCTGTTCTATCCAATACCTCATTGTCTGCCATAAATTTTGCAAATGTATCTTGGTTTTTGCTTATGATCATAATTTTCGTCTTCCTATTATTAAGTTTCATTCAATATTTTCTACCGATGTTAACTACTTGATCTATCAGTCTTGATTATATTGGAAGAAATAAATTATTTAATGCAATGAAACGTCAAGATATATTCGCAAAAGTAATCAGATTAAAATCTCAGTAGAAGAATGTAGCACAAACACAATTACAGTAGAAACAGGAGCACGGCAAGGCGATTTCCTGTCAACCACACTATTTAGTATTTATTTTAGTAGAAGGAAGTGGTCCAGTAGTATTAAAGGAACTATAGCCTACTCCTTAACATAAATAGTAGCATATGCAGTTGACGTAGTTCTTATGCGAAATGATAAGGAAAGATTGAAGGACTCATTAACAATTCTGGCAAATAAAGCAGAAAAATAAAATATCTAATCTGCTCTAGAAGAGGGGATAACAAGACGAGAGAAATCAAGATCGAAAGTTACTATTTTGAAAGAGTTCAACAATTTAACCACTTGAAAGTATTTGAGAAGTATCCTAGAAAAATGAAGGACAAGAACTTATCCAGAAGTACAAAACCAAAAATATACAAGGTTTCAATGAGACAAGTAGTCATATACGCAGCTGAGACAATGTGTCTCACAGTTAAAGATAAAGAAAGATTAAGATTATTTAAGAGGAAAATAGGAAAAATTAAGTGAGATGGCTGGGACACATAGAGAAAAAAAAAGCTACTTATTAAGAAGTAAGATGGAAGCCAGAAACTGAAACACCAAGGGAAAGACCTAGAGAGAGATGAGATGACCAGGTGATAAAAGACATGAAAATCATGAGAGTTAGAAACTGAAGGAATCTATGCACATATCGAAATGTGTGGAATAAAAATTCTACGGTAAGCCAAGTCATACAACAACGTTTGACAGTACACAAGAAGAATGTGGAGTGATTCACCGCGCTAAAAGAATCAAAGAACTCTAACTAAGAGCAGCAAGCATTCCACCAGGAACGAAAGATCTCGATGATAATGGTGGTGGTCGATAATATCAATTGTGGTGGTTTGACACAAGATAGCACGATTAGATGATAACATAATTTTGGCACGTTTAAATATCTTATGTATCTAAGTTGAAATGGCTTTGGACATTTTATGACATCGGTTGCAATATATGGCTTAAGAAACCTATGAATTGATTAGTTAAAAAGGCAAGACTATCGAAAAGCAGCAAGCAGGTTAACAACCACTCTCAGATAGATGACCAGTAGTGGATTAGACCACGAGAAAGAAACAATATCCATCATTAGATGAACTAAGGTCAAAAAAGGAAAAGCGAATGAAAAGAAAAGTAATTCATTGCAGAACGTTTTATTACTTTTAAAATAATTGCATAATTTACTACTGAAAAATCGATAAAAACCTTATATAATACACTTACACTCATTTAACACATGTTACATGGAATTTATATAAATTAATAGCAAATTTATTAAATGTGTTGAACGATTAGACAATCCATTATACTAGTTAATATTAGCCATAAAATAATTAAAAAGCAATAAAACGCCGTTCTAGTTCCGTTAAAAAAATGTTTTAATTAGAAGAGCCATTAGTTATTTGCAAATTGGTATCTAAAAATTAGCATAACATTTATATTGCAAAAATAATCCCATTAGTTGACTATAATGTTTAATATAGTTCGATCGGATTTTTAAATTTATGCGAGAGTCGTTACTTAATTTTTAAGAGATAGACGTTCGAGCAATAGTTATTTAGTATTATTATCGAGCAATAGTTATTTACAATATACTCCAGTCAATGAAGAAAAAAACCTGAAAAAATCGTATACATCTATTTGAAGGTTCTAAAAGGTATATGAGGGGTAGCGGATGAAAAAATTTTGCCTATAAAAAGTGTATTCTACATTCTAGAGAGAAATGTTTAGAATAAAAGTTGTAGATCATAAAAAGTTCTTTATTTTGAGTGTTTTCAAAATAAAATATATAAACAATTGACCAAGATAATTATAAACAACACTTATTTTTGTAATAATTTACAAAAACACATGTAATATAAAGGCTTTTTTTTGTTTTAATGTTTTAATGGCTTAGGCAAGTGCCATACAGCCAGTCACAACATGAAAATTTTCTACCCAGCAAGAATAAAAAGATAATATAAATTTCAAACTTAAGTAGCATTACAAATTTTAAGCATTAAAATTATTATTAAGGATAGGTTATAGATAAAACTTGGACACTCGTTTCTCGTCTAGGGACCCATCAAGACATTGCTTTTAAGACAAACTAGATTGGGTCACGGATAAAAGGTAATAACAAATGGGGTAAAACAGAGGTTAGGATTCTAATTACAGTTAAATATTAAGCTTACTTTTGCAAATAAATTCCATCAAACATTCATTTACAGCTCTTATATTTAGAGATAGCAGATAGCACATATTGTACGGAGGAAAAATTTGTATGTTGACTAAATTTTTTATTAGATTTTCAGTTTGTTTTGTGTATTTTTTACATTCGAAGAAAATGTGATCTAGATCACCTTCTTTTTGACAGTCTCGACATAAATTTGAATTTACGATTTTTAGTTTGGACAGATGACTAGGATAGCAGGCGTGTCCAAATTTTATTCTAATTATGGATGTTATATACCTTCGTGGAACAGAATAATTTTTAAACCAATAATCACTTGGGATTAAAGGCTGTATAGAAGCATATTGCGAGGAAGACTGCGTACTATATATGTGCCAAGATTGTTTCCATTTACTATTGATATTATTTTTAATTATTGTTAATGCATCTTGTCTACAGATTTGGTGATCAGCTTGCGTTCCGGTATCAATGGCCTTTTTAGCTAATATAACTGCTTAAACTTCAAAAACTTCATTTTATTAAATTTTTTATTAAAACACAGTTTGAAAAGAGCTGACTTTTTAGCTTATAAACATGTATAAGAACTTTAATATTGTTTATGCCCCACGCTTAGTATATGAGCGTGAGACATACATATTATGCAGTCTCAATCAAAATTTGAGGAAAAAACACACTTTTCCATTATCATTAAGAGCTGAAAATTAAAAGAGTTCTAAATGAAATTCTAATTTTTGTGATACAACTTATAGATGCCATATGCAGTGAAGAAGTAAAAAGTTATAAGACGTTAAAATGGTGGTACTTGTGAAATATCGCCACAAAAAAGCGGAGGGGAGAACTGTCGAGGTCCGTTTTGTTAGATTGGAACTTCAAATTGAAGCGCGCTGGCAAAATCTGTAATATCTTGGCTTCTATCGCATTTAGAACGTTCATTTTTTGAAACTGACGTAGCTCAACAAAATAATAGGAATTGTACTATTTTTACCTCTCGGAAAATCCCGGAAAAATAAATTAAGCAATTAAATTTGTTTATAAAAACGTTATTGAATTTTAATATTATTTATTTATTTTACTATTATAATATTTAAATGTATGTTTAAGTGTATATTTAAGTGTATATGATTTACATAAAGATATAATTAAAACAGGGTAGCGGGTGGATACTTCTCTGCGATCCCGGCAGGGGATAGATCTACTTCAGGAATAACACACCTGCCCGCGAGAGCTCATGGATTTTCCCAGCCTCCCATCCCCGGGGAGACCGTGTCCAAACCCAAAACATTCCCGTCTTTACCCTTTCCTCCCCCCACTTCCAAACCAACTCGCCAACACGCACTAGCCAAGCATGGCGTTTTAATGGCTTAAAACCCCAAAAGTAATCAAGGTAGCGGTTGGAACAGGTTTGGAGCAGAGGGTGCTAAGAATCCCCGGAAAAAATCACGCTACTACAAAGAGAAATGCATATTACTTCATACAATGTTAGAACTCTTATACCAGACCAGAAGATGAAGGAACTAGAGGAAGAGCTGAAAAACATAAAATGGGACATCATCGGCCTCAGTGAAAGGCCCAAGGCAAAAGAAAGGAACCAGCGGGTTCTAGATTGAACGTATATATTTATACTCACCTTTCTGGAGGCTGCATCTGTTATATAGAGGTCATCTTATGTGCAACCAAATCTATGTTTATCTATGATACTTCTTTGCTTTGACATATGTATGGACAAAATAAGACAAGCAATAAGTAAACCTACAATACAATGAAAACGTCGGCACGATGATTGATAATTTCTTAGAAAAGCAAATATCTTAAAAAAAATTGATGGAATAACCAGTTTCGTTGTAGCCGAAGCATCTAAATTATCATTCTTTAAAATCAAAATAATAGTTTAATAGGTTTTTTATCACAAGCTCTAAACCAACAAGTGCGATTTTTATCACTGTTCAGCTAATGACAATCATCATAAGAATTTGCATAAAATATTCTTCAGAAACTCATCGCTGCCGTTACCATTAGGTAACTGGTGCCTTGAACATCGAAGTATAATGTGAATGTGAAGGTGAATTGTTGACATTATTCGATATTTCAATGAATTACGTTACTTCACGCTCGTGGTAAATAGCATGTAATTGTTTAGTGATTGTTTGATGTTCATGTAAATTTTTAGCATAACAGTAAATAATATTATTTTTTATTAGTCTTAATTCGCTTAACTGCATTTTGATGGTGACATTTGTATTTTGTACATACTTTTAATTACTTTGGGCCGAAATAATGTTTGTACAGGGTCAGTTATAACAACGGAATAAACCAAAGTTGTGTTTCTTTGCAGTAACAAAAAGGAGAAAAAAATTGAATTTTTTAAATTGTTCTTCTGAAATAATAAACGCATTTTATAATAAGAAAAAAAAATACAGGGTGTAACGATTTTAGAACCTTGTTTACAATATTATAGTCGCATGAATAATTATTTGAAATGCTGCATTAAGTCTGGATCATGTACTTACTAATATACGTTTAAAAAAGCCGATTGTTAGTGACTACACTCGCTCTGGACCATAGTCTCATCTACCTCTTTCGTAACATTGTTCCGGAAAATAAGGCCATTAGATAGGAAGCGAGAAACGCCGAATGGTGTAGACCTATATATATATATATATATATATATATATATATATATATATATATATATATATATATATATATATATATTAATGTGATATCAAGAATTTTAATTTTAAAACTTTACAAAAATTATATATTAAACATTATTCATAAACTTCAATTTTGAATACCACAACAATATATATATATATATATATATATATATATATATATTGTTATGATTGTTTATTTTGAGTTCAAACTTAGTTTATTGAGCCAATAAAAAAATTATAACTTATCTGTTATCAAAAGTAAAATAATCCTTATATTACCTGTGTTCGATGGATTCAAAAGATTTTCTAGTTGTCTTTTATCGGGAAGAGAGAAGAAAGGATAATAATACAAATACATTATATTACAAAGATTTACGTTTATTTATTTTATATGAACGAATAAAACAATTATTAAATTCTGTCGTTATCTTATCAATCAGCATACAAGAAAATAAATCAAATTATTATGATAATAAGATTATAAAGCTACATACATTTATATTACGTGAAAAACCAATTTTACTTAAAATTTTCTTTACTTGAAAAAAAAGAAACCACAAAACTTTAAACTTTTGATTAGCCTAACAAAACCTCAGTTCTTAAATTTGAATGCTAATGACCATGATGTCGAAACGATCCTTCACAGATATAAAATTCAATTGTACAAACACTTACAGTTTATTTTCTTCTTGAGTTGTATGTTGGAACATACCCAGAAAAGTCCAGTCTCCTCAAAGATGTGATCTCCCCTTTTTGGCACCTCGGCTCCTTCTTTACGTCTCTGCAAAAACCTCCTGCAGACTACACAAAAAACACCTGATTCACTTCTCCAAACTCCGCTACTTGTTTATGACACCAGGACCTCCTTTTGTCAACTTGATGCCGTAAGAATACTTTCACATATACTTTATAAAATGCCCACGGTAGATACAAGGAACCTTTTTTAATCTACTTGTTATCTCCTTCAAACTATTCACTTCTTTTCGTTACGCCGGTATCCAAACTCACGAACCACACCTTATCTTGGGACACACGACTGTTTCCTTTCGATGACCAAAATATGACTAACTTCTCCTCTCTCATGATCGACTCACCAAATTCCCATTTAAAAACGACCGTCCAATCAAAAAGCTTAAATTGTGTTTACTATGATATTGGAAAAGCCTAATTTCGGTTTCAGAGAAAACTAAATAGCTTACTTTAAAATTGTTTTTTTTCAATACATCATTTATACATATTTCAAAAGATTAGAATATGGTCATTTAATACTCGACTCTACAAACAATGAAGAGATTAACCTTCAGGTAAAATGTCTTCGAATTCTAAACAAAGGATTTTTGATAATTTTGTTTGAAACGGAAAAGGTCGTTTGCCAAACAAATTTCTACTCTTATCTACACTAAATCTTATCTTAAATTACTATATACAATTTGTTTATATTGATATCTTGAAATTTTATTTCGATGGATTTTTTTATTTATTTTTCTTTGGTTGGGAAAGAAGAAACATAACAATATATATATATATATATATATATATATATATATATATATATATATATATATATATATATATATATATATATATATATATATATATACATATATATATACATATATGGAGAAAAGGAGTACGACCGTCAATCCAATATAAACTAAGGAACACTCGAAGAGTGGTGGGTTTTTCGGTCAAAGTGGAGAAATAAAAGACAAAGAAGGTGGCTACTTCATCTATTTATTGAAGACGCTTCGCTTTCTACTCAGAAAGCATCATCAGTTCATCTAAAAAGAACAATATGAAAAACCAAACATCTATAGAAAAGTTATAACATGTGTGTTACCTTAAAAAGACATGTAGCAGTCAATGATATTAAATGTGTGAAAAACCTTACGACAATGGATATTTAGAGATCAAGTTGTATAAACAATTAATTGAAACTAGGTACAGTTTACAAATTAACAAACTTAGCACAGCAATAGAACATGTGATAATCATACATGTATATAAAAAATTATTGTAAAAAAACTTAATTAAAAAACATTGATATGTAGAGAACTAGAAAGATCATACGATGCACTTTCAACAATATATTATAAGTTAAATGTAATTTTGATGATTTAATTTGATTTTGATTTAAATGTTACCTAAAGTCAAAATTAAATTTAACTGATAATATATTGTTGGAAGTGCATCTTATGATCTTTCTAGGTCTCTACATATCAGTTTTAATGTTTTTTACTTAAGTTTTTTACAATAATTTTTATATACATGTTTGATTATCACATGTTCTTTTGCTGTGCTAAGTTTGTAAATTTATAAACTGTACCTAGTTTCAATTAATTGTTTATACAACTTGATATCTAAATGTCCATTGTCGTAAGCTTTTTCACACATTTAATATTATTGACTAATACATGTCTTTTTAAGGTAACACACATGTTATAACTTTTCTATGGATGTTTGGTTTTTACCATATTGAATTGGATTATCATGTCCATGGACTATGGTCAAAACTATCTCGACAACTCTACGTATTGAGGCAGATGACAAAACGTATGGGAGAAAGTCAAATGTTTGTGCACATCTATCAAGCCCTGATTTATAGCAATATAACATACGGTGTTACGCTTTGGGATAATACTACTACACCTTAAGGTGGGTCCACATATGTTCCGAATACCGTCTCGAACCCCGTCGCGTTCTTAAGTGTGGACAGAGTCATGCAACTGCGTACCGTACCTCGACGCATCAACGACGTACATCGAAGCGTTCCGCTAGCTGTCGGTAAAATGCTTCGCATCAAAAGAAACGTGAGCGCGACGATATACACCGTGAATCATGTCTGGACTCGCTTGCGAATCTTCTATTCATTTCCAGTCATTTCAGTCTGTTATTTTGAAGGTGTTTCAAAATTATTGTATATATATATATTTAGGGATTCTACAGTATTCACTGCCTTCCCTCGCTCAACCGTTTCCATCTCTCTCTGTTGTTCCATTCTCCATCGTTTAGTCCTCTCTTCTCATGGCGTCGTCTACTTCGTTCCTCCAGGATTTTCGGGGTCGTCCTCTTTTCCTCCTTCCTATGGGGCTCCATTCGGTTATTCTTTTTATCCATCCGCTGTCGCTAGCTCTTCTTACATGTCCATACCACTTTAGTCTTTTTTGTTCTATACATTAATAACACTTATTATATTAAGTGTTTCAAAATTATTGTTCTGAAGCTATTTTCTTGTGGCATTTTAAAGTAATTAAATGGGAATAAGCCACAATTAAAGGTTAAAGTACGTTTATTGACGTTTCAATTTCCACTTTGGAAATCGTTCTCAAAATACAAACATTAGTAAATTAAACAAATTTTGTTTTTTTGTTACTTAGTGAAAAATTCTTCTAATAATTTAATTTTATCTGACTCATCTATATTGACAATTCAGACATACATTATACATTTTAAAGTAGACGACTTTAAAATAATATTGCCAATATTGTTGAGTTGCGTCCCTGGGACGACTTTACTTATAAGATAGTTCATTCGATTACATGAAATCAACTTTAACTTGAGAATATCCGTCAGAAAAGATCATAGCATGTAATTCATCTTTAAAAAGACAAACACATGCCACGATGACAGTAAAATTTTCCTGTTAGTGATTCCATAGTAAATTATGAGGGAAAAACCAGTAAAAGAACCTCATAATACTATCCCGACATGGTAAGTATTTGCACGACCAAAAACTTATGAGGTTTTTTTCCTGGTTTTTCCCTCATAATTTACTATAGAATCACTAACAGGAGAATTTTACTGTCATCATGGCATATGTTTGTCTTTTTAAAGACGAATTACATGCTATGATCTTTTCTGATGGATATTCTCAAGTTATAGTTGATTTCATGTAATCGAATGAACTATCTTATAAGTAAAGTCGTCCCAGGAACGCAACTCAACAATATTGGCAATATTATTTTAGTCGTCTACTTTAAAATGTATAATGTATGTCTGAATTGTCAATATAGATGAGTCAAATAAAATTAAATTATTAGAAGAATTTTTCACTAAGTAATAGAAAAACAAAAATTTGTTTAATTTACTAATGTTTGTATTTTGAGAACGATTTCCGAAGTGGAAATTGAAACGTCAATAAACGTACTTTAACCTTATTTTGTGGCTTATTCCCATTTAAATAGTAATTGTTTCAAAATTAAGTGTATCAAAATGGAATGGACGGAAGAAAATAGTTCCAAGCCAATGATTACAATACAATTTTCCCAACCATATTCTCAACAGAACTTCAGGGACACGGGGAGAATATGTTACCCTCAAACAACAAGTTAAACAAAGAATAAAGCTCGAGAAAAACGAATACTGGGAGAGAATGTGCAGAGACATAGACAACACGATAGGGTATAGCAGATCAACGGAAGCATGGACAAAAATAAAAAACATCAGAAGTAATAAACGAAGTAAAAATAACATACAGATAATTACATCAAAAGAGTGGACAACGCATTACACAAAATTATTGCAGGAGAATAGTCCGGAGTATATCTCATACGACCCTGTGACAATAATAACTGAGGAAGCAGAAATCACACAGGAAGATATAAATAAAGCACTAAAGAAATCAAAAAACAATAAAGCACCAGGACCAGGGAACATAAAAATGGAACTGCTGAAATATGGAGGCGCAAGGATAGTATCCTTTATACGAATGTTGTTCAATAAAATCGAAGCAGGAGTGAAGATTTTCGATTAGTGGAATTTATCATACATGTCCTCCATTTTCAAAAAGGTGACAAAAGGTCACCAAATAACTACAGAGGGATCATTGTAATGCCTTCAATAGCAAGAATCTTTTTATCAGTTATAAAAGAAAAACTAGAACAACACATGGACCATTATAGCCAAGAACAAGCCGGATTCCGAAAAGCCAGATCATGTTTAGATAATATATTCATTATGAGACAGGTGATTGAAAAGAACAAAGAAAAAAACATTGAAACACATATGACCTTTATCGACTTAGAGAAAGCATACGATAGCGTGCCCAGGAAACAACAAAGACTGTATAAAGAAACACAAGTGCAAATAAAGTTAGGTAATGAAATAACAAAAACAATCACCGCAACAAAAGGCCTCAAACAGGGATGTGGTCTCTCACCTACACTTTTTAACATATATATAGATCAGGCTTTGAAAAGATGGTATAGAAAATACGGAACAATGGGCATACCAGTACAAGAGAATATATTACATTCACTACTTTTCGCAGATGATCAAGTCATTTTTGCACAAGACAGGGAGGATATGGAATATATGATAAGGAAATTAAAGAAAGAATATGAACTTTGGGGACTCAAGATAAATATGTGCAAGACCGAATACTTATGTATTGGACCCGAGGTTGCAGATTTGAACTTAAGTTTAGAAGAAGAGACTATTAAGAGTTGTAAGGCTTTTAAGTATTTAGGGTCAATGATTAGCCGAGATGGTACTTGTATGAAAGATATAGAAATGAAAATAGCACGGGGAAAACAAGCCACAAGAGCACTTCATGGAGTGATATGGAACAACACTCTAACCAAAGAAAACAAAAAGAGGATCTTTCAAAGCATAGTGATGAATATTACCCTATATGAACAATACGAAATAAAATAAGAACAGTTGAACTGGACTTTATGAGAAGATGTCTACAAATCACAAGAGCGGATAGAATAAGAACGGAGGAAATATGGAACAGAATAGAAGTAAAATGCTCAATTACAAAAAAGTTGGAAAACAGAGCCCTGCAGTGGTACGGGCATGTACAAAGAATGCCAGAGCATAGGTGGCCGAAAAGAATATTAAACTGGGACCCGCCGGGAAGAAGACGAAGAGGCAGACCTGCTACAAGATGGAAAACATACGTCGGAAATGCTATGATAGATAGAGACCTCAGAGAAGGTGACTGGGAGAATAGAGTGCTGTGGAGGACGAAAACGGCGAACTCATAATGGGAAAAGCCGAAGAAGAAGAAGATATTCTCAACAGATATGCCCAGTTTGGACTTGAATTAAATCAGTGCTGAACATAATTATAAATAAAATTCGAATAAGAATAAATGAGACGTATAACTACCTAAATGTTTTTGTTCAATCCTTGGAATATAGCTCTACATACTTCTGGAATTATTATACTTATAGATTGTTTCGAGATTTTAAAAAGGTATTGTAAACTAATGAAAGAATCTCCAGTCGCCTAAAAACGGATCGTGACAGCCAACCGTTCTTGAACAGAGAGAGCTTTTCTACATTTTCTATCTTTTCGACCTATTTTTGGACCCATCAATATGATCAAAAATTTAAAGTCGGAAGGCGACATCCTTGTGAAATTTTTACATAATCCACTGATCGACTGAAATTTCAAATTCAAAAAATAAGTGATTGCCACCATATTTCTCCCTACTTGTATACATTTGTGTTTGCCACCATCTTCAACGAATATTTTTTTCTAAGTAGTGTATTCCTTCTATTAACTGATGCATAAGAAGTAGGCTACTGCAGCAATCTCTATCTTGCAGATGCGGATTCAACTCAATTACTGATGGAACGCCAAAATATTTGGTGCGAAGTACGGAACGGTGTTCAATTCGTTACTTATTTCAATGTCCCCTGTAACAACGTCGCAAACTTCTGTTGATCGCGTCGATGTACGCGACGGCGCCGGCGTTCGAGACGGTATTCAGAGCATAATGTGGACTCACCTTTATAAAGTTATATAAATACAGAAAACAATTTTTTGAATAGTTAACGGTGCAAAAATCGCACTCATTACAACAAATTATTTTTAAAATATAAAATATTTCTATAGTCTTTGTACAAAAATTATGGAAGGCATATTAATAATTCATAATAATTTACATTATGTACGTTTCCAGAACATGAGGATTTTCATGGCGCTAGCACGAGATACGCAAGAAATTTAATTACACCGGTCTCGGTTATCTTTCTATCTATCAATTACGTGTTGTTTCGTTTTATCTATTATTCCATCTAGGTTTGTTAAAGATCATTCTCCATAGGTTCCTCTCGGACTCCATGTTCCTAGTTTTAATAGTTTTAAATTTCACATCAATTTTATTAATACCGTTCCTGTCCATAATATAAATACCCACACACTAATACACACAAAGTGACACTTTGCAGACTAACTTATATTGGTCACCCTGTAAACCGTAATTCAATTAACTGATTTATCAACTAATACGGATTACTGCAATAACAGTACACGCGTAACGTAATCAAACTGAGTTATGCGATTCAGCTTGGTTTCTTGGTTTCTAATTGGATTTATGGGTGATTTTAATAAAATTCGCAAATAATTACAATTGGAAATAAAATTCGTTTTATAATGTTAACGAACGGTGGATGAGTAAAAGTATAAATAATTTAATGTGATTAAATTTTGTTCACTTCACTTATTAAACGCTTTGGTGACATTCTGTGATAGAAAATTCCTATTTTCGTGGCTATTTGCCACGAGTTGATATGTTAAAAATCACGGTTTTCAGCTTTGCAAAAATGTGTTTAATATTTTTAATATGCCAAAACTTGATATGTCTAAGGAAAATATTAAAGTTAACGACTAAACATGATGTATTAAGGTGGGTACACATATGCGAGCAGAGCAGAACTGTTCGCCAACCGTTTGTGAACGCTATATTCGTTAATTTGTACGACGGGACGAACCGCTAGCGAGCTGTTCGTTCGTTGCTCGTCAGGAACCACAGCATGTCGGTTTTTGGGACGAACACAAACAATGTTCGCAGAACTATAAATTGTGTCTATAAATTGTTTCTGCCAAGTGTGCGATGATATCATTCTGTTAAACAAAATTGCTGAACGAGCGCGACTTATCTAAGTAGCGAGAAAAATTAATAACAGATAATGTAAACAAAATACCGAAATGTTTAGAATAACGAAGTAAATTAATTCTCGGTTTGTTATTAGATACTTAGGGTATTGGATAGTCGAACATAAACATACTTTCAACGAACTGTTCGTGAACAGCTCACGAGCAGTTCGCGAACAGTTCGGTTCGCATATGTGTACCCATAAATTACTTTTATATTTTTGCCAAAAATTGGTAAGTCCACGTATCAAGTTCTGTCACCATCAGATTTAAAATGTGGACGGATGTTTTATAGACATATCAAGTTTTGGTTACCAGCTAACAGATAACGTAACCTAATAACGTAAACTAAAATAAGGTGTTTCTGTGCTTCTTTTAAGAAAACTATTAGTACAAAGTACAAAGTATGTCGCGTGGAAAGCTATTAGTTAATATATGGTTATTAGCCAACATGAAAATTTGGCGGTTTTAGTAAATATCAAAGAAACAGTAGTACACACTGAAAGTGAGGATTTTAAAAAATCAGTGGGAAGTGATATAAGATGATTGAAAAGGGTTTAGTTGACACTGAAATTGAAGAAATAAGTTCGACTTCTGAAGCAACTGGTTATTCTGAAGAATTAGTGTCATATTTGGGTAGTGATAATTCAGATGTAGATGAAAATTATATTTCTTCTGATACTTCATCTGACACAAGTGACAATGGGAGGCCAGGTAAATATCAAGCAATTCAATCTAAAAAGTGTAAAGTAACAGCTACTACCAGTAATAATATGTGTGACAAAGTAAGTAATGATAATTTTACAAATAAAATGATGATGGCAAAGAACAAATAAATATCTCTAATGTTAAACCTAAAAAAAACCAAAATATAACAGAGTCGAAATGAAAGAAAAGAAGATGTTAGGAGAAGAACATATTACAAGAATACAAAGGTATACAAAAACCTGCAAAAGTATTTCAAGCGATTACTATATGCTATCGCAATAAATATCACGAGAAACTCTCCCTAGATGAACACAATGAAATTTTTTATGATTTTCCGAAAAAAGTGCAAGACAAAGACCAAGTAATTTCTGAAAGAATGAAGATAAGAGTCAAAGAAGACAGAAAGAAAAGATAAAGGAGAACTCGAAAATAATCAAAACCGATACATTGTGGTTTCATATTATATCACATACAACGACAAAACAATAAAAATTTCCAAAGAAATGTTCCAGAATCTACATAGTATTACAAGAGGAAAAATTAATATTTTGATAAAAAGAAACAACTATCACCCACATGTTTTATAAAAACTCACAAGTCGACTCTATCCAGCTCCCAACCTAACTATTAAACTCATGTATGCTCATTGTGCATCAAACAGAACAATGCCTGTATCAAATTCATCTTATGCTAAAATTTTTAAAGAACTTGGATAAATTTAAAAATCCTAGTATTAATAAACTTAAGACTTGGGATAACCTAGAAAACAAAAAAAATCCTCTAATAGTGAAGACATACGTGCAGCCGTGAATAAAGAGACAAATATACAGCTTCACCTAGCAAAGATTGCATAAAATGAAAAAAAATCAGACATAGAGTTCTCCAGAAATAGTAGCGGTAAAATGGTTGTTTTAGTATTTGACTTGCAACAAAACTTACCAACACCCAATTTAAATACAAATGTAGTCTACTATAAAAAAACCTTGCTCTGGACATAACCTCACCATCAGAAATTGTACTGAAAATACCACTTCATGTTTTATGTGGCATGAGGGGTTGTCAAACCGTAGATCAGATCAAGTAGCTTCCTGTCTTTTAAAATATCTTGGCAGCTTAGTCGATACAGTTGAAAAAGTTGTTCTGTATTCGGATTCTTGTTCCGGGCATTTTAAAAAGAAGATTGTTGCGGGAAAAACAAATTGCCATGAAGTTATAAATTTTTAATTTCGCTCTACTGAAAACTTATTCTATTTTACATATCAAGTTTTGGCAAGTAGCCACAGAAATATATTTGGATTTTCACTAGTATTTTAAATACGAAATTTGGGAGATACGAATATATGCACATCTTAAGCTACATCAGTCACAGTTCAAAGGTATACTAATTAGCTAGTAATTCTTTGGAGTGTGCATCGGTCTTTTGGTTTGACAAGTCAATTTGACATTCATAGAAAAATTAAGGATGTAAACGACGGAATACTTAGGGTGACTCTAATAAAAATAGACAACGCGTTGTTGAAAGATCTAACAACAAAATGTTGTATCATCGATATGCGATCTTACCTCTGATAACTTCATTTTTAACAGTCTTGTTTTGTCGTCTTGTTTGCTTTATTCTCTTTACTTCCGTCTCATTTTTAA